>NC_137026.1:15328877-15636377 GCF_032717465.1 Coenobita brevimanus | reverse complement strand
ATAAATGGTTTAGGACAAAGAAGCTTGATTTTCATGAACATAAATACTGTGGATTTAATATTAGTATATTTTCAGTTCAAAGCATAAGTATCATACACACAAGGGGCATAACTAGTGTCATGTGGAAAGGATCAAATAGGCTAACAAGTATGTAATAAATGTGGACACTATGAATACCTTGAAGATGCACTCGCCCAAAAAACTGTTCAGAACAATTTTCTTGAATTCATTTGTGGGGGAACAGACTATTATTTCAATATGCACAGTTGTGGTTTACTGAAATAAAAATTAGATATTATAATATGTTAATACGAGAAAACTTCTGCTTGAAAAGGGAAGTAACAAGCAGTCGGAAAGTTTTTTGTGTAAAGCTATTTTGAATGGGATGCTCATGTGAGGGAAGGCCATTGGAGAGGTTGTAGGCATGTTGTAGGATATAAAAAACTTATAAATGAGAAACAGTTTAGAAGGCTATACCTCGCCCTTACAGGCTACAGCTCAACAGCTCAATTTTATGACGGACATCACCGATGAGGAATGTTTTCATTATCAGAGATTATGTCTTACGAAGGAGTAATCCGTTTTTATCACTGATGGAGCAGACCTCTGTGTATTAATTACTTAGTGTTTGGCCAGTATCAGTTAAATGAACAAATGATGCCTATACTACACGGTTCCTCGCACCATCAGTATGGTAAGGGATGGTGCTCAATGAAGCTTTGTCCGTATTTTGAGGAGGAAGCTTTGAGTGAAATCATAACAAAGTAATAATGATTATTACCCCAACGTAATCTTTCAATTACTTTTTCATTAGTAAAGTGTACAGAAATAGACGCTCATAAAATATATATTTCACTTAACATTGATGATTTATTCAGGTTAATGAGGCTTCGGTCTCATACCGAACCGAAGGCCAGAACTGATGCTGTTGCCACCATGAGTATAATCAGTTATGCGTCCCAGAAATCAATACAGTTTATCAATAATTACCAGTTGCGTAAAATACTTAAGATATTATGTGTCATTATAACACTGAGTCAATATCTATTATCTCTACTACGTGGCATGATCATACTCATAACCTCCTCCAATAATTGAATACATGGCAATGAGAGACGGTGGTGATGCATCGACCAATCACACAGTACGATACAAACGCTGCCCCTCCATTCATGATTTTCTACTATCACCTCCATGTTTACTATAGGAATGGTTGCCAGGGGTCACCATTTGTGTTCAGGTTCTTTGTTCCGCAACTGTACATCAGCTTTATGGTACGGTATCCATCCATTCTTCCCTTACCTCACTGCTTACCAAAACTAGGGAAGCAAAAGTAAGATGGAAAAAAAGGTAATAATGACAAGATTGACAAGGGAATGCAATACGGTATCCAAACATGAACACTCACCCACAAAAGTCTTGTCCTTCTTTCGAACCCCGTAAATGTGCGAGCAGGTTTGTCGATGCTGCAGGGAGGCTCACGCGTATCTCGGAACAGTGTTAGTGGGGGTTGGGGGTAATGGGGATGGAGGGGGTAGTGCGGCAGTGGGCGGGTTTATGCTGCAGTCGTGTTATTGTGTGGCTTTTCCTGCTCTTGGCTTTGTTCTATACAAACAATGGAGATGGAAAGGTATAATGAAAATTATGATATATTACCGCATGCTAAAACAGACACGCAGCTTCTAAAAAATCGAGTTGAGCTACAACAGGGAGGTTTCTCCTGCCCTCCCCGCATACTCCCCGTCCACCGTAATACTACTGTACCTCTGACCCCATTTCCTTGGGCAGCTGTATAGCACATAGTCGACAAAACATTACGACATAACAAAACAAAGAAAATATTGCCTTGTCGGTTCACATGTCTGTAATATCAGACGATGTAGCAGAACTTTATTTTGTGGCGACATCTGATACCTTTACAGTAGATAAGTGTCAAACTACCTATTAACCAGAAACAAGGCAGGTTGGTGGTGGTGGGGAGCCTGAGCTCAAGTATAGACTCAGTACGTTTTTGTTGTATAAGGAAAATGAAGACCAAGGATTGTATATGTGACAAAGACATATCCGTGCTATATATATCTAATGATTTTACTGTGGACAATAACAAGGAGAGGTAACTGCTTGTTTTCACGCATCTGAGGGGAAGATGGGGGGGAGGGGGGACGACTGCAGGGCATATAACCGGCAGCCCAGTGGCGAGGTCATGGCGAGCTCCTTCCGGCGACTCCTTGTTCGACTCACAGGCTCATCGTAACATAGGAGCAGGTGAGACATATCAGTCATATTAACACTGTTACACCTGAAAGTTCTATGATATTCTAAAACCTGTTACAGATCATATGTAATATATGGATAAAAAGATAATGTAATATTTACGTAATGATTGTGGTAAAAAATGAAATTTATACACGTGTAAACATCGTATGTGACGTGTTCTGTTATCATTTCTCTATATCAGGAGTGAGGCGCAGTGGCCATCTGCCTTGGCTACCTCTCCCCAACAAAGTAACTCTCCCCATACCAGGTGACACACACTTCCTACGTCCATTCTCAAGCCACTCGTGACCATCTTGTTATGGTTGTTTAACTGCATAAAAATGAAAAATGTTTGATGTTGTGATCTTGATAACCTGTTATCCATATGAGCTGGTATCCATACACCAAACCACCTGTAATGTTGTATGGCCATTTATCTCCATCAGACGTCGTCTGCCACAGGACTGATCCACCCCGGCTACTGACGCACCCTGGTCTTCAATATCCACGTAATATTTTTTTTAAAATATTTATTTTTTCTTTCATGTCCATACTCATGGTGACATGTGGTTATAGCGGTATATGTTGCCACGTTCCCTTAAACCATATATTAAAACAATAAATTATGAAAAAGAAGATAATTAGACTAACAGCCGCAAATTTACATCCTCACTACATACACACACACACACACACACACACACACACACACACATATATATATATATATATATATATATATATATATATATATATATATATCCAAGTGGTGGTTGGGGTGTATTCCTCACATAATGCCATTCACTGATGAGTGAGGGTGGCCATTCTCATCTTCAATGCCAGGACCAACTTGCCTAGCCTCGGGTTCCTACGCTCCTCACGGGGGAACACTGGATTAGATAATGAATATATATATATATATATATATACACTGGCATATACAGGTATTACACTTTGTCTTTTAAGTATTTTGTAAATTGCTTTGTGTATTTGAATTAATATTCCACAGGTATGGACACGGGGAGAGCGAATAGACCAGAGGTACAGTAATCGCAGACCGTGGAGAATAATTGGACTGTGAGAGAGCGGTATGCCAGTCCACACTATTGCTGGAGTCTGCGGATTCTCGAAGAAAACTGTCCAGAGGTGGATAAGGAAGTGGCAGGAGGAGGGTTCAGTGATGACAAAACCCAAGAGCGGCCGACCACGGGTAACAACTCAGGAGGAAGATATCCTTTCATTGGCAGCTATAGAAGACACGCCCAAGAAGACAGTCGTCCAAGTTACTCGAGACGTCAACCTCCCCTGTCATCCTGAGACTTGTAGACGACGATTTCACAAGAGCGGCATACATTGCTACGTCCCAGCTCAAAAGCAGAAATATACACAAGCTCACAGAAAAGCACGCCTGGGATTTGCATTGAAATATCTTCCTGTTGACATCATTTTTTGGAAGAATGTTAATTTTAGAGATGAAAAGTCATTCTCATCAGTGTCAGAAGGAGCACAACATTGTTTTCGACCGATCAGTACATGGTATATGGAAAAGAACATTGCAGAGAAAGCCACTAGTTGTCGTATTAGTGTAAATATGTGGGGTTGGATGCGGGCTTATGGTCCCGGGAAGCTTGTGGTATTGGAAAGGAGATTTACCAGTGCGGATTACATTCACGTGTTGGAAGACGTGTTGATACCCTCAGTTAGAGCCATGGCAATTCCCCACCCAGAACCAATTCTACTGGTGCACGATAACAGTTCCTTGCATGCAAGAAATGTAAAGGCATGGTTTGAGCAACACCTTCTAATACAGCCCCTAAGGTGGCCAACAAAATCATGCAACCTTAATCCCGTAGAGAACTTATGGGCAATTATGTGTCGTACCTGGGATATTGGTGCGCAGCCCACTAGGCAAGCTTTGGAAAGACATGCTCAGGAGGTTTGGAAACGTATTAGACGTCGTCCTAGTGTTTGCTTGAATATTGTCCAGTCAATGCCAAACAGATTAGATGAGGTCGTTTCTGCACACGATGGCTGGACATCGTATTAGAAGCATAGTTCATGTTGGATAGGCTATTATGGAAACAACTGTGTGTAACTCACCACAGTGTAATACGTTTGATCCTACTAATGTTTTTCCATTGATATTGCTGGGGGTCACAGCATTTTGTCAGGTGAAGATACCCTCAACCTATATGAAGTAATATTCAGATATATAAATGTTTGCCTTCTATGTATTCTGACTTATCACATGGTAATTTCTTCGTTTCCTGACCGTAATATATTACGGACCTGCTTCAGTTATAAAATACCTTTTATTTCTGATGTTGACTGGAGACACTGCATTCACTGGGAGACAGAATAGCAAATTGATTATTTTCCATTACTGTTAATTTTTTGAGAAATGTTTCATGTTAAATTTATTTTAACACTAAATTGCAATAAACTGCAAGATTACAAATTGCTTACTTATTCCTATTTTACTGAAATTACTGGGGGAAGATTAGTAAACATATCAGTGCGTTAATACTGAATATAATGAAAAGCTAAACGCTACTTTACTTATAATATAAATACATGACACATTTTGGACATAATGTCAAAATTTGACGTAGGTTTTGTCTCTGCACTACTTGTGGAACAACATAACTGTGGGTGGTTAATTTCCACAAGCAGTGTATGGGGGATATTTTAATATATCTGAATACTAGGCATTAATCAGCACTGTAAAACACTGAGAGCTTGATTATGACTACATTTTTGTGCCACGGTAATCATACAAAATGAATCTATATTATAATCAACAGCTTGGCTCCCTTGCTTCTTGACCTTGCCTGACAATTGTGGTGCTTAAACCTTAGTTCATCATGCTTCATCACAGCTATGGTCTATACCAGAGTTTAGACTCCCCACCACCACCAACCTGCCTTGTTTCTGGTTAATAGGTAGTTTGACACTTATCTACTGTAAAGGTTTCAGATGTCGCCACAAAATAAAGTTCTGCTACATCGTCTGATATTACAGACATGTGAACCGACAAGGCAATATTTTCTTTGTTTTGTTATGTTGTAATGTTTTGTCGACTATGTGCTATACAGCTGCCCAAGGAAATGGGGTCAGTTGGTGGGAGCCAAGGTACAGTCGTGGTCATAAATAATCACCTATCCTCCAGTACCCTGTGCCTCAGGCTGCCTCCTCAATGCGCGGTAAGTCACAGTGGAGCAAGAGGGGCTGAGAGGGAGGGGCCAGAGAGAGAAGGGAAGGTGGAGTGGGGGGGGGGGCAATGATGGTGCGGGGGTGGAAGGAGCGAGGGGAGGGAGGGTAGATAGTGGAGGAAGAATGAATGCGGAGTGGTGGTCCTATTTTGTCTTTTTTTTTTTTTCATTCAGGGCATGATATAAATGAGTTAATATTAGGTAGATAATGATGCACTACACCTTATTACCGGCGTCAGATAAACTTTAGATAGGTGGTGATATCAACGGCTGGCTCTTGAGAGATATATACTGACGTGACAGATCAAATAATAGTGTGGAACCAGATGTTTCTGTTTATCAGTATATCTTGACATCGGACGCAGAATGGAGTCTGGATGGCTTTGACTTCCGTAATGTTTATGAAACGTCCCTTACCCTTACATGTAATTATTTCTGAAACTAAATATCATATGCAACCTGTGACATGGCTGTGTCCACAGTAAATATGATAATCCTCTCGGTATACACTCCTTCTATACAGTCACCATCATGTCAACTATTATATGGCATCTCTGTATGAACAGACTGCTTTTACTAATTGTGCATAAAACGTAAATAAATTTGATGTCTGTGCACATGGGTGGATATTAACAATATCTTTCATAAAATGTTAGGAGGAAAATGAGACAAAATCCTACCCAGACTCCCAAAATATATTATCTATGTCAATGTGTACCGACATTGGTAAAGCCAAAGCAACCAGGAAAGCCTTAGTTAGTAATCCAGTGTCCTCCTGCCTCAATAACCTCTTGCAATCTTCACGGCACCGAGGAAACAATGTTGTCGATGGTTTGCTGGTTTCGTCTGAACAGCTCCCACTCGTCACTGGTGTGCTCGAGGAGGCAGGCCTGTGTCATCTCGTTCACTGGTTCCCACGCATTGACAATCTGGGCCCACACAGTCTCGATGGCTATGCACTGATGTTTAATCTGTCACGTCAGTATATTATTTTCCCTTTATATCACCACCTGTCTAAAGATTATTATCTTACGCCGCTATACAAGATGTAATGCAGCATTAACTACCAAATATTAACTCCTACATGTATAGCATGCGCTGAATGAAAGAAAACAGACAAATAATGTGACCACCACTTCGCATTTCATTCTCCCTCCCCTACCTACCCTACCTCCCCTCCCTCAATTCACCCTTTCATCATCACTCGTCCCCCCACCCACCTTCCCTTCCTGGTTGCTTTGGCTTTACCAATGTCGGTACACATTGACATAGATAATATATTTTGGGAGTCTGGGTAGGATTTTGTCTCATTTTCCTCCTAACATTTTATGAAAGATATCGTTAATATCCACCCATGTGCACAGACATCAAATTTATTTACGTTTTATGCACAATTAGTAAAAGCAGTCTGTTCATACAGAGATGCCATATAATAGTTGACATGATGGTGACTGTATAGAAGGAGTGTATACCGAGAGGATTATCATATTTACTGTGGACACAGCCATGTCACAGGTTGCATATGATATTTAGAGTCAGAAATAATTACATGTAAGGGTAAGGGACGTTTCATAAACATTACGGAAGTCAAAGCCATCCAGACTCCATTCTGTGTCCGATGTCAAAATATACTGATAAACAGAAACATCTGGTTCCACACTATTATTTGATCTGTCACGTCAGTATATATCTCTCACGAGCCAGCCGTTGATATCACCACCTATCTAAAGTTTATCTGACGCCGGTAATAAGGTGTAGTGCATCATTATCTACCTAATATTAACTCATTTATATCATGCCCTGAATGAAAAAAAAAAAAAGACAAAAAATATGACCACCACTCCGCATTCATTCTTCCTCCCCTACCGACCATCCCTCAGACCACCCCAGCACCATCACTCGTCTCCCCCCCCCACACACACACACCTTTCCTTCTCTCTCTGGCCCCTCCCTCTGAGCATCTCTTGCTCCACTGTGACTTGCTGCGCATAAAGGAGGTAGCCTGAGGAACAGGGTACTGGAGGATAGGTGATTATTTATGACCACGACTGTACAGTAGAATTATGGTGGACGGGGAGTATGCGGGGATGGCAGGAGGAACCTCCCTGTTGTAGCTCAACTCGATTTTTTAGAAGCTGCGTGTCTGTTTTAGCATGCGGTAATATATCATAATTTTCATCATCCCTGTCCATCACCAAAGTTTGTATAGAACAAAGCCAAGAGCAGGAAAAGCCACACAATAACATGACTGCAGCATACAACTCGCCCACTGCCGCACCACCCCCTCCAGCCCCATTACCCCCAACCCCCACTGACACTGTTCCCAGATACGCGTGAGTCTTCCTGCAGCATCGACAAACCTGCTCGCACATTTATGGGGTTCGAAAAAAGGACAGGACTTTTGTGGGTGAGTGTACAGTGCATCAGCATGTTTACAAGCAAATTGCTATGATGATAACGAGCGTACAAAACCACAGGATCTCAAAATTTGCGCTCTTATGTAAGTTGACGTTTGACCTTATAAATTGCTCTAAAATGCCAGAATTAAAGAAATTAGAAGGAAGTCTTGGGCTACTGACCGGTGGAATAATGATGAACAGTTTGAGGCGAACTGGTGAAGAAATAAAGGAATGGCTCCAAGTTGAGAAAGAGTTTAGGGGAAAGGGAAGAGAAATGGAGAAGAGGCCAAAGTATGGTCGTTGACAACATATACCTTAATCTTGCAACCTCAAGGTCTTTATATTGATCACAGGAGAGACTTTCAGAGTTGGAGGGACTAGATAACTTTAGCCCTAATTATCCACTTGAGCAGGAGAAGTCTTACGGAAGTTGAGCAAATCTCTTGATGGTAGCAAACAAACTAAAGGCGCCACCGTACTAAAGGGGTTGAAGCACAGTTGGGGTTTGGTCTGGTGGTGATGGGTTTAGGTGACCCATTGAGCTCGGAGACTTCTTTTCATTTTAATCTTTTTTTGACTCAACTTAAAATGGAATGTTTAGACTGGAGGATTAATAAACCCTTATATATAAGCGGCCTTTCCCAGACTGAATATTCTCGTCTGGTAGATGTAAGACACAACCAAAAAGTATGTCACCAGGGTGTCAGGGTTGAAGGACTAGGAGGGTAGGTGAGATTACGATGTTGTCTGGCAGTTAATTCCAATTGCCCTCAATCAGAACTACTCGAACATATATATATATATATATATATATATATATATATATATATATATATATATATATATATATATATATATATAATCTCATCAGCCGTTTGAGTGTCCACTGCAGGACCGGCCTATTCCGACCGAAGTGGGGACGATTCAGCCAATGTATCTCTACCAAGTGACTTAGACTGTCTAGCAGAGATTGTATGTAGGGTGAGAAGTGCTTATAAGTGTAACTGTAGTGAAGGAGTGGCTTTCGATGTGTGTGTAGTCTGTGAACCAAGTGTAATCGGCCCGCGCAAGCCGACTGGGTGCAAGCATACTTCACAGGATGCGACACTGGTTCAACCACAGCACCCCTTGTGTCCGCCATTGCAGCAAGTGGCCAGAAGAACGCTCCGAAAGTTTATTACCCTGGCTGGGTGCGAACCCTCGTTCTTCAGTGTACAAAGACGCACACTTTACCACTGTACCACAGAGGCTCCATATATATATATATATATATATATATATATATATATATATATATATATATATATATATATATCATCATCATCATCATCATCATCAGCCATTACAAGTCCACTGCTGAACAAAGGCCTCCCCCAACCTTCTCCAAGAATTCCTTGGCTGAGCCAATCTTTGCCACGTTTTCCCTGCAAATTTCTCTATCTCATCTCTCCACCTTCCTGTCTGGCCTTTTTCTGTTATGCTTACCATCTCTTGGTGTCCAGTCAGTCAACCTCTTGCTCCATCGATTATCCCTTGTTCTTGCTACATGGCCTGCCCACCTCCATTTCTGTTCTTTTATAACTTGTATAATATCCTTGACTTTAGTCTGCTCTCTCACTCAAGTTGATCTTTTCCTGTCTCTTAAAGATATTCCCAACATTGACCTTTCCATTGCTCTCTGAGAACGAATTAATTTATTTCCCATCGATTTTGTCAGTTTCCAAGTCTGACAACCATACGTCATAGCTGGAATTATACATTCGTTATATACGTTTCGTTTCATACAAACTGGCAAGCTACTTTTCATAATGTCTCTATGTTTACCGAAAGCTTTCCATCCAATTGTAATGCGTCTTTTTATTTCGCTATCATTATCTTCCGTTAATTTTAGTATTTGTCCCACGTAATTGTACTCCTCAACTTCTTCAGGAATTTCTCCACTTATTCTTATGACGCTCTTTGGTGTTTGAGGATTAAACATTACTTTAGTTTTACTCCGGTTCATCTTTAGCCCTACCTTGAGACTTTCTCTGTTCAGGTCATTTAACATTTCTTGCTACGTCTCTGCTTTTTCTGAGATTAGGACAATGTCATCTGCAAATCTTGAATGGTTTAGCTTTTCTCCATCTATGTTCACTCCCTTGTTTTCCCAGTCTAGCTTTCTGAAAATACTTTCTAGGCATGCTGTAAATAACTTTGGTGAAATTTTATCTCCCTGACGCACGCCCTTCTCAGTCTTAATTTTCTCTGAGTCCTTATGTAATTTAACTGTAGCTGTTCCCTCTTTATATATGTTTTCGAGCAGTTTTACAATATTCTCATTCATTCCTTGTTCTCGCAATGAGTTTATGATTGCTATGTGCTCCACTGAGTCGAAAGCCTTTTCGTAATCAACAAAACCTAAGCACAGTGGTTTATTATATTCTGTAGTTTTCTCAATTAGCTGATTCATTGTGTGCAGATGATCAGTGGTCGAATACCCGCATCGGAATCCTGCCTGTTCACGAGGTTGGTTTTCCTCCAAATTTGTAGCTATTCTGTTTGTAAGGACTTTAGTAAAAAGTTTGTAAATGACTGGTAGCAAGCTAATGGGTCGATAGTTACTAAGGTCTTTTGAGTCGCCTTTTTTATAAAGTAGAATAACAATTGCAACACTTAATTCACACTCCTGACAATCTCTCTCTCTCTCTCTCTCTCTCTCTCTCTCTCTCTCTCTCTCTCTATTGAAAGACAATCCTTACCACCATAGGGGGGTCCCCTATTCTACATTTTAAGAGTACTTGATGGCTGAGCAGAGAAGGGGAGTTAAATATGGTAGAGAAACAGCAGATTGGAGGAACATATGATCGTGTGAGTGAATATGATGTGTGATTGGGTAAGCGGGCACAACTGTGGAACAACCTTGGAATATTACCGTGCTGCCTGAAGAACAAATTCATATCATGAACTATGGTTTGTCTTGTTCATAATATCTTTTACAAAATACAACATTAGGTGCTGCCCCCAGTCACTCCTTACCTCGTTGATATAAATTTTGCGTCGTCACCGCCGGGTTTCACATCTCACATAAGTAGACTGGCAGTACTCAGTATAAGTGGACAGCTGTACTTTATTAAATAAAATGGCACACTGAGGTAATGAATATAAGAAATATGTACTGTTATAAACTTCGTAACTGTACCAACCTTGGCATCCCAAACTTTGAAAACTTTAGAGGGAATGTTGTGGCTGTGATGTCCAGCCTCTTTGAGTGTTGGGACGTTAGTGCTGACAGATAGCAGCAGACGGACTTAGCGGGGAAGGCTGAAGTAATGGAGGATACATGCTTGTGCATTAATACTGAAACAATTGCAACTCACTGTTACACGGTTTATGTTCAGCCAGTGTTGTTGATGTACATACAATGTTTATGTACAGTCAGTGTTATTGATGCACTGACCTGTTTATATTCAGGTAATTTTATTGATGAACTCATTTGAATTGTGTTCATTGCTGTTGATGCAGTAATTTGATTTATGTTCAAGCAAGTTTATTTCCAAACTAACTGGATATGGTCACTGCTGTTGACGCAGTAATTTGTTCAGTGTTGTAAATGTACTTATTACACCCGCGCATGCGCCATGAGGAGGGTAACCGCCAAGTATGTGATAACCAAACAGGAATCTTTCTCCTATCCATAGCTGACAAAATCCTAGCTTGTATTTTGCTCAACTGTCTGATCACACACCCTGAATGGGGCCATCTACCAAATGGTCAGTGTGGCTTTGGTGTTTGTCGTGGTACTATTTACATGATCTTTGCCGCACGTCAACTCCAGGAAAAATGTCAAGAGCAACACAGCGACCTCTTCACCTTTGTCAATCTGACAAAGGCTCTTGACACGGTCAGGAGGGAGGGATTGTGGAAGATTACTCAGAAATTTGGGTATCCAAGAAAGTTTATCACGATTGTCCAGTGTCCTGGATAATGAAGAAGCCTCCGATGCCTCCCAGTGGCTATTGGTGTGATGCAGGGTTCTGTTCTGGCTCCCATACTTTTCAGCATGGTGTTCTCTGCAATGCTGATTGATGCTTTCAACAGCTGTGATGATAGCATACATTTCGGATACAGGACTGTTGGGAGACTTTTAAGCTCCAGGCGTCTGCAGGCCATCACAGAAGTAAAGATGGCAGTATTACAGATTTCCTTTTGGCTAATAACTGTGCCCTGAATGCCTAAACAGAGGAGAAGATGCAGCTGGAGATTGATTGTTTTTCCTCAGCCTGTGACAGCTTCAGTCTCCCAATCAGTAACTAAAAGATGGAGGTGATGTACCAGCCTGCTCCTGGGAAACCATTCCAAGAACCCCACATTACAGTAAATGGACAAAACCTACAGGCAGATGACACCTTCACCTACCAGGACAGTACACTCTCACGATCAGTTGCCATTGATGCTGAGGTCAGCAACAAGATCTCTAAAGCAAACGCTGCATTTGGCAGACTTCAAGAGAATATCTGGGAGTGAAAGGGAATCAGCATTTCTGCCAAGCTCAAAGTCTACCATGCTGTAATACTCACCTCACTCCTGTATGCTTGTGAGGTATGGACAGTGCACAGCAGGCACACCAAGCAGCGCAAC
The DNA here is from genome assembly GCF_032717465.1 of Coenobita brevimanus. Classification (NCBI taxonomy): domain Eukaryota; kingdom Metazoa; phylum Arthropoda; class Malacostraca; order Decapoda; family Coenobitidae; genus Coenobita; species Coenobita brevimanus. The sequence goes on along the minus strand of NC_137026.1, from coordinate 15,623,890 downwards.
CACTTCCACCTAAGCTGTCTTCACTGACTTCTGCACATAAATTGGAAGGATAGTTTTCCCAACACAGAAGTCCTAAAATGTGCAAATAATCAAAGCATCCACACTATTCTTCTAATGGCACAAATTGGGTGGGCAGTGCATAGGCTACTCGCATAATGTGAACGGCAGACAGCCAGCTTCTAAAACAGCTCATGTATGGAGAACTTAGTGAGGGCAAGCCCTTTGTTGGGGAAAAAAAGTTTTAGGAACTGCTAGAGAGTTTCCCTGAAGACACACAGCTTTGATGTTGACACCTGGGAGTATTGGGCGAGAATCGTCCTTCCTACTACGCCAGAAACAAAACTGGATCCAATAGGGATAAACTGCTAAGGCTGAGAGGAAGCATGCTGTGCACAAGGCTAGAGCTGCAAATACTACAAATGCTGCACTTACCCATGTGTGCCCAACATGTAAAAGGGACTTCAAGGCGTAATTTGCCATCTTGGGACACACCGCACCCATTCACCAACTAACATCTGAAGTCATGGTCATCTTATCGAAAGGATGAGCAGTACCGTTTATTGGTTTGTCTATACAACCCTATGGAATACTAGCAAGATAGCAGCATCTCTTGCCTTATTTACCTGGCAACCCACCCCTGAATCACATCATCTTTACGTTTCTGCCCGGAATCGTGCTAAGTCTGTTCTTCGCTCTACTAAAAATAATTTCATCCATACTAAATGCTCTCAACTCTCCAACTCGAATTCTTCCCGCTCCTTCTGGCACCTTGCCAAAAATCTTTCTAACAACTTTACCTCATCATCCTTCCCTCCTCCTTTCTACTCTGATGGTTCTGTAGCTATTTCTTCTACTGATAAAGCAGATCTCTTCGCACATACTTTCTCCTCCAATTCCACCTTAGACGATTCCGGTGCTGTTCCTCCATCACTTCCCCCCTCTGACTTCCTTTCGGCTGACATTAAAATTTCTTCAGTTGATGTATTTTCTGCCATCACTGGCCTCAGTTCTAACAAGGCATATGGGCCTGATGGGGTCTCTCCTGTTGTTCTCAAGAACTGTGCTTCTGTGCTTACACCCTGCCTTGGCAAACTCTTTCGCCTTTGTCTGTCAACTTGTACCTTTCCTTCTTGCTGGAAGTTTGCTCTCATTCAGCCAGTCCCAAAGAAGGGTGACCACTCCCAACCCTCCAACTATCGTCCAATTGCTTTAACGTCCTGTATTTCAAAAGTTTTCGAGTCAATTCTTAATAGAAAAATTTTAAGACATCTTTCCTATCACAACCTTCTTTCCGATCGTCAGTATGGGTTCCGTCAGGGACGCTCCACTGGCGATCTTCTCACCTACCTTTCAGACTCCTGGTCATCCTCCTTTCGGGACTTTGGCGAAAGCTTTGCCATTGCACTTGACATCTCAAAGGCTTTCGATCGAGTCTGGCATAAATCTTTAATTTCCAAACTCCCCTCCTACGGTTTCTATCCTTCTATCTGTGCCTTCATCGCTAGCTTCCTTTCTGGTCATTCTATAGCCGCTGTTGTAGACGGCCATCGTTCTTCTCCTAGATCTATCAACAGTGGTGTTCCTCAGGGCTCTGTCCTATCACCAACTCTCTTCCTTTTATTCATCAATGATCTTCTAAGCTGTACATCTAACCCTATCCACTCATACGCTGATGACTCCACCCTTCACCTTTCCATTCGGTTCCCGCAACGCCCATCTCAACAGTTACTTCAGCAAACAAGGGATGAGGCTATGGCACACTTAATGTCTGACTTGGCTCGTATCTCTGACTGGGGTAAAAATAATATGGTTGTCTTTAATGCATCTAAGACTCAGTTCTTACGCCTATCAACCCGACAAAATCTTCCACTAATGTTTAATAATATTCAGCTTAATCCTGCATCATCCTTGAACATGCTTGGGGTTTCATTTACTCGGGACTTATCTTGGAAAGATCATATTACATCTCTTGTAAAATCTGCTTCCAAGAGATTGGGTGTGCTATGCCGACTCCGCTCTTTCTTTACCCCTGCACAATTGTTGACTCTATACAGGGGTTTTATCCGCCCCTGTGTGGAGTACAACTCTCATGTGTGGGGAGGCTCCCCACATACAGCTCTTCTCAATAGGGTGGAGTCAAAGGCTTTTCGTCTCATTAACTCTCCTCCTCTTACTGACTCCCTTCAACCTCTGTCTCTTCACCGCATTGTTGCATCTTTATCTCTTTTCTATCGCTACTTTAATGGTCACTGCTCCTCTGAACTGTCTGCTTGCATTCCTCCACCTCTACGATGGGCGCGTAGCACCCGTCTGGCAGCAAACTCTCATCCCTTTTCTGTCCAACTCTCTAATGCAAGAGTTAACCGTTACTCCCAGTCTTTCATTTATGCAACAGGTCAGCTCTGGAACTGTCTCCCTCTGTCTGTATTTCCTGCTGCCTATGATCTCCAGTCTTTCAAACGCAGTGTGTCCAGGCATCTCAAAATGATCAGATCTTGAATTTGGCTCTCTATTGTATTTTCTTTTTCTCTTGGAGGGAACTGTTACTGCGGGCTCATGGCCTTTGGTTCCTTCTTCCTCGCATAAAAAAAAAAACACACACACATCCTCTGATGGGCTTCCACCATCTGCCCGTGTGCACTCTTCCTAGTAAGATGGACGAATCTACACACACACACACACACACACACACACACACACACACACACACACACATCCACCTCCCTACCCATAAAGCCCACTAACCCTGCCCACCCACCCTCCCCATCCATCCCACTCACCCCATCCACCACACCCTGCCCGCCAGCCCATCTTACCATCGATCCACCAGTCTACCCACCCATCCACCAAGCTCTACCAGCAGGAGGATTTGCAAGTTTACAAGCACACTTCTTACATTAAAACTGTCCGTCTGCTACAGAAGATGATGACTTCTATACTCAATGAGATGGTGTGTTTCTTATTGTCTTTGGTGCCAACATGTGTGATTGTGCAGACCAATCCTGGATCAACAAACTTTGTCACAAAGTTGATACTCAAATTCCAGGTTCGCTGGGAGAACTCTGTTTTAGTTGTGCCGCCATTGTTTACGCTCTTCTCTGGCCAGATTTTGAGCTTAGAAATGAATGGTTCCTTTGTTACTGAGGGGTCACCACTGTTTTCTGTCTGAGGCATTTGTTTCAAGATCCTTGGTATGATGTTCCATTTCCTCAGAGTAGTCCTTATATTATCTTTATATGACTTTTTGTCTCCCTGGGTTGCGAAGTGCTGCAGCGAGTTCACCACACAGGACCTGGCAGAGAAGGCCATGCTCAGGCACGCAAAAACGTGTCCAACCCATCTAAGCTGTTTTATTATTATTATTATTTGTTTTTATAGCCAGCATGGTTTTTATGCTGATTGACTTTGCCTGCTTGAGAATTTGTGCGCGAGGGACTTTATTATTGTGTGAGTCCTAAGCTGTGCCATAGGCATCGAATGTGAAACGAATCAAGCTGTTTGATCTGACGCTGGTAAGTAGTCCAGAATTCAGCATAGTCTCAGAGGGTTGAGAGGCATACAGCTGTATATACTGATACCTTCGTTTCGATTGTCAGGTTGATGATTTCAAAAACTGAATCTGAGACCTTCAAAGGAGACTGAGGCGTGGTTGATTCATGCAAGGACATCTGGATCAATTTTATGCATATCTGTGAGCACACTATCAAGGTTGGTAAAATTCTCCACTTGTTTTACATATTCGCCATTTATCTGAAATGCAAGAGGCTCTGCTGGGCTATTTCCCCGAGATATTATATTTGTTTTATTGACATTTATTCTGAGCCTCATGGCATGGTATATGTTGGAGATGATGGTCAGACTGTTGTAGTGCTTCTGGGGTATGTGGAAGGGACGGCACAGTCATCAGCGTACTGTAACTCTAAGAAATGAGCCCCTCTCCCCCCCCTGCCATACAGAGAGAGAGAGAGAGGAACAACTTGTATTGTAGCGCCAATGGAATGCAATTGTTCGCAATTTGTAATAATGAATGACGATCATCAGAGGAACAAGTGATTAAATTTGTTAAAAAAAAAAAAAAAGTCATAGACAAAAATACAAGATCAAGGTCAGTTCAGTTTTCATAAAATTTACTAGTAAACCAACTTGATGGAAGGGTTGAGGGTCAGGAAAGGATGAAGTAAATCAACATATAAAACCATCGGTTAAAGGAGAAGGTCGCTGAGTAAGGTTACATGTTTGCGCCTTCCCCTCAAATAGTTTTCATTTAATGAACCCTAACTTGGTGGACGTGTTTAGCCCCTTAAGTCCTAATCGCATCAATTGATGCGATTTGAGTTTTATGCCAAAATGACTAATTGCATCAATGGAACGTGGCCTGTAAAAAACTGCGGAGCGCTTGCTCCACCTCGATTATGACGTACAGTCGCGAGCAGATGAAATGGAGACACCAGCACACACACCTCTGGGTCGCTTCTACCCGACGAGTCACGGGAGAGTGAGAGAGGGAGGGGGGTGTATGGAGGGGCTGGTGGTGGGAAAAAGATCAAGAGAGGGAAGGGAAGGGATGGGAGGAGAGGAGGGGCGGCAATAACCATGGCTGTCAAGGTCTTACTTTATCTTGATTATGGATTAATGTTTGATTTTGGGAGAGCTTAATTAATCATGATGTCAATCACATCACTGATAATGGGTTTTAATTTAAAACTGTTTTCACTTGAAGCGAGAGAGTAGTTTGTTGTGTCATAGATGAAGTTGGTACCTTTGCAGCTGAACTGTGGCTTCATAAGATTCTGTACAACAGCCAAAGCGTTAACCTAATGGTTCATATTGGTTAAACCGAGATGAAGAGGACTTCATCAGCACTATGGGTATCACACAAGGCTGCTGCTCACGATGGAGAGACGATTTGAGGTCATAGCAGAGCAGGGTCGCATAACTGGACTCCGAGAGAGTGGAATGTCCATCCGTGATATAGCCAGGTGCGAGTTCCATTCGAGGGGTTCATTGGTGAGAGGTGAAACTGGAAGGGGTTCAAGAGGGAGGGGGTAACACCTGTTTGAGCGGTGTGGTGGAAAATATTGGGGAATGAGGAGAATAGTAATGTAGTCATAAGCCAAAGGTGAAGAAAATATGTGCACGTCGGGTTAACACTTGTCTGTGATGGTTCTGGTGCCCAACAATTAATGGATGAACATTTTAATAGGTTGATTGTGCTCGTCATTCAGGATGTCAGCATAAATATGTCTTGCTATATGTCATCAGACTCTAGCCATGATTATACACATTTTTTATCTTGGGAATGCTAGGGATCAAAAGCATATGAAACCGAATTAGATGGATTTCACATTTACAAAGCTATGTATTGATTTTTAGTTAAGTCATCATACGTCAGTATTTGTTCGATATTACAACTGTAATGATTACAATTTCTTTAATGAATGGGCTATTTTCAATCCTACATCCTTAAGATAAAGTAAAACCTGGACAGCCATGGTTACACCTCTCGTACCCTCCCCTGCCCTTTCTCCCTCCACCAGCCCCTCCATTCCCTCCCCCCCTCCCTTCTTCCTCTCTCACTCCCCTCCCTTCTTCCTCTCTCACTCCCCTCCCCCCCACACCTAGTAACTAGTTGGGTAGAAGCGACCCAGAGGTGTGTGTGCTGGTGTCTCTATTTCATCTGCTCGCGACTGTACATGGCTTCAGGCCAATGAGAACTCACCCCTGATGTGACGTGAGAGGGGATCAGACCAACCCGGGCGGTGGGGGGGGGGCAACCCCCTCTCGGCCGCCTCCATGCCACCCTCTACTCCACTCCCTGACGCCCTCCTTGTCCCCCATCACTCTCCCACCCCTCCCCCGCTGAGGGGGGGTCACCTTGATGTGGTGGCGGGGCTTGAAGCGTGGCTGGCAGTGCCACCTACTTTGGAGGCATGCCTACCTTTGTAGGGTTCGGCATTTGTCAGTGTCATGGACCAAGCACCCCGTACATCACTGGTGGAGGGGGCCTGCTGGTGATGCTAGTCCCTGCTCACTTGCCATCTAGGGTGGGACTGTTGCCTCCCCACGTGTTTGCCGTGCGTGGCGTCCTGTAATGCTGGGAGACATGAGTCCTGGAGGTTGAGCGATGCTGCACGGTGAGCCCTGCAGCTAGCAATACTCTTCTTTGGTCCCTTATTCTGGCTAGACGGGCGGCCTGGTTGGGCCCGACCAGGTCAATCGGCTGGTCATATGTTGGCTAGGGTCAAGTGGGCACTGGGGGGCCTGGTGGCTCCTATCGTCCTGGAGTCACCCTTGTCCAGGCCCCCCGGTGGTTACCTGTGTATACTCTCCCACTACCTCTGGGGTTGCCAGTGGTGTTGTCCCTGGCATTCGACCTCCCCTTGTTGGGCTCCATGGTGAGGGGAGGGGTGGGGGAGTGAAGTTTTTGTTTTATCACATGGCACAATTAAATAAAACTGTTGACGATGATGGATCTGTCCCCGGCCATTTCTCAGACTCTGCGCCCCTTATTGCCACTCTGGACCCTTTTCAGACCCCTGGGGACTTCCGTCCTCTGCCCCAGCGTTCAACTGGGACTGGGAGGAGGTCTCATAGGGTTGCTTTGACTCCAAGGTTTGGCCCAGAGGAAGCAGTAAAAGAAAATTTCAAGAAGTATCTAGTGCTGAAATCCTCTGCAGGGGGCTCAGTTCTGGATATGGACATATTTAATCTGTACCGCGCCATTGTGTCTGCCTGTGGCTGTGAACCAGTGATATCCACCCAAGGGGATGGTAGCCTCCTAAATGAGGTTTCCTCCCCAGAAGAGAGCTCACGTCTCCAGACTCTGACCTCCGTTTCCGGTCACAGTGTATCCTGTACACCTCATGGCACTTTTAACCAGTGTAAGGGGGTCATTTACTCCCGGGACCTCCTCCGATACCCTGAATCACAGTTACTAGAAGAACTACGGTCTTATGGTGTAGTAAAGGTTGACTGGGTACAGAAGAAGATCGATGGTGTTCTGACCCCAACTCCGACGCTGTTTCTGACTTTTGAATGCTTAACTTTGCCTGCTTCCATGAAACTTGCTTGGCTCTCTCTGCCTGTGAAGCCTTATGTTCCGAACCCAAGGCGGTGTTTCCACTGTCAGGGGTATGGACATGTAAGCAAACTTTGTCGGCGTGCACTGGCTGGCCTTCCTGGTGTCTGTATCTCCTGTGGTGAATCGAGTCATACCGGTGATTGTCCAGGACCCCTTAAATGCTATCACTGTGGGGGTCCTCATGGTGTATCTTCAAAAAACTGTCCTCGCTACTGCCTTGAAAAGGAGGTTCTGAGCATTTGCACACGTGAGAAGGTTTCTTTTCCAGAAGTAAAGAGGAGGGCCCAGACTCTCTTCTTTCTGCCTGGAGATACTTATGCTTCTGCCCTTTCAGGGGCACCTGTACGTCATACTGTGACCCAGAAGTTGCCACGACCCTTTACAGTGACCACTTTCCAAACTACTGGTTTGACAGATATTACCCCTGAAATTACTAGTATATGTGAGAATGTTTCACGCCCACCCACTGCTCCAACTGTTCCTACCTCCACTTCAGAAGCTGACGGTTTGCGCACTTCTGTGGTGGTGGCAGATGTACACGTTGATGTAACTCATCCTGTCTTGTCCAGTATGCACAAGGCTCCTTCTGTACCCAGTAAACGTTACTGTAACTCATCAGAGTCCTCAGAGCCTGACAACCGGCCACCCAAGGTCTCTGTTGTCGAACCTTGTATTACCCTCTCTCTTGTTCCCTCTGCCTCAGAGGCTGAGGGGTCTAGCCAGGTGGAAGATGCAGCTGGTGGTTCACCTGTGGTCAAGTCCCCGCCTGGAGATGGTGTTGGAGAAACCATTGGTGCTTTAATTCTGAAAAGTACAAAGTCATCCTCACAGGGTTCGAATCCCGTTGACACTCTTTCCACTTCTGGGGCTTCTAACAGAGGCACTGGCCGTCCCATATCACCCAAGGTGGCCTCCAAGCCACTTTCCAAGCCGAATGTTACTCCACCTCAGAGGAAGAGTATTGGAAAATTTTCCTCTTCCTCGTCCTCATGTTTGTCCACGGATGCTCGACATAGGGTGCAGGTTCCTGGTGCTGGGCAGACTCTTCCCAAGGGCCCTTCTAAGCATCATTTCAAACCCGCTCGTATGTCAGGAGGTGTACAGTCCCGCACTTAATCATAATTTTCCCTTTCACTATGGGTTCTATCATCCAGTGGAACTGTCGAGGTTTACGTGCCAGCTATGAGGAACTGTGTCATCTAGTTTCTCAATTTACTCCTTTATGCATGTGTATCCAGGAGACCATGGTTGGTGAGGCTGTTCCTCCCGGTCCTTCTGGCTACAATGCTTTTTATTCTGATCCTGTGCCAAGCCAAGGTCGTCATGGAGGGACTGCTATCTTCCTCTGCCAGGATATTCCATATAGTCATCTGGATATTTATGGTCCCCTGCAGGCAGTTGCTGTCCGGATGTTTTTACGTCGGCAGTATACAGTTTGCAGTCTTTATCTTCCTCCCAGCGCTACTGTTGAAAGGGCAGATCTGAAACGCCTTATTCATGGCCTTCCTTCTGCCCTTCTATTACTAGGCGATATGAATGGACACCATCCACTATGGGATAACAGTGAGGCCAACCCTCGGGGTGTAATGCTGGCCTCTGTAGTGGAACATGAGGAGTTGGGCATTTTGAACTCCAATATAATGACTTATTTCCAAAGCCAGACAGGAACTTTTACTGCCATTGATTTGTCCTTATGTTCAGCTGATGCTGTTTTAGATATTAACTGGGATGTGTTGCCAAACCTGTATGGCAGCGACCATTTTCCTTTACTCTTAACTGCTGGTGCAGGTGGACCTCAGCTACGTCTTCCTCGCTGGCTTCTGGATAAGGCTGACTGGCCACGTTTCAGGGAATTAAGTTCTATTTCCCTTTCTGTCAATGAATTTGGCTGTCTTACTGAGGTAGTGTCATATTTCAATACCGTGCTGCACTCAGCAGCCCGATTATCTATTCCAAAAACGAAGGGTCAGTTTCCTAAACGTCCGGTTCCTTGGTGGAACTCTGAATGCAGTTCCGCATTGAGAGCCAAACGAGTCACCTTCTCTCAACTTCGTCATCACCGTGGGGATCCTCAGTATATGATAGCGTACCAGAGGGCACGAGCTCATATGAGGCGGGTTTTAAAGGCAGCCAGGCATTCATCCTGGAAGAGATATGTTTCCTCCATCAAGTCAAGGACTTCCATCACCCAGGTGTGGAACTGGGTAAGGAAAATTTCAGGGAAATTTACTGTTCCATCTCCTCCCGTTTTATCTGCAGCAGGTGGAACTGTGGCTGATCCTTTTGCTGTTGCAGAGTTGCTTGCTGAACATTTTGCCAGTGTGTCACAAAGGAATGCAAATACGCCTTCGGCTTGCCACCGTCGGCACCTAGAGTCTCGTGGTCTCAGTTTTGCCTCTGCTGGGGGAGAGCCTTACAATGTTCCATTTTCAATTTCTGAACCCAGGCAGCTCTGTCACAGTGCCATGATTCTTCTCCTGGTTATGATGATATTCCTTATGCCTTTCTACATCACCTGTCTGATGAGTCCCTTTTGTTTTTGCTTTCATTGTATAATAAGATCTGGTGTTCTGGGGAGTTTCCAGCTTGTTGGAATGTTGCTGTGGTTATCCCCATCCCCAAACCAGGTAAGGACTACCTACAGGCAACGAATTATCGGCCTATTTCTCTAACGTCATGTATATGTAAAGTTCTGGAAAAGATGGTCAATGTTAGGCTTGTGTGGTTTTTGGAGAGAGGTGACTTATTATCCCCTGCCCAGTATGGTTTTTGAAAAATGCGATCTACCTCTGATGCACTGCTGACCTTGGAATCTTCTGTTTGTGAGGCTTTCTCCACTAACCAACACCAGGTCACAGTTTTCTTTGATCTGGAGAAGGCATATGACACTGCTTGGCGTCATGGCATTTTACTTTCCCTTCATGAGTTTGGTCTTCGTGGGCGCTTGCCTATTTTTATCCAACAGTTTTTATCTAACTGTTTTTTAAGGGTCAGAGTGGGAGGAGTGCTTTCTAATGCCCGTGAACTGGAAGATGGAGTACCACAAGGGAGTATCCTAAGTGTTACTCTGTTTGCTGTAGCCATGAACAGTGTAATCAGTGTACTTCCTGATGGTGTACGAGGATCATTATATGTCGATGACCTCTCAATATCCTTCACCGCATCTAGAATGTCTCTGATAGAGAGGAAGTTGCAGCTTGCCCTTAATAGAATTTCTGACTGGGCAGAGTCTCGTGGTTTCCGGTTTTCTTTAACAAAGACAGTGGCTATGCATTTTTGGCGTCTTCGTGGGGTTCACCCAGACCCAAACTTGTATCTCTATGGTAGGAGAATATCCTGTGTGGAAGAGATGCGGTTTCTGGGCCTTTTATTTGATAGACGACTAACCTGGGTTTCTCATATTTGCTCTGTTAAGGTGGCTTGTCTTAAAGCTTTGAGTCTTTTGAAAGTTTTAGCTCACACCTCTTGGGGTGCTGACCATCAGACCCTGGTCCTCTTGCATAGGTCTCTTATTCTTCCTAAACTTGAATATGGATGTGAGGTTTACTCCTCTGCAACAGATGCCCGTCTCCAGTTGTTAAATTCTGTGCATCTTGCTGGTGTACGTCTGGCAACTGGGGCATTCAGATCATCCCCGATTACAAGTTTGTTAGTAGATGCTGGTGTACTCCCCTTGGATTTGCGATGCCAGTTGCTAATGATGAGGTGTTGGTATCGTCTTCACCGCATTCCAGACTCAATTCCTTGTGCCATCATATCCCAGGATTCCCAATCTTCTGCTTATGACACCCGTCCTAATCTCCCAAAGCCATTTGGTTACAGGGTCCGGTCTGTTATGCTAGCCCTCTCTGTCCCGAGACTGGCAATTTGTCCACATCGGATCCCTAGAGTGGGTTCTTGGCTACTCCCTCGTGTGACGTTTTGTAGGTCTGTTGTTGGAAAAAAGGACTCGCTTCCCTCTCAGGTGTCCCTCTCTCTTTTTAGAACATGCCTCTATTCATGAGGGTTCTGTCCCCGTCTATACTGACGGGTCTAAGACTGATACTGGAGTAGGATTTGGTGTTGTTTTCCCCTCCTTTAGTTGGGGCGGTGGCCTTCCTGGCATTACTTCAGTGTATACGGCAGAGCTGACTGCAATTTTATATGCTCTTAAAATCATTTTTACTCTCCCCGAATCCGTTTTTGTGATTTATAGTGACTCACGTAGTGCTCTGTCTGCACTGGAGTCTTTTAATGCATCCCATCCATTGATTTTATCAATTTTAGAGTGGCTTTTTCTTCTTGGCCATCGTGGCCGCCATGTGAACTTCTGTTGGGTTCCCGCACATGTAGGTGTGGTGGGCAATGAGAGGGCAGATACTTTAGCTAAAGCTGCGTCTTCTCAACAGCCCCCAACCGACTACCCCCTTCCTGCTTCAGATGTAACACCTTACCTGTGGTACGCAGTTGGTACGTGTTGGCAGAGACACTGGGATGTTGTTTCTCATAATAAACTGAAAGAAATCTTTCATAGAGTGGTTGTGCCAAGGGTTCTCTCCTCCATGTCTCAGCGATTGGAGGTGGCTCTTGCTAGGCTTCGCATTGGGCATTCTCGGCTTACACATGGGTTCCTCATGGGTGGTGAGACTCAACCGTACTGTGATGACTGCCTTGTTCCCCTTACTGTCCGTCACTTGTTGGTCGAGTGTCCGAGTCTGGGGGACCTGCGTCAGAGATTCCTCCATAGACATAAGGGGGTAGATGGTGCCTACTGTTTGTCCTCATTGCTCGGTGAAGCCTCTAGCGATTTTAGTGATGTTTTTAGTTTTCTTCAGAAGGCGGGCCTCCTTCCACTTTTATAAGTAATTGATATTTTATAAATTATGCTTTTATTATTTTCAGTGTTTCTACTAACAGATTTTAACTTTATTTTGAATGTGCCTTTTTTTTATTTAGCTGCACCTTTTACTTTGGTGTCCGGCGGCATATGACCCTGGCAGTTGCGCCGCCAGTTTTTAATTATTTTCAATCAATCAATCAATCTCCCACCCCTCCACACAACTGCATCTATCCTCCCACAGCAACCTGCGTCCCTTCCCACCCTCTCTTGCCCCTCCTCCCTCCCTGCTAGCCTCGTCCCCCCACCAAACCCCACTCCATCTCTCCCTGCTTGTCCCTCACTACCCTTCCAACCCCCAACATGCCCCCGAGTGTCAGGCCTGATGAACGTACCTGTTTCATATTATTTCTACTTCTTCCCAAATTTTTACATCTGATTCTGTTCATTTCTCATTTCGTAACTACCAGATTAGCACCTCTGAGTAGTGTCCGTCTGTGTTAGTTTTCGAAAGACTATGAGGCCTTGTAGGGCTGCTCCCCGCACCTGTTTCATCTCCCCGCACATACAAACACACCTGTTTTCATGGCTGGTGTGATAAATTCCAATGAACTGGAGAGTTTCCACAAGAGAATTTGGTTGTTGCCGAAACTGTAATGATAAGTGTGATGAAGTGTAATGATAATGTGATAATTGTAATGGTGTGATAAATGTGTAACGAGAAGTTGGGAGAGTAAAAAGAGAAATCGGAAACAAATATTTTTTTTTTCTTATGCATGGATTTATAGCATTATTCAACTTTATTTTGATGTCCTTGATGGTTATAAACATTTATATGCGTCTGTGTTAGTTTTGGAATGACTCTGAGGCCTTGTAGGGCTACTCCCACTCATCTCCCCACACCTACATAGACACCTGTTTTTATGGCTGGTAGACAAATCCCATTGAAATGGAGGGTTTCCACAAGAGAATTTGGTTGTTGCCAAAATTTTTCTCCCCCAAGTACCACCAAGGCTTTGTAGGCCTACTCCCCACACTAGTTATCTCCCCACACCTACATACATACATGTTTTCATGGTAGATGTTACAGAACACACTAAAATGTTTTCTTTTCATGCGAAAAGCTGGTTATTTCCAACCCCTGTACAGCCTACTCTCCACAGCCTACTTTATCTCCCCACAGTCTAGTAATCTCCCTACACCTACATACACCTGTTTTCATGGTTGATGTGACAAAACACTTTGAAATGACCTGTTTCAATAAGAAAAATAGGTAGTTATCAAAATTTTCATGTTTACGATTGTTTTCGAGGGGTAACTATCATATACTTTTTTTGAACTTTGACGCGCAATTGTGCGGTAACCATTAGGCCTACGGGGGTATGGATTGCGTTATCAGGTGTGTAAATTCTTCCTCTTTAGCCAGAACACAGTCACTTTGCCCTTGGTGAAAGTCGCCAAAAAAAAAACGAATTGCGATTAAGGGAGGTACCCTGCCTGAAACAATTGCGGTCTTAAGGGGTTAATGACAGTGCTGGATCAAGTGGTTCTGTTTTGAGAATAATAAGTGTAGGTCAATATCACAAGGCAAGATCAACTTAAACTCTTTTGGTGTAACTTGGACCAAACTTGGTGGAAGGGTTGAGGATCAATCAAGAATGAAGTAATTTAATTCTAACAATTGGTCAAAGGTCAAGGTCCCAGGACAAGGTAAAATTTTCTGCCTTAATACTACTGACCTGTATCTGAATCCAGCCTCATTGTGACGAGGCACAGCTGGACCTAATCTCTCTCTCTCTCTCTCTCTCTCTCTCTCTCTCTCTCATTGCTTATGGTTCCTACCTTCCTCATACCCCACCTTAACTACGTCCGCGGTGTTTAGAAATGTGGACTAATTAGCTACACTGTGGCGGGCAGCCAAGTGCATTCCCCGATTATAGGTGATAACAGGATATAAACAGCTGATAAACCACATGATGAGAGGCGGCATACAGCCACACAAGTGTGTTCTCCAGCACTGCCTCTTTCACCGATCCTTTGCTGTTTCACCTCTGCGTGCAGTATTTCGCTGTTTCACCTCTGCTTGCATTATTTCGCGGTTTCACCTATACTTGCATTATTTTGCTGTTTCACCTCTGCTTCCATTATTTCGCGGTTTCACCTATACTTGCATTATTTTGCTGTTTCACCTCTGCTTCCATTATTTCGCGGTTTCATCTCTACAGTACTTGCATTATTTTGTGGTTTCACCTGTACTTGCATTATTTCGCGGTTTCACCTCTACTTGCAATATTTCGCTTCAACCTCTCCCTTCATGACTCTTCCTCCCAAGTTTCTTCATATTCAGTCCCATCATTATTATCTCTTGGTTTTTCTTATGCCCCTGTCTCAGTAACAACTACTGGAGTGACTGACCACCACATCGACAGCCACAACACTACTGAGACTAATAACGCTGCCCCAGTAGTGTCACCATTGTTACTACTGCTGCTGCATCTACTGCTATACCTTTAAACAATAATCCACATGCTTGTCCATCCGTCTGTGTATTTCTGTGTACCATATTTTCCCCACTCCAGCTCCTCTCCGTCGATAATGGTTAACTTTCTCCTCCATCACTGGCCCAGTTGCCCTCCATCTCACGGGGCCGGTGGTACACCCGGTATCGTTTCCGCCTGGACCAACCAGAAGGGAGATATGGTAGATGTGGCAGGAATGTGTGTGTCTTGGTTCGTTTGTACAGCTCCGGACAGATGAAACGGCTACACCCCATCCACCAGCGACTTGGTTTGGGTCTCAGTGGTTCTGGTAACAGTTGCAGGTGGAGGGAGGGGGGATGTGGGAGGGTGAGGAGGGGAGAAATGTGGGCGGAGTTATATAGGGGGTAGTGTGGGAGGGTGAAGAAGCAGCACAGTCTGGCTGGTGGGAGGGGGAGACGAATGGTTGGGTAGCGGAGACGAGAGTCTGCTGGAGGGTAAGACAGGTGAGTGTGATTAGATGAAAAGAAATTACAAAAAATAAATTATTATAATATCTGCTGCATATATTGCATTTTATCTACTAAATAAAAACACTATTATTCACCACCGTATTTGGGTATCCTACTCATTATTATTATCCTTTGGATATTAGGCAATAAATAAAGATATTGGACGGTCTTTCGGACCCGAACCAATTTTTTCATAACTTTTTTCTTCAGCTATTTCCGTATTCCTATTATCCCTCGTGCTTGAAGTCCCCCCTTTTATCACTTTCTCCTACGCCCTACATTTTTTTTTAGGCATAAGGCAGTTTAACTTTCTCTTTAAATAACCATATTCGTCAACAAATATTCCTTTCATTAATCTATTTAATTACCTGTTTTCTTTCAATATGCATTTCTCTAATAATGGGTGTTACACCTTAACTGGCGCCGCTATTTGACGTTTTGAATAAATTTGGTCTAAATTTACGCATATATTGCAGTCTCTCTCAAGTAGGCTGGCAACCTCACACATCCTCCCCCCTGCTTTCTCCTTCTCTCGCTACCCGTTCCCTCCTTTCCTTTTGTAGTACTGTCTATCTATTCTTTCTCATATTTTTAACCTCATTCCTTCTTACAAACTTTTTGTGCCATAGGAATTTCTCCCTTATCACCTACAGTCCTACTACATGAAAGTGGAAAAAACTGCCATCGGGAAAAGAATAACTGGAAATTTATGGCGAAGGTTACGATATTAGTTATTTAGAATGAAAGTGTTGGCAGATACTCATTCTTGATGTGATTATCGCAGCCACAGCATTTCGCCTTCATAAAACAGAAGAACTATAGGTTTCATGCATTACCTCCTTACGTCCAGCATTACTGTGCAGAACGCCATGTATAACACATTAAGGACCACAAGGACAGTACTGGTAGTCATCGTGATTCTCATGAATCTCTCCATAGGCTATTAAAAACAGTGCTTTATGCTCAACTTCAGAATTATGTTCTCATCATGGCAATGATAGGCAAAGATAATAAAAACAATATATACAACCAAATTATCATTTATTATACAACAAAGCTCAAACTGCCTCCGTGCTGCAGTCTCAAGGGTGTAACCAGCTCACACAATCACATGTAACCTGAAGAAATTAAATATATGATCCTATATATATATATATATATATATATATATATATATATATATATATATTAATAACCATGAACAACACTGTTTGATCTAAAATTTATTGTGTTGGGTAAAGCAGAGGACACTAACTAGCATGGCAACCTACCACACGGAAACCACCATGTTGCACTACACGCCATAGAAACCGATGCACAGACCATGATATCAGCGAAAAAACTATGAGAAGAGTATTGCACGAAGCAGGGTTGCATCACAGGACCCTAGCAAACGTTATGTTGACAAGCCAGAGGATTTTTGGAAGTGTGTCACTGAAGGCGCAACTGCTGGAGAAGGAATAATACTCGGTGAGTATTATTTCTGAGGTTTTCGCTTGTATAAACTAAACTATTCAGTCATACATGACCATAAAAATATATTAATAATTACTGCAGGGGACAACCAGTTTCGTTACGTCAGTCCATGCAGAGGAAATTACTTTGGGCATATAGGGTTACTCGATGTTAAATTTCATAAGTGTAGAGCCTGTATGATTTTATTTATATATATATATATATATATATATATATATATATATATATATATATATATATATATATATAATTGTGTGTGCGTGTTATTTGCACAGCTAACAACATATATATTTCATAGAATAACAAGAGCAATGAGAGCAATGAGACTTAACACTTACTACCTCTCAGTATCCTGTCCATCCACCATCCTTTTCGATCACAGCCTGAAGAAGTCTTTGTATGTTACCTGTGTGACATTTCACAAGGTCAGGTTTACCCCGGAAGACTTCCCATACTCGCCGGGTGTGGTCCAGTAGCTCCTGGGGTGTGCGTTCCTGTTCAGGCTCCCACGAAGTTACCATTGATCCCCAGATATATTCTATGGGGTTGCAGTCCGCACCCTTACTGGGCCAGGGCAGAAGCTGGAAGCGAGGGTGCTCCTGGAACCACTTCTGGACCACGCGAGCCTGGTGAACGGGGCATCTGTCCTGGACAAAATATACTGGACCAGTAGGAAAGGGATGGTTGCTGGCAGAAAATGAGGGCAGAAAGAAGTTATTAAGTATATCAATATACTTCTCGGAATTGAACCGACCCTCTATGTGGTGCATGTCACCCATCCCATGCCAGCTTACCCACCCCCAAATATTTACGTTCACGTGTCCACTCCTGGCCACTTGAAATACGTTTTCCTGGTTGTATCTGTTGAAAGAAGGAGGCTAGCATTAATAATCTTCAAGGTATAATTGCATATTTGTTTTATGCTAACAAGAGGTTCTTAACAATATTGGGAAATGTTAATGACATGCCATGAATGCCTGTCTTACTTCAGTGGAACTGAGGAATAGCCTACACTAAAGAACAAGCATGTGAAATGCGTGGTTGCCTTATAGAAGTTCATTTATAGGGTTACTAACTGGACAATGGTAGGATAAATATTGATTATGTAGAGGGAGCCTAAATTGATGGTGCGAAATATGCAAAGATGATATCTATATGTATGAGTAACAGATCATTAAATAACCTGTTCGCTAGGGATAAGATTTGGTAGGTTGTCTTTGTCAGTCTGTGTGCCATAGTTCAGGTTGGTATGGTAGCAGTGACACATACTAAGTGAATATGCATTTTGAATGTAAGCACGTAGAGTTATTACATTTACCACTTTTAGGATTCCCGAGGGAAAAATCAACGTCTGTCTAGTGTGGGTATTATTTAAAGTTGTTGACTTCATGCCAGCGTGATCTTTCCATCCCATTAGTATTTAAAGTTTTTGTTTGTTTTAGGGAAAATGTTTTACAGTCACTAATTCAAACACTGCGTAACCCTATATACCCAAAGTAATTTACTCTGCATGGACTCTTATTAGTAACTATTTTATTGATGTCGCTGACGTTGTAACTAAACTGGTTTTCCCCCTGCAGTAATTATTTATATATTCTTATGGTCATGTATGACTGAATAGTTTAGTTTATAGAAGCAAAAACCTCAGAAATTATACTCACCGAGTATTATTCCTCCTCCATCAGTGGCGCCTTCCGTGACACGAAGAGGAGAAGTTTTTCTCATCTGTCCATATCACTCTCTTCCAAAAATCCTCTGGCTTGTCAACATATTGTTGGGCAAACCGTTGCCTTCCCTCGCGATGTTGGTCATTCAGAAATTCCGTGTTTACTGGGGTCCTATGATGCAACCCCGCTTCGTGCAGCACTCGTCTTACAGTCCTCTCGCTGACATCAAGATGCAGCGATTCCTTTATGGCTACCGCATTTGTCTGTGGATCGGCTTCTGCGGTTTGCACAATATTTTGCCTCTGAGCAGGAGTAGTGCACCGTGATGGTCTTCCCCGTGGTAGGTTGCCATACCAGTCAGTGTTCTCTGCTCTGGCAAACAAATTTAAATTTAGAGTTCATAGTGTTGATCATGGTTATTGATAAAAAATGCCATGATAAAAGAAAACTTTGGGTAATTTCTTATATGTAACACAGAAAACACAAATTCTTTCCACATAGGAAACTCATCATACAGAAACCTGTTCAAATATATTTCAATGAAAAATACTATTCATATTTGAGGCGTGTAGAGCAGAAGGAGCTTACTGGCCAGAATCCCAAATTTGATATCCTGTTTACTTAGTCCTGTTTGAATTACCCTCTTTGAAAAACTAGGCGACATTCGACCTTCTTCCCCTACACAAGAAAGCTCAAAGTCACGTAGATTATGGCAGGCCCTAAACTACGTGAAAAAAAAAATATATATATATATATATATATATATATATATATATATATATATATATATATATTAGTATTTCACGGCGAATTAGGCACCTTAGATGAGGGTGCAACCCCCGATTTTACATCAGAGTTTCTACTTTCTGCTACGCGATCAGGAACACAATTGGCTCGGAAAATTGTCCACCTACTCCACCGACCCGGGTATCAGTCTCAGATACGAGATAACCACCTCGTTGCCACCAGTTACATATTTATGATATGACAGTGACAGTTTCATCTGATTTTTCTGTGTAGTTTTCTTTATCTAATTTGTCTTAATAACCGCTCTACTTACTCCTACTCAATTTTTGAGGGCTAAACTAGGGAACGAGGCTTTTGGGAGGAGTAGTCTGGCATTAGATTTTACATGAATCATTCAACACAGTCGCACCTGACTTAATGTAGACCTGGAGTCCTTACCCTAACATTATCCGGGATGCGTGTTTTCTAGCTTAGTTGTCTAAACATTAAAACTTTCATCCCTAAACAGTTACAATATATTCTATTTTATTTCGTCAGGCCTACGTGATTGTGGCATTATTTGTAAATATGACACTATCGCATTGGCAGTTCGTGATTACCGAACATATGTTGATTACGTTTTACTTATTGAGATGAACAATTAAGTTATGCCTTCGTTAACGTAATTTTATTACTCAACGACACAAAGATTAATAAAAATACATTTATGAAGGCATAAATTTTAAATATTTATCTTAACAAGCCAAGGGTAAAGGACCACATTTGTTCCGCCAATCACGAGCGTGCAATGCGATGTTACCATATTTAAACTTGCGTTGGCCAGACGGAAGGAAATAGAGTAAATGTATTATATAGTAAGGTCAGGAAGAACATGATGTGGTGTTATTTCATAAACCTTATGTGTCTTTAACTCCTAAACTGACGGTTATGTTATTTATTATTAGAGGAACTATATCTACACTCACCTTCTTATCCACCTTTGGACAGTGTTGGTGGAAATTCCCAGGGTGTTGGCGATGGCTCGGATGGACTGCCCGGCTTCACGCATCCCTACAATGCGCCCTCTTAAACCAATCCTCCTTTCTCTTGTCTCTCTCCGTCTTGCCTCTCTACGTCTTGCCTCCATTCTGAATCGGTGTGACTGATGCCCCGGGGTGGCTGATACCTCTGTTAACACCTCTGTTCATGGCAGGAAACCTAACGACTTCGCATAGTGTCACGTGGCACAAGTTTGTCCTCTAACTACTATTTTATTTGTTTCTACAGGTAAACAAAAAGTAATTATTTTTTTTTAATGTTTCTAAAGAATAACCAGACATGACAATTAATTCACATGTCAGTATGCCACTGTCTCAGTTGAGGGAGAGGATCTACCTGATTCGGTTAGAATGATTCTTCTCAGTATATACTGACAAAACATGGAAATGGTGGTCTGCCCTGAGTAACGGTGTTTATTGCAGTCCATAGAAAATACAGGTGAACCACAGTCGTTTCTCGTTGATGTATAAATATCCATGTGTTTGTGGTGTATTAGTCATTAGGGCGTTATTCTCACCCCGGTACTCCATGTCTGAGTTTCAGGAAGTGGGTGAAGAGGTGGCCAGTTACGAGGATACTATCTGTTTGATAAATTTGAGCTCTATGCATCCTCCATACTATGCCACGAACCGGATCCCTCATAAGAAACACCAAGGTCACCTGCTTCCTGGCATACAGTCTAGAGTATTCATCGAGCTTCAATTTACGAAGAAGAAACACTTCTGATACAGTCTGTGGTATAAATTAGTTCGCTTTACAAATACCCTTCCGTCACAGCAAGATTTACTCTATCAGGACAGATTATCACTACTATATCATACTTATCACGTAATATAGACGATAAGGATATCTCTCTACCCATTTATCAATTTATATCAGTTATATCATCTACCGAAATGTTCCGAGACGCAATAACGGCGACATGCAGATCTATAAAAATTATTGTCAATAAACGGGGTCTCGAATTATTACTGTCCATTAGAATTTACCTCAGGTAGAGAAAATTTTCCTTTCATCTCGTTCCCTTGCGACAGTTATCACCGTCGTCATCCCTGTTATTCCCTTAAGCGCTACGACATGGCATCATCCATATATATATATATATATATATATATATATATATATATATATATATGATCAGGTATTTAATTTTTTTCAGGTAGCACGGAGGCAGTTTGAGCTTTGTTGTATAATAAATGATAATTTGGTTGTATATATTGTTTTTATTATCTTTGCCTATCATTGCCATGATGAGAACATAATTCTGAAGTTGAGCATAAAGCACTGTTTTCAATAGCCTATGGAGAGATTCATGAGAATCACGATGACTACCAGTACTGTCCTTGTGGTCCTTAATGTGTTATACATGGCGTTCTGCACAGTAATGCTGGACGTAAGGAGGTAATGCATGAAACCTATAGTTCTTCTGTTTTATGAAGGCGAAATGCTGTGGCTGCGATAATCACGTCAAGAATGAGTATCTGCCAACACTTTCATTCTAAATAACTAATATCGTAACCTTCGCCATAAATTTCCAGTTATTCTTTTCCCGATGGCAGTTTTTTCCACTTTCATGTAGTAGGACTGTAGGTGATAAGGGAGAAATTCCTATGGCACAAAAAGTTTGTAAGAAGGAATGAGGTTAAAAATATGAGAAAGAATAGATAGACAGTACTACAAAAGGAAAGGAGGGAACGGGTAGCGAGAGAAGGAGAAAGCAGGGGGGAGGATGTGTGAGGCTGCCAGCCTACTTGAGAGAGACTGCAATATATGCGTAAATTTAGACCAAATTTATTCAAAACGTCAAATAGCGGCGCCAGTTAAGGTGTAACACCCATTATTAGACAAATGCATATTGAAAGAAAACAGGTATTTAAATAGATTAATGAAAGGAATATTTGTTGACAAATATGGTTATTTAAAGAGAAAGTTAAACTGCCTTATGCCTAAAAAAAAATGTAGGGCGTAGGAGAAAGTGATAAAAAGGGGGACTTCAAGCACGAGGGATAATAGGAATACGGAAATAGCTGAAGAAAAAAGTTATGAAAAAATTGGTTCGGGTCCGAAAGACCGTCCAATATCTTTATTTATTGCCTAATATCCAAAAGATAATAATAATGAGTAGGATACCCAAATACGGTGGTGAATAATATAGTGTTTTTATTTAGCAGATAAAATGCAATATATGCATCAGATATTATAATAATTTATTTTTTGTAATTTCTTTTCATCTAATCACACTCACCTGTCTTACCCTCCAGCAGACTCTCGTCTCCGCTACCCAACCATTCGTCTCCCCCTCCTACCAGCCAGACTGTGCTGCTTCTTCACCCTCCCACACTACCCCCTATATAACTCCGCCCACATTTCTCCCCTCCTCACCCTCCCACATCCCCCCTCCCTCCACCTGCAACTGTTACCAGAACCACTGAGACCCAAACCAAGTCGCTGGTGGATGGGGTGTAGCCGTTTCATCTGTCCGGAGCTGTACATGCTCGAAAAATATTCGGGTCGTCAACTCCCTAACTCCGTTGTGAACATGAATCAGCCTTCGAGTTCATTCTATAGATGGCATTGTGTGGTTGTGGGGGGGAGAGGGGAGGGAGGACGGAAGTCTCAGGAAGTAGGTGGGCAAGGTGAACGCCAGGGTAGGCGACCATCTGGGGGGAGGGGGGCGGATAGCTACAGTCTGTCATATTTATTGAGGCGAAGATGCACTTGTCAGGTTGGTGATGAATGGCTGAATGCAACATACTGTATATCTGAGGGAGAAATATGAGTTGGTAAATATGTACTGATTCACATTACCTAGTAATTATTTGAAATACAACGATGTTATTCGGACATGTTGCGTTCAGCCAGTCATCACCATCTTGTCAAGCGCATCTTCGCTTTGATAAAAAAAAAATATACATATATATATATAGATTGTTCGTATCTGCAATGACAATAGTTTGCCAGTCATTATTTGAGGATCTTTTTCAAGCTAACGACACCTTGTTTTCCTAACAACACTAAAACAATGATTTAGTACTGTATGTCACCCGTTACAATATATTACACGAATTTTGGAATTCCTCCATAACTAAATCCCCCCCCCTCTCTCTCTCTCTCATTCATGTCATCAAGTACTCAGGAGCTAACGTTATCAGCACATATTAAAGATGAACATGTTTAACTTGACACTAACGATGTCATGTTGTAAGTGTCATAGGCCTAAAGAAAATAAGCACATATCAAAAGACAAACCAGAAATCATTAAATGTAAAATGTTTCAGAAGCAGTATTCATTCTCTGTGGCATTCCCGTAAAAGGTGCTTTTGTATTCTGTGGTGGACAGCGAAGAGGCGGAGAGAGGTTGATGTGAAAACCAACAACCTCCACAATGCTTTGTCAGCAAAGACAGGCTATGTCAACGGTCTGCCTCACCATATGTATGAACAGTGCTGATGGACGTCCAGTTAAGACATATGTCGAAAGTTCACACCGTATATATGGAGCATTAATAAACGATGAAGGTCTGGAGCTGTGTATTTTAAAACGTTCTCGGAGAGTTTGGTTTCACTGGTCTTAACCCTATTCGGTGCAACCCTTGGCGATTTCCCACACTTACGACCCTAGTATCGTGAAAAGAATCTTGAGTAATATTATTGGTTTGACGAAGTGAAAGGAACGCATTCGGACACGGCGGCGCCGTTGAAAGGCAAGCGCCGCCAAACATATCGTACCGCACCCGCGCGCACTGAAACACACACACACACACGTTTAACTATTATCAAATTTAAAATTAATGTAAATATCAAATGACCATATATTTTACCATTCACCAACTCTTATCATGTTTGCCATATATCAAAGCTGTAGGCTATATTTTCAGTCTGAGGGCTGCAGTATCAATAAACCGTTTACTGTTGTCTCTCTCTCTCTCACACACACACACACACACACACACACCGTCCACAACATGGAAGTTGATAGCTTACACATCTTCCTCATGATCAACATCACCACCCTTCCTCCCTCACACTCACCACCTCCCATCTTCCTCACCACCACCTTCCCTCCCTCCATCACCCTCTCACTCACCACTATATTCCCTTCTACCCTACTCTCCCTATCTCACTACCACCGCTTTTTTTCTCACCACCATCTCTCTCACTCACTCGCCACCACTAATACTCTCCCTTTCTTCCTTACCATCATAACTCCTAAACCCACTTTCAGTGGATTTACTACTAGGTAGACTAGTTGATGGAGAGGTAGCTGTTAGTCAAGGAAATCTAATAATGTAAGCATGTAAATAATTTCTGGTTATAGATGCAAGTATTTTTTTTTATGCAAGAAAGAAGGAACCAAAGGGCAGGACCTACAAATTGCTCCCTCCAAGAAAAAAACGACAGCAGAGCCAAATTCAAGATCAGTTCATTTCGAGATGCCTGGACACACTGTGTATGAAAGACTGGAGACCGTAGGCAGTAAGAAAAACAGAGATGGAGACAATTCCAGAGTTGACCTGTTGCATACATGAATGACTGAAGCAACGGTTAACTCTTGCATTAGAGAGTTGGACAGAAAAGGGCTGAGTTTGTTGCTAAGACGGGTGCTGCGTGCCTGCCGTGGTGGTGGAGGGATGCAAACAGACAGTTCAGAGGAGCAGTGACCATTGAAGTGGCGATAGAAAAGAGACAATGATGCAACAGTGCCGCGAAGAGACAGAGGTTGAAGGGAGCCAGTAAGAAGAAAGTTAATGAGACGAAAAGTCTCCGACTCCATCCTGTTGAGAAGAACTGTGTGTGGGGAGCCTCCCCACACATGACAGCTGTGCTCTACACAGGAGCGAATAAAACCCGTGTATAAAGTCAACAACTGTGCAGGGCCGTGGGTTAGGGCTTCCTGACTAAAACTTCCCTAAGTGAAGAGTCCAGTCCTGCTGTGGACTAAAAATGGAAAGTACATAATGATGGTGATGAGAATACTACCATATATTTCTTTCTAAAGACTGAATATAATATTTAGCTAAGCGAGTTTCAACCACACTCAAAAAAGTGTGTAACCAGGATACGGGACGAGGACCCAACTCGCCATGTATCCCACCAACCACTTTCCCCAACCTCCTCCCTTTAGAAAGTAGTTATTTATTTTTCAAATGTCATTACCACTATATAATAATGAATTTATAGAAGTAAAAGATTGTTCTTATTAATTAATTTTACACGTGTGGTGTGAGGACTGTGTTGGTGCGTGAGGACTGTGTTGGTGTGTGAGGACTGTGGTGGTGTGTGAGGATTGTGTTGAGTGAGGACAGTGGTGGTGTGAGGACTGGTGATGTGTGAGGACTGGTGGTGTGTGAGGACTGTGTTGGTGTGTGAGGACTGAGGTGGTGTGTGACGATTGCGTTGGTGTGTGAGGACTGTGTTGGTGAGTGAGGACTGTGGTGGTTTGTGAGGACTGTGGTGGTGTGTGAGGACTGTGTGGTGTGTGAGGATTGTGCTCGTGTGTGAGGTCTGTGGTGGTTTGTGAGGATTGTGGTGGTGTGTGAAATATAATCTATTCGTGAGAACAAAACAGACTCGACCTTCTCATGGACCCACTTCACGTATAACTAAGGAGTGAGAAACAGGTAGACCTTTATCATACAAATGGATGGCGAGTGAGAAAGGGCCGGGGAGAACAGGAGGTAGATAAGGCAGAAGGCGGTAGATGTACGGGAGATAAATGCTTGAAAAGGGATACATATTGCATAATAATTGCAAAATTCCACATCAACAGCCTTGTGCCTTACCTACCTCCTATTCTGCCTGCCCCTCTGTTGTATAATAAAGGTCTACCTGCTTCTCACTCCTTATTTACAGCTGAAGGAGGTCCTTGAGAAGGCTGAATCTGTTGTCACCAATATATTATATAGGTATTTCTAAATCTGAGTACTGCAATTTAAAATTGAAGGGCACAGAGAAATATTTAGTTATAACCAATTATTCAAAGGGCACGGAAGCTCTATCTGCTCATGCTACGCCCCAAGGAGTATTCAGAGCAATGCAATAACAAATATTCAGTTATGAAGAGTTATACCCAAAACATCATCAATATACAGGATACATCAATAGTTATTCAGTGGGTCAGTCAGTCCCAAAATACTGACAAATTAGTCAGTAGACTGTCCTTCTGATGTCAGTTTATTAGTAATTTCCCACTGGTCAATTACTAGCCTATCACTAAGACCTTTGTCGGTCAGCCAGTCAGTCTCTCCAGAAGTCAGTCCCTTGATCCTTTGTTAGTAGTCACCACGAGAAAGTGCAGCTACCAGCCAAAGCTCCGTACATGCGGGGTCACCATTAAGTTCTTACGAGTAGACTGTTAACCAGGAAACGTGCCAGTCTTTGGATTACTGAATCGCTTAGAGCAGCCTGTAGCTTCCTGGTTAAACCCTATATCTCTATTAACCGGAGAACAAGCTGTTTCCTAGTTAATGCACAGGCACAGTGTGGATATGAGGGGTTAGGTCCAGAGCCTTGTCTGTCTCTTTCAAGGGAGACAGCAGTCAATCAGGCCTCAGCTCCTTCTCTCCACTGCGAGACCATGTTTCATTTCAGCTGATCCACCCCCTGCAGCATCGACCCCTGGTAAGTTAAAAAGATCCCGACGGGTGCCAATTGACTAACAGGGCCCTCAGTGATCCACAGCCTGTCACAGGTCGAAAGAGTAGTAACCGTTAACTCGGGGCTATCCATGCCTATGCTCCTAATCTATGTCTTTTCCGGCGGTATTTGATCCTACGCACTCGAACATCCTTTTTACTCTACACTTACAACTAATATAAGTCAGCTGGAGGATTCTTATGCTGCAAGATCCTCACCTTCCGTATCTCTATTTACATCTATCATATAAGGAAATTTTTAAACAAAAATATAATCCGTATATA
This sequence comes from Coenobita brevimanus, assembly GCF_032717465.1. NCBI lineage: Eukaryota > Metazoa > Arthropoda > Malacostraca > Decapoda > Coenobitidae > Coenobita > Coenobita brevimanus. The sequence continues at coordinate 15,597,157 of NC_137026.1, read as the reverse complement.
ACGTAAACTCAGTCACAATCTATACATATTCGCAGACATGCATATTCATTCTTAATTTCCAAAACAAGACTTTCACTGATTGGGCATGTTACTATAGCATTTCATACATACTTTATTTCAATGCTGATCACAGGTGTGCTTGTGACATACTTGACATTGTTTCGTGGACGATTTTACTTTAGGGCGATTCTGAGTGTATCCTGGACCATAAAGAGACTCCAAGCATGAATGACACTTGTGCCGCTTGCCTGACCTATTCTCATGTGTTACTTCTGGGACGGCCTCCTCTACATCTCCCTGTCCGAGCATCAGATTCATCTTAGCTATTGTATTCCTGGTCAGACCACAAGCCTCAACTTTTCTTCTTTCAATTTGCAGATTACACAATGCCTTCACTAACTGCCAGCCATAGGAGATTGAAGCAATTTTTCTTGGGTCCTGATTATTATATAACGAATAAATTGTCTGTGAATTTACTCTGGCAGTGTCGACAATGTAGCCAAGGGCATTCACTGTCCATCTTCTAGATTTAGTGTGTACTGTATGAAAATTTATTCTCTGATCCATATGTCAGTGCCTCCTTTAATGAAATCATACAATTTAAATATAGCTTTTTTTTTTTTTTTTAATTCATCATCCTTGGTAATGCCTAATATAGGGGAAACTGTGCTAAGAAGTAACTCATTTTTCTTACCTTTGCTTTTGGTGAGTGTTACATAGGATTCAGTGTCATTTCCTCCCCGTGTTTCTTCCAGTAAATTTGGTATGACCTATCTTCCCTTTCTGTGACTGTCTTTATCTCTGGTGGTATGCCTTTCCTAGTAGAATCTATAGTACCTAAGGCTGAGATACCTTGTGTTTGAAGCCACTCCAGTAACTCTATACTGGTGTACAATCTATCCAGGCTAATAATCCTACCTCTAAGGTCGACTGAGGCTTGTAACTGACTTACCAGAGCTTTCACTGTTGGGACTGTACCGCGTATGTAGTGTGGTCCTGGCTCTCCAGGTTTACCTGAATATATAGCTGTCCTAAAGGTAAATGGATATCTAACAGCACTAATAGATTTATATAGGAGGCCGTAGAGTACGGGTTTGCTCTTATTGTAGTCTGAACCCTATTTGTGTTCTGCACCCATACAACGTTTCATCAGTGGTCAAGAAGTCACCTGGCTCTAACACTGAGCAACAGCAATTACTGAACTGTTCAAAAAGCTCCCTGATTGCCGCAAACCGATCGTGTACCCATCTCTGGTGTCTGGTATCAATGTTGATCGTGTACCCATCTCTGGTGTCTGGTATCAATGTTGTTAAAAGTTATGTTGGCATGCAAGAAACCAAATCGTTTTACAGACATGACGGCTCCAAATATTGTGTGACCAAACCCTTCCATGAAGAGACGATTATAGCAATATTTTTGTCCCAACAAGCCTCTTGCATTGAGCAGGCCAAAAAAGCTTTTCAATTCAATGGCATCAGTCATCTTGACGTGTGTTGGTATTTCAGCACTGTCAGCATTAGAAATTTCGGTAATTATGCCTTGTGTTAGCATGGGTTACAATACTTTCAATCATATTTGATGTTATAAACAACTCCCATGCCATTATTTCTGTATTAGCTGACCTTGCCTCTCCTAACAAACATCCTTCACTAGGCAATACCTTCTCAACAGGCATACCTTCTTTATGATTGGTCCATGCTATTGACTTACCGATATCTGATTTTCTCTGGGGTTTCTCTAAAATGCAGGTATATTCCCTGAGCTCGTGGGGCAGGACAAATTCGTCATATTTTTTTTGTTCAAGCATTGGTCCAAAGAACTGATTAATCTATTTTCACCAGTGGCTTTCTGTTTCTGAGTGGTACCCACTTTTCTTCATTTTGTCATCATTCTGATCCTCATCTTCATAGTCGCCCTCAGCTACTCTATCCAAGGCTAGGTCATCATCATCATCATCGCCAACTACCTCTTCCAAGTAATCTTCGACTGGGTCGTCAACATAGTCGAAAGTAAAAGCCGTGACTATGTCCGTCAGCACATCCACCCCGTCCCCTAATTAATTGCTAACTAACCGTCGTCCGGCACGCCTACACGAGAGCCGCGAGGTGTGTGTGTGTGTGTGTGTGTGCACATTACAATACACGTGTGTGTATCTGTGTGCACAATACAATACACATGTGTGTATCTGTGTGTATGTGTACGAATAACCATTTCATTGTGTATGAGGAGTCATAGAGAGAAAACAATGAATAATATAGATAATAAAATTAGTGAATGAAATAACTATTTCACTAGGTATGAGGAGTCATAAAGTATGAACAATGGATAATACATAGAAAATAAAGTAGTTTTAATGAAAATAGGAAACGTATCGTACGTCTGGAAGCTGTGTTGATGCTCGTTAGGCTTGCGTAGGCTAAGGTCCCAGACATTCCACTCGTCTTCGAGCGTTTTCTTTTTGTTTAGCGCTCTCCACGGGGAAAAATCGTTAATTTGAGAGAAAACGCTCGTTTCAACAGTTTTTTCGCTCAGAATCACCATTTGTTGTGTTTCCAGTAATTTTAATAAGAAAACAATCGTGAGACCATGCATTGCTTACAAACTAGAGTTTATTGGTAAAAATTAGTTAGAGCGTATCAAAAATGATACGGGTTGCACCGAATAGGGTTAAGTCAGGAAGACTACTATTTATTAAAATTTTTCTGCTGCAAGTAATCGTGGCGCCATTGGGTATCTCCACCTGTATTCCTCTCTGCAATACTGGCTTTACCATCGCAGAATCCGTAAAAATAAACGATATCTGCATATTCTTGATTGCTGTACGTACGTGGCATGCTGTTCCATGAACCCAGTGAATAGATGAACGCGGAGAACAATATTTGAAGTGCGTGCCTCGCCTGCAAATTTTCCCGTTTAAATGCCACTGGACGCAGAGCTGCCAAGTCCTGATCATCAGTCTCGCTAGTTTAGTCATGAAAACTTGCTAGAATGTCGCTAGATAGTAAACACTGCAAAACATCGCTAGAAAATACGATTACATCTCTAGAATATCAACTAAAAATGGCAAAAAATATCCAAAATGTTGCTAGATACCATGTTGTCAGATGCTAAGGAGTGCCTCTAGATAGAAGCAAAAAAATAGGTCTAGCTGCATAGTCGTTACATTGGCAATTCTGTGTCATTTTTTTCACGTCAACATCATATGAAAGCACTGGTGCCACGTTTACTTGCAGCAGAAAAATTGTAATGAATATTAGTATTACCCCTGACTTAGTGTTATGCTAGTCACTACCTATACCAATTTCTTTCCACTGAATGAGCTGCGGGTGTTATGATAATGCTGCTAGCAATATCCTACAAACCATACATTACATAACTGGCACAACACACCAGCCACTCTCCTCCCTCCCTTCTCCCTCACAAGCTCTAAAATTTGAATTTCATCCTTAATTTACAGTCGATTTGTGCAAAAGAATTGCAGAAATGCATGACGATTTTAAAGAATCAATAGACTACGTAAAGTTTCTTCTTAAAACTCGTTTGTACTGATAGGAAATGGTATTTTTATGTACAGTACAGTATGAGCTAATAATACTCGTCTCCCGTCGCCATGCGAAGCTCCCACCCAATGGCGCATGCTACCCACCAAACTTTAACACTTTAAAGCCGAATGCTGGGTACTGAACTGGGGTCGCAGAGTGTATATGTTATAGAACAAAATATACTCCAAATTGCATGATAGATCATTGGAGTAAGTTTTTGTCATACGTCGCGTTACACCCTGTATAAATATATATATATATATATATATATATATATAATTTATATAGATATATAATTTATATATATATATATATATATATATATATATATTGTTACGGAACAGAGAAAGATAATGTACACTTTAAGTGAGAATACTAAAAATCACTACTGTCCCGTAAAGTTCCAGGTTCAAAACAAAAGAGTTAGGTAAAATTACAAGTTAAAGTTTAATGCTCAAACTAACAACAAAACATTCAGGACTCATAAGGATAATGTAATGGCAAAAAACGGGTTAAATATATGGTTAACTGCAATAGCCTCTATTAACACGAAATTAACAAGAGTAAATTTATCTAAGTCAGCCCTGATAAAATGAAAATACACTGGGTAATGCTCAGTTAATGCAAGATAAATTATTACAGATACAAAGTATTATTAATGATGGCTGACAATAAGAACCCTACATAAATTACAAAAACCTTACTAGGCCCAAGAATTAACCCTACGCTACACAGTACAAGAAGGAATGCAATAACACTTATACCCAAATTACACAGCTGCTAGATGGTTGGAGACTTCCTGAGCACTTACAATAATAACAACTGTACAGGGGAGGACAGAGATGTGAACAAAATGAAGAGTAGATCTAAGTGGCAATTAATGTAGAGACTGAGCTCATTATATAGGGGCCGGCAGAGCTTGATACAACTTGTAAGAAGGACGCGCAAATGAAGCCATGGGGATAAAGAGTTGACAATCCCGCTCTGAACAACAGAAAGAACGACTTACTCTACTATAACGGTAGAAGGGGGGGAGTGAGGTAGAACACGCTCGTGATCAAACAGGCAGCACACTGTACGTTAGAATAACACAAAGGATGATGAAATCATAGGCTATGTAACACCTCCCCACAAAGAAAAAGAAATTTACAAAGGAAATTTCTTATTACTCTAAAACAATCTGTCTAAAGTCTAGATAAGCAATCTGCAATAACATTTTCTTTCCCCTTGACATGTTGTATGTCTAATGAATACTCCTGAAGAAGTAGACTCCATCTTGTCAATCTCTGATTTTTATCTTTAAACTTACTAAGGAATTTCAGTGGGTTATGATCGGTATAAATGACTATGGGGTCAAAACCAGAACACAAATAAAATGAAAAATGCTGTAAACCCAAAATCAAGGCCAAAAGCTCTTTCTCAATAGTTGAGTAGTTCTTTTGAGGTGGAGTGAACTTCTTACTGTAATAAGATACAGGGTGTTCAATACCCTGATCATCCTCTTGCAGCAAAACAGCCCCAGCTCCTGTATCACTTGCATCAACAGCCATCTTAAAAGGCTTAGCAAAATTTGGAGTAGCGAGCACTGGCTGACTTAATAGGATGGCTTTAAGTTTACTGAAAGAGGATCCACAGTTATCGGTCCAGACAAATTTAACTCCCTTTTTCAGTAGGTCTATAAGTGGTGACACAAGAATTGAAAAGTTAAGAACAAATCTCCTGTAATAACCTACCATTCCCAAAAATCTTTGTAGCTCTTTCCTACTTTTAGGTCTGGGAAGATCACTTATAACCTGAACCTTAGCTGCTGGTGGTGCAACATGTCCATCACCAATTACGTACCCGAGGTACTGAACTTTAGCTTGACCAAACTCACACTTTGATAAATTAGCTACAAGATTAGCCTGAACCAAACGCTCAAGAAATTTACTGACATGGCATAGGTGATCTTTCCAGTTGTCACTGAAGATTAATACATCATCAATATAAACAACACACCCTGCCAAACCCTCTGTTACAACATTCATGAGCTTCTGAAATGTGGCTGGTGCATTCTTCATACCATACGGCGTTACAGAACATGTAAAAGTCTTTCCTAGTGTTACAAAACATGAGATCTCCCTAGCACGTTCAGCCATAGGTACTTGCCAGTATCCCTTTAACAAATCAAACTTACTTATGTACCTAGCCTTTCCGATCTTGTCTATGCAATCTTCCACACGAGGGAGAGGGTAAGTGTCTGTTTTAGTTATCTGATTAACACGTCTGTAGTCAATGCAAAGCCGCTGTGACCCACCTGGCTTAGGGACTAGAGTGACAGGAGAACTCCACTCGCTCTGACAGGGCTCAATCATCTTGTGGTCCAACAGGTAGCCAAGCTCCTTCTGGATGAGAGGAACTTTCACTGGGTTCACACAGTAAGGAGGCAATTTAATTGGCTTTGCGTCTCCAACATCGACATCATGCATCAACACAGTGGTTCTTCCTGGAGTGGCATGGAACACTTGCGGGTACTCCTGCAGTAATGCCGAAAACTCCTGCCTTTCCTTGGGAGGCAGATGAGAAAGCTTAGTCTGGAGATCATTCATGATATCAGGATTCTTCCCCAAACTATCACTCAGACTCATACTTCATGGGAGAGCTTCACTTGCAGACCCTGGTGGAACAGCTACAGTGCAGACTGGATTATTTTCGTCCCGCATGTGATATAAGTTTAGCATGTTGATGTGACAAAGTTGCTTGTTCTTTCTACGATCTGGTGTGGCGATGACATAGTTGACATCACTGAGTTTCTTCTCCACGAAATAAGGACCACTAAACTTGGCTTGAAGACGTTGCCCATGAACCGGTAGCAGAATCAAAACCTGATCACGTGGCTGAACGTGGCGTACCCTGGACTTCTTATCATACCAAGTCTTCATCTTCTTCTGAGCAGCTCCTAAATTCTCTCTCGCCAGTTGTAAAGCAGTGGACAGCCGTTCTTTGAACTTCATCACATACTCCAGCAGGTTGACGTCATCTTCCTCCGACAGCCAGCATTCCTTGAGTAACTTAAGGGGTCCTCTTACTTCATGGTCAAACAGTAGTTCAAAAGGTGAGAAGCCCAGTGATTCATTTCGAGATTCTCTTGCGGCAAATACAACGAATGGAAGACCTTTATCCCAGTCTTTCTGATGTTCCAAACAGTATTTCTTGAGCATCGATTTGAGTGTTTGATGATATCTCTCCAACGCTCCTTGGGTCTGGGGATGGTAAGCTGAAGACGTGATCTGGGTGATGCCCAACTCTTTCAGAGACTGCTTGAAAACATTTGACATGAAATTACTTCCCCGGTCTGACTGTACCTCCTTGGGCAGACCAAACTTTGTGAAGAACCCTAGCATTTCCTTAACCACGTTCTTTGCTGAGATATTTCTAAGTGGAATGGCTTCAGGATAACGAGTAGCCATATAAATCAGGGTCAACACATAAGAAAATCCTGAAGAAGTCTTAGGAAGAGGGCCCACAATATCCACCAACACACGGGTGAAAGGCGCCTCAAAAGGAGGAATGGGAACTAGAGGTGCAACCTTTTCGGTCTGATTACACTTCCCCACAACTTGACAGGTGTGACAAGACTTACAATACCAGGAAACATCCCTGAAGATACCTGGCCAGTAGAAGTGTTTCAAAATGCGTGCCACAGTCTTCCTCACTCCAAGGTGTCCTGCCAAACTGGAATCATGAGCCACTCTAATGATATCCTGCCTACAAACACGAGGGATGACAACTTGATGTACAACCTCCCATTCACAGTCGGCTGATGCTGTTGGGGGTCTCCACTTTCTCTTAAGTACTCCTGACTTTATATAATAACAAGTAGAAGCACCAGCTGACTCTTCCTCACTGCAAGCAGAGTTAGCTAGACCTTTCAACTCAGGGTCAGCAACCTGCAACTCAACCAACTCTTGACGAGACAAATTATCAACACTACGGGGTACTGCCTCATCTGGTGAGTGGTCCAAATTAGCAAGAAAAGTGTCAGCTAGGATAACATCATCATCATCATTATCCTCTAAATCACCAGTAACTTTAGACTTAGCCCTAGTGACAGCACATGCAGGGAACACATCAGGGACACCACAATCCTGGGTCGCAGCCACTGGCTCACTAGACAACTGAGGAGCTGGACACACTTGACTTCCACCAATATCATTTCCAAGTAAGAAAGTTTTACCTGACATTGGGAGTGTCTCAACCAACCCAACCATAACGGAACGATTAACAAAACCAGACTCTAAATTCAATCTGCACAGAGGGACAGAGAAGTAATTATTCCCTACACCTTGTAAGATTACAGTTTCATCAAAGGAATTAACATTAGAGCCTAGAACACTGGTCAGCATAAGGGATTGGCAAGCACCTGTATCACGATATATTTTAACTGATTTCCTGTCATTACTGTCCAGAGGACTGACAAAATCATCAGACAGGAAATTATCACATGAACTCTTGAGAGTGTCACCCACGTTACTGCTCAAAAGAGGAGCTCCATCATGAGAATTTAAGTTACCCCTCAAAGCAGGTTCAGTTAACTCAGTTAAAGAATTATGGGAACTCTCAAGGGTGGACACTAGACCAATTGACTGAATATTTAAAAGACTCCTTTTTGTTCACATCACGCTGTCTCCTGAAACATTTCTCCGTAGTATGACCAAGCTTACTACAATAAGTACATTCACTTTTCTGAAATCTAGAGGTGAAGCTGGTATTTACTTCCTGAGAAACATCATCTTTATTCTCTTTCCTGTTACCTGTACTCTGAGTAGAGGCAACGTACATACTCTCAGCTTTCCTTTTTTTTTAGAATATCACTTGTGAGTGAGAACATATTCATCAGCTAAAACTGCAGCATCAGACAAATTATCTATTCTTTTCTCATCAAGATATAGGCTTACATCTTTATAAATACACCTCTTGAAGTCCTCCAGCAAAATCATCTGCTTAAATTTACCAAAATCAGAATCCACATTCTTAGAATTTAACCACTGCTCTAACAGATCTTCTTTGATTTTTGCATACTCAACATGGGATTGCTTATCTTGCTTGTAAGTTGTCCTAAATTTTACTCTATAAGCTTCAGGAACAAGCTCATAGGCCATAAGAAGCAAGCTCTTAACTACATCATAATTATCAGATTGATCCTGAGGCAAAGATGCATAAGTTACTTGAGCTTTACCGGTGAGAACAGTTTGAAGGAGTACTGGCCAATACTTTTTTGGCCAATTAAAACCTGTAGCTACCCTCTCAAACAACTGAAAATACTTTGTTAAATCAGATTCATTAAAAGGAGGGACAAGTTTAACATTTTTAGCCACATCAAAATCATCAGAGCTAGATGAACCAATTCCACATTGTTTCATGCGATCCTCATGGTCTGCCTGAATCCTGGCAAGTTCAATTTGTGCTTGTATCTGTGCCTCCTGAATACGAGCCTGAGACTCCGCCTCCTTAGCATTTGCCTGAAATTCAGCCTCCTTAACAAAAGCCTCCTTAGCCTGAGACTCAGCCTCCTTAGCACGTGCTTGAAATTCAGCTTCCTTCACACGAGCCTCCTGCAGGGCTAGCTGTAACTTAGCTATTTCAATTTGCGTTTGCTCATTTGGAGGAGTTACATTAAACAAGCTTTCATTAATCATGCCAACAATTTGATCTTTAGAGTGTTGAGAGTGAACTGCAATTCCCAATTGTTGAGCAACAAGCTTAAGTTCATTCTTTGTTCTGTTTTCTACATCACACACTGTTTGCACATTTGACAAAAAATCTTTGGCTTCATCAAGTGTAGTAATAGTAGACATCATGAATAAATCAGTCACAAAATATCAAGCAATATCCTTATCACAATATCCTGAATATCCTGATAAGAGGTCGCCAAATTTATGTTACGGAACAGAGAAAATAAAGTACACTTTAAGTGAGAATACTAAAAATCACTACTGTCCCTTAAAGTTCCAGGTTAAAAACAAGAGTTAGGTAAAATTACAGGTTAAAGTTTAATGATCAAACTAACAACAAAACATTCAGGACTCATAAGGATAATATAATGGCAAAAAACAGGTTAAATATATGGTTAACTGCAATAGCCTCTATTAACACGAAATTAGCAAGAGTAAATTTATCTAAGTCAGCCCTGATAAAATGAAAATACACTGGGTAATGCTCAGTTAATGCAAGATAAATTATTACAGATACAAAGTATTATTAATGATGGCTGACAATAAGAACCCTACATAAATTACAAAAACCTTACTAGGCCCAAGAATTAACCCTACGCTACACAGTACAAGAAAGAATGCAATAACACTTATACTCAAATTACACAGCTGCTAGATGGTTGGAGACTTCCTGAGCACTTACAATAATAACAACTGTACAGGGGAGGACAGAGATGTGAACAAAATGAAGAGTAGATCTAAGTGGCAATTAATGTAGAGACTGAGCTCATTATATAGGGGCCGGCAGAGCTTGATACAACTTGTAAGAAGGACGCGCAAATGAAGCCATGGGGACAAAGAGTTGACAATCCCGCTCTGAACAACAGGAAGAACGACTTACTCTACTATAACGGTAGAAGGGGGGGGAGTGAGGTAGAACACGCTCGTGATCAAACAGGCAGCACACTGTACGTTAGAATTACACAAAGGATGATGAAATCATAGGCTATGTAACAATATATATATATTTTTATATTTATAAATATATTTATATATATATATATATATATATATTTATATTTATATATATATATATATATATATATATATATATATATATATATATATATATTTATTTATTTTTATAATTCCACAAAGTACCATGACAATAAAGCAAAGAAAAAAAGGAGGAAGCTTAAGAGGAAGAAATATTGGGACAAGAAGACTTGGTGATTTGTAGGCCTATAGTACTGTAACATGGATAAAATCTGTATGGTGTGAAAGAAGGTTAAGGAAATGCAAAAAAATTACAGGAAATGCTCATACAAGGGTCTGCTGAACATGCGTTTCCTTGAGTGTTAGTGGGTTTTCATCTTTGTTGTTGGAAATGTGGAGTTAATTAACCATGACTGTTGTAAATATTTACCCTTGTTCCAAATGCTGATTCTAGGATTGTTTAGATTACATTTTGATGATGTGCAAATATCCTCAAAACCCTGTTAAAAAAAAAAAAAAAATCAACATGAAATGTAATGCTCACCATATGTGAGTAAAGGACTCAATCTTTCAAAGTCACATGCTCTCCAACAATACCACCTAATAAGCACAGAAAAATGATGATTGCCTATCTTACACCAAATACTAAAAAAATTCTGATGAAAAGCAAAGTTAAGGTTCTGACTCGAAAAAATAATACAGGCCTTGGCCTACTCCAAACTGCCAAAGCCTTCCATCATGTGCATACCTAGCCATGAAGAATAATGTACCGTGTATATATAGCTCACCCATTGTTTATATATTCCCATACTCTCTTCAGCTGCTGAGTGTTCTTGGAGTGGGGCACGAGAAAAACGGTGTTAAACTGCTGTGTGACTCTTCCCCTTGCTGCTATCTTCTTAAATAGACTAACACTGCCAGTCTCCTTATTCATAACATATTTATTCTCCTTGATTAACTGAGCAAGGCACAGTTTTTGTTCATATGTCAATGGTATACCTTTTTCGAGGGAAAATGATGAAGCCATCCTTTCAATTTTCTGCTCAGGACTACTGCTGCAAGCCACACGTACTTGTGTTCGTCTGTTTGTTGTTGTTGGGAGACCCAGAGCTGCCAACTGTTTTCCTCCAGGATTGCCAACCTTTGTGAATGAACACAAGCAGCCGTCCCGATGTTGGGGAGCTCCCTAAAACCATTCGGAGTGACTATGAAATCGGATGGTACTTTTCATTCGGGCCCAACCTATGTTCGGTCCCGAAAGGTTAGGTTTGGCTGTGAAAACGACCCTAGATTTTTATTTTCACTCTATCATTACTGCTTTGCAATTGCAATAACTTTATTGCTTCATGTCTCTATAAACCACAATACCTCTGCCCGACATAAGTGATCGGAAGCGCACTAGGAAAGCTTCATACTATTACGTCCTCGCACCACACCCTCAGAGGATCCAACAGCAGTAGTTCAGTATAGGAAGGACGTCGCCCAGTTAATCGGTCTTTATAAGGTCAGCCTTTCAGTGTACGGAGATCAACTTAGGCATCGTAATAACACAGGCTTCTCATGTGCGTTGTCTTTATTTTCCAAGTAATTACACCGTCTGCTTCACAATTCCAGAGCAACGCTAACATCACAAGACCACAGGAAAAACTAAACTGAAACTCTTTTATTGTCTCCCCAATCCTTATAATTTTCCTCCTTGCTCGATTGTTCCAGGTGCTCCTAGCGACGACAGTTCCAAGTCGGAGAAACCCACAATATTCCAGAGCTTTCTTACATTACAAACTCTAAATGCTTTATCATAAAAACAAATTAAATCTGACTATTACATAATTTAACAATCATCCAAATAAAACATTATAGAGAGAAAATGAAAAAAAAAAATAACGCATAATGTATACCTCCGCTCACAACAACGGGCTATCTGGCAACTCTGACTAATAACTACAAAATTATTCGAGAATCATCGGGAATTTTCCATTACCACCCAGTAGCACTCCTGCTTCTTAACTCTATCCCCTCCACAGTCCTTCTGTCGTCCCAACAAAACTACACAATACTTACAAACATAATTCTTAATCAAAACTAGCAATTTAATCATACACAAAATGGTCCTTGAACTTATTAGGACTTCCCCTGTGCCGCTTCCGACGACGCCCCTACTCCTCCACACAGTCCACTCTTCCTGGAATTACTTGGTCCTCTTCTTGATTCACTTCTTCCCTAGGGAAACTGTCACCATCCTCTTGTGCTTCAGCTCCATAGTCCTCCTTAACATCATCAGCTGTGGGTGTGTACACTAGTTCCCAAAAGTATCCTATACATTCTGACACAATGGACGATGTATCTGACATGTGTTGCGTGAAGTGGCAACAAAATTGGTAGCCCTGCATGCTGGGGAGTGGTTGCCATACACCTGTATATGACCTGGGATATTATATACCGTTTTCTTTCTAATGTATTATTAATCACTTTGTCATATACGGATATAATTGATGTTATTATGATGACTTAGTAAGACCAGTTAGTTTAACATTGGCACGGTTAATCTTTCCATGGTTCATCTGTAATGCTTTCACGAGTGTCAGCACATGGCTATCATCACTCTAGATAATTATTATACAAGCTTTCCCAGAATTGATATATTTTGAGTGTTTATATATTATCTGTGATATTGAGTGGGAGACATATGACACCCAGTATAATGTGAACGGCACAAAAATATTAGAGACAGGTAGAGGTAAACGAAATGTAAAGACAGTAAACGAACTTATCTGAAACAAATCCCCAGAGCAGCGTATAAACTCATTTGTCATTGATACACCAGCCGTAGTGTGGAAGTGACATGCGAGATTCAGTCTTATATTGGACATTATATTTCGGTATGTAAAATAAATACAAAGTAAGGTTTAACACACTTTGGGGGGCTCCTTTTATTCATCCAGTAACGAGTGTATCCACCGCCTGCATCCATGTTGACAAACAGATACTACCATGACTCAGTACCCACGACACCTACCATGAAGCTGTGCCATTCACGTAACGAAGCATCACACCACAATAGCTTCCGAAACCGAGATATCGCCACATACGGGTAGTATGTATAAATAATGTGTGGTTAAAATTGTCCGACATGCAGACCCTATTCTATTATTAACCTTTGCATTGGTAATCTATCTGTAGTTGTGATAACGAATTAATTGTGATGGGTAGTTTTCTGATGCTGTTTAATAATCTGAGTTTCACTTATATTCAAGGGGGGGCTGGGTGACTTAATGGTGGTGTTTGTAGCTCAATACCTTGAGTTAGCGAGTTTGCGCCCCACCCGGGTAGCTACTCACCTGAAAGTTAGCGCTCTCATCACCCTATCAGGGCTATATGGTCTAATATAGACCTAGCTAGGAGAATTCATTCCTTCACTTATATTCAAACATGTCAACTCAGCCCATTGCAGTCGCTTTATATTTGAACATGGCAACTCTGCCTGTCGCAGTTACTATGTTTCCCAAGATGCATTTATCACGATATAAGGTGTGTAATGGGTTATATTCTTTAACACAGAGGCATAAATATTACTGAACTGTTACCATTTACAAGGCGATGGATGTTTGCAGTCACATAGTGGCATTGATTTGCCTATTAGCAATACCACCTACGATGGCTAACCATGCGTACCAACCGTACCGAGACAAGTGGCCGGGAATTATGTTTCATTCTATTTATTTTGCCAATCTTCGCACCACACTTTAAAGATACTTTTGGGAACTAGTGTACAATTTCTTGACGATGTCCCAGCTGTACTGCCCAGGCCCATGGAACTGCCACAGACGATTCACATGTACGATCTATGGGTGACACTTCCTCCCTCCCCAAATCTGGTATGTTACGTCTGACAGGCGATCCATCACAGTTAGGACCCATTCTACGAGCTCTGCAGCTTCGGTGACTGTTTCTTCTTTCGCTAAGGATTTTAAAGCCAAACTTTGTCACCATCCTTGAAACTACCCTCACTTGCCTTGGCATCATACCTGCACTTCATTACTTTACCTGAAAACTTCAGAGCTCTTTGAACTTGATATGTACTTCAACCATATCATATATAAGTACTAGAGTTACGTGAAATTTGATAGCATCATGTCAATCTATAGTAAATTTCCTTTCTATTGATACATAGGTTATGGCAATTTATGTTAATTTTCACAGAAAAAAGCGAAAGCTCTTGCTGTCAGGCTGGCAAATATCCATGCTGGTAATACCGATATTATTCATGATAAAAACCTATTTGTTATTCATATCTGTCTGATGTACTTGTCATTGTAAAAACAAATAATTGGGAAAGGATAAACAGGATAGTTTATGTGGAACAAGGACAGACGGGAGATGGAAAATATAAAAAAAAAAAAAAAGTTTCATGTGACTTGAATTCGAGTCATCAGAATCTCAATGGCTGGATTTATGATGAAGCGAACTCGTGTCGTCTGAATCTCAAAGGGTTAAAAGTAGCCACGGCATTACACAGGCCAGATAGCATCACTTTGAACTGCCATAAACCTTATCTGTACGAAAAGGCTGTTTTCTCCTTGCCATTTTCTGTGACCTTGACCTGGTCATATCCTGCTTTCATTTCTATGGTGGAGAACCACTTGGGACCTAACGTAGCATCCAGTGTGTCATCAATATTTGGCAAGAATTACATACCCTTAACTGTCACTTCATTTAGGGCTCAATAATCCACAAAGTACCTCACAGAACCATCCTTCTTCCTTACTTGAACAAATGCTGATGTCCAAGGACCGCTGGACTTTTCTATCACTCCTTGAATTTGAAGATTCTTCATCACCATCTCCATTTCTTGCCACTGAGCCAGCGCCATCCTCCGAGATGGCTGTTTAATCGGGCTGTGATCCCGGGTGTCAATAAAATGCTCCACCAGATCTGTGCATCCCAGATCTAGGTCTCTGGTGGAAAAGATACCAGCAAACTTTACTAGCAGTTGCCTTAACTGCAGTACTTGTGGGTCATCCAGGCACTGCCAACTCTTGGATAGCAGGTCTTGTAAGTGGTCTGGCAGATTCCCATCTTCTTTCACTACACTCCTTTTACAGGCCCTCCATTGATGCCACTCAGGGTCCACCACCTGACACAGTCCCATTATTCTCCCTCGGTGATCTTTTGTCTCGTGGGAGAAATTGGCCACCACAACTGGCACTTCACTTGCACCTGTTTCCACCAAAGTCCTCCCCACTATCACTCCAGACTTCATTTTACACCATTCAACAGGCTCTACCATCAGAGGACAACAATCAAAAGAGCCACTCACCTTACTTCTGATCTTGGGAGTATCACTGTAGTGTGCAGGACCCTCACCTCATCACCACCACCAAAGTCCTTCTCACCATCACTCCAGTCTTCGTTCTATATCATCCATCAGGCTCCACCATCCGTAGACAACTGTCAAAAGAGCGACTCCCCTTACCTCTGATCTTTGGGGTATCACTGTAGTGTGCGACGCCTTCACCTCACCATAGAACTGGTATGGCTCACTGCCATGATGGGAACCGACTTTCTTCGGACCTTGAGCTTCTTGGAACAGAAGTCCAGCCCATAGACATCAGCTAATTGCAAGTAGTCTATTGCTTTCACTAAGTGTAATGTCATGGATTATGTAACCCTCTTCCATAGGAACTGGGGAAACTGCAGGAATCGTATGTGTACTTTCTCTTGTAAATACGTGAAAAAAGTATCAAGAATTTTTGTCATCTCAGCTTCGTTATCAGTGTGCTCTACGTTATCTGGAGGGATGTAGTGGTGAGATTCATATGGGAGAGGTGTGTGAGTTGGAGAAAGGGCAGCCATTTAGAGGACAAAGTAACGTGGAGGCGATTTATTTGTGGCCACCCCTTACCGAATTCAGGTGTCCAGCAATAGACTGAGAGATAGATAGACCAACGAGTTCTAAAGTTCCAGTAGAAAAAGGCAGTATTTATGATGCCAGCAGGGTTGGTGGCTGGCCACTTATATGTAAATGTATTGGGCTACGTTAGCATCACTTAACCCGTCACGTCCCGAGCCTTTCCGCACCTATGACATCCCCCAGTCCCGAGCCTTTTTGGAAAAATTTTTTTTCTTATGAAACTTCCGCTTAGGTCGAGAAACTATGGAAAATCTTGAAGAAAGTTGTCTCTGCGGTCTATAAGTGGTCTATACAGGTGCGGTTTCCCCCCGCAGGTATCGTATTCTGTAATGGGCTGGATATGCGTAAACGTTTTCTATGGTAAGGAGTAATGGGACAAACAACACACAACACCTCTACATTTACTGAATTTGTACTAATAAACAATAACAGTAACAATATAATGGATTTCAGACACATATATAGGAAAAATAAGCATTGTACCATCGCGCGAGCATAGCGAGTTAGGTCCGAGTCGTATCATGCTATCTGCTAATTTTCTGTTATGAGTCTACCGATCATTTTTTCTACTTGTATACTTCTGTTTCAACGACAATTTACTAATTACAACTGTTTGTAAGTGATTTCAGATGTTTTCATTCATTTTGATGACATGCAGCATAAGTTTAGCGCACATCAGCTTAGTAAGCGCACTCGCTATGTCTCGTATTTCAACATACCAAATTGTTTTATCACTTTCTAATTATTTTCCCATTTACATAGAACCTTTCCCCCACCACTGTGATGGTTTTCAATTATTTTCATTCATTACGAGGGCATTTAGCGATATGCTAGCGCCTATTCACGTAGCAACCACGATCTCAAACACTCGTGTTTCATCATCTACTTTATTTATTCACTCCAATTATATTTTCCCACTTACATTACACACGTTTACACCCCTCCAATGCACTGTACATACTTACTGCCATTATTTATTCAAGTGAGCGTGAGAATATCGCCTGAAAATACCCTCGCAAGGAATGTTACGTCATACATAATACTCACACACTTATATACTAATTCACGCACATACTTATATACTAATTATTCACTTTATCACTTGCTGACTTTTATTTTGACTAATACGTGCCTTATTCATTCGACTAGGCGTCAGGAAATCTTATCTTTATAGACACGCTATGAATATTTGACTTAGGAAATACATCATCATATACAATAATTTGAACTTATATTATACCAGTAAGAATGTCACATAATAGAAAATATATAATAAGGGGCCGTATTTATTGCACTGAGCGACAGAATATCGCATCAAACAACCCTCTCTATGTAAGTTTCAACTTAGGGCAGATTTATATACTTACACCCAATGTTTGCACTTATGTTCTACCCGTAGGCACTTTATACTAATATTTGGCGATCCACATGACTGATTTTTTCACAGAGCGTCTGTCTGTCGCATTTACATCATAATTTCTGCGTCCTTTCGCAATCACACCATGCTAAAATTGCAGCAACGTGTGGTATTCACTAAAACATGGGTGAAATCACAGACCCACGTCACACTGCACGCACTCATAGCGGGTGTCCTTCCTCTGTGTCGTGAGTCGCACCTGGGAATTACTGCACACGTGACACCTGCGCTGGGGCCTAGGTCTGTTGGGCTGGGGCGGGATAGGAGTGGGGAAATGGCGGGCGGATATTCTCTGGGGAGTGTGGGTAATAGGGGCAGTGCGGGGGCGCTGTTAGGGCCTTTCAACCGCATATTTTGCAAAGATTTCTCGTGTGAGCTCCCTCACAAACCCTTCAAAGGTTTCCTGAACTCCTGTGGTCATGGCGTGAAGGTGGTGGCAATTCAGAGCAGTGATATCTAGCAAGTGAAAGAACAGCTTCTTATACCACTTCATCGTGGTCCTGGCACACTCTACCGTCGATATCATGGAGTCTGACTGGTCCACGAGGCGCATGTTTATATTATAGTCCATGACACATTCAGGTTTCCAAACACGACGCCTGCTCTCGCTATGGTAATCAACAGAATCAGTACGGTGCATCAAGGGGCGGTGAACCGTGGACAAGAGGCTTACTTCTCTGTTGTGGTTCCACATTGTTGCAAGGATGTTGTTTGCTTTGAAGAAGACAACCTCACTCCTTGCAAGTTTCCGCCCTACCTTGACCATGTGACGCCGGTTCACCTTTACGGTTCCACATACTCCCGTTTCATGTCTGTGAAGATAACGAGCGAGAAGAGGGCTAGTGTACCAGTTGTCGAGGTAGAGAACGTGACCACGATGAAGGTAGTCTTGTATCATCGTCTTTACCACTGCTCCAGAAAGTCCTATACTTCGATCTTCTATTATGTCTGTCTGTGCACCGGTGTACAAGACTATGTCTTGCACGTATCCAGTCCTACAGACACACATAACAAAGATCTTGAACCCAAAACGGTGCCTTTTGCTGGGTATATACTGTCTGAATGAAATATTGCCTCTCGACAACACGAGACTCTCGTCTATGACGAGTTCTCTATAGGGATAGAATGAGGATCGAAAGGTTTGCCTGAGGTGATCAAAGACCAGCCTAATTCGCCTCATTTTGTCCGTGTTGTTTGTATTTGCAGGGTCATTAGCATCATAAAAATGGAGGCGACTTAGAATTTGTTGAAACCGATTACGGCTCATCACTTGACCAAATATGGGGGTAAACATAACAGGGTCCCTAGTCCAGCAAGCAGGAATTCTATTTTTTCTTATTATACCCATCAAAAGGACAAGGGCAAAAAATAAGAACATTTCTGGAATGGAGACAGGGTAATCATAAATCATTGAATGCCTACTCCTTGTTCCCAATCTTTCACTTTCTAGCCGCTGGCCGCTTGCAAACAGGTTTGTTTGAAGCACGATCTGATCAACGAAGGCCTCACTGAAAAACAGGTGGAAAAAATCCAACCTGCTTGAATTACAGTGAATACCTGGTGCAATGCAGCCAGATCGCCCCTGCTCAGTGAAGGGGTGAATGAGGGGAGAAAAATCACTCCCATCCTCCCAATCCCACGACACAAATCCCTCGTCCCCATCACCGCCTTCGTCTGGGTGGGGAGGAGATCCTGGTTGGGGAGGTTGGGGAGAAGGCGTACGGAGGGCTTCCCCACTGTCACTCCTCTTCCCTCTGCCTTTACCCTTTCCCTTTCCCTTACCCTTACGGCCTTGAGGAACATTAGGGGTCTGTGGGGATGAAATAGTTTGATACTGGGGAGCAGAAGACGTGCTGGGGAGTGGTTCCTCCCCACCTTCCCCCTCCATTACCACACCACGTGCTCTCTCACGCAACCTTGCTTGACCACGTGTTAGGGGATATTGGGGAGCATAAGACGTGCTTTGGAGTGGTTCCTCCCCACCTTCCCCCTCCCTCACAACCCCACGTGATAAGGAACGCACCCGCACTGGCCCACGTGATCCACTCTGCCGCCTCACACTGCGTAGGGAGAGCAATGACTCACCCACCTCACTCTCACTTTCCCTAATCCCAGGAATGTCCATTTCACTCCCCACTCCCTCCACTTCACTTCCTACCGCCCCAAACAGAATGCTTGGCCCATACCTGCTTAGACGACGTGGTGTGCGCTCTGGGCCACGATGCGTAATCACCTCCCGCCCATACCACGTGGCAGCACGTCCCACGTCTCCGTCCTCGTCCTCGTCCTCGACCTCGAATTCGGCTTCCAAGGCACGCTGGGGATAGGAATATGACATACCACGTGCCTTCTTTGCCTCCTGCCCCTCTCTAGCAGCACGGTAAGTCACGTACTGCCGTTTCCTTGGTGACGGAACTTCCTCGTCACTGCTGGTGGTTTCTTCCTCGTCTGGCTGCACATAATCTTTGTCCATCTCCTCGTCATCCAGTGGGGAATCACTGTCGCCGGTAAAGGTGTCCAGGGCGACTTGAATTTCGGTCTCTGAGAGACCTCTCTTAGCCATGTCTGAGCAGGACCGTGGCTACCAGGTGAGTGGACGAGCGGCGGGCTAGCGCGGGTCGCGCGGGGTCGCCGAGTGTCCCCGCCTGGTGGCAGGTAGGGGAAGGTCAGGCGAGGGTACGTACCGCAAATCAAGCGCGAAATTTGAAAATTGTCGAAATTATGCACATTGCAATTGCACGACGTACTGGTACGTCGCCGGGACTGGCAAATGCAAATCGTGGTGACGTACCCATACGTCGTCGGGACGGGGCGGGTTAAGACCTTAGCACCTAGAATGTGGTAATAAAGGATCTAATGTTACAAAGCCCTTGGTCATCAGATAGTCCAGACCAAGAAGGCAAGGATCCTCCATGTCAGCCACATAGACTAGAAATGTGGCCTCATGCCCTGTCAGTTCAGTCTGGACATCCAGGGATCCCATCAGTTCTGCTCGGTGCCCAGTTATGCCACACAATTTTTCTGATGACTCAGGCAGAAACCGATGATGTAACACATTAGGCCTCACAAAAGTCTGCTCTGAGGCTGAATCAGTTACCAGGGAATGCTTCTTGCCGTCTGTTCTTCTGTCTACTCACTTCCTATCAATTGAAGTTCTCTCGCATTTTCTCATTGATGGGGCTACTTGGGAAAAATCGGTTGGTTGTTTCCCCTTAACACCAGCCTTTACTAGTTTTCAGCTTCTTTCTTGTCTTCTGCAGCTTTCTTCTTATCTTTCTTTTTCTTATTTGGACAATCAGAACTCAAGTGTCCCACTTCACCGCATGTCCAACGCCCTCTTGCTGCAGTCGCACATTTCCTTGCACTGTTCTGTTCTTGCTCCTCGTGTGCAAGATCATCTATAGGGAAGCAAATGCACAAGGAAGAAATGGTGTAGGAATATTCTTGGAGAAGAATTGAAAGCAGGGCCTGATGGGTGGGAGAGGGAAAAATGACTGGATAATGAGTGTGAAACTGGAACATGGTGGCTTGGTGCTAATTGTGGTTTGTGCCTATGCACTACATGTCGGGTGAGGGAGAAAAGGAGAAGTTCTGGAGGCATCTGGATGAAGTACTGGTAGGGGTTCCAGAAGGAGAAAGAGTTTTCATCAGAGGAGATCTGAATGGCCATGTGAGTAGGGAGAGGGATGTGTTTTCTAGAGTGAATGGTGGTCTTGAAGGTGGAGTGATGAACGCAGAAGGAGAAAGCACAATTGACTTCTCACTGGCAGCAGACATGACGATTCTATATAGATAGATAAATAGATAGATAGATAGATATAGATATATATACACTAGCTCCCAAAAGTATCTTTAACCCCTACACCGCGGGCTTGTTTACCAATTACTTGCGTGTCCCGCGGGGTTATTTGGGCTCCGAGAGACTCTCAAAAAATATTTGCTAAAAATCAGTTATTAGTCCTAGAATAATAAAATTATATATGCTTATAGCACATACCTTCAGCTTTCTCCTGGAATGATTGTTGAGCCTTCGTCAGTTTCCGTAGGACTTGTGGAGACCTCTGAAGTAGGGTAACTAAGTCTCCACTTTACACTTCCCGACAACCCGTTATATGATTACCACAGCCAGATACAAACACTATAAACACTATTCTACCATTTTCAAGTAGTTTGGGATCCATACTAAAAAAAAAACAGTGTGAAAGCAATGGAAATTACGAGCGCGTCTGATCGCCGCACTTGCGCTAGTTCGCTCTAGGCACTCTGTCATTTATTATTCATAAAACCCCTCACACTTTATATTTCTATTACTATATCACACTTATATATATCTGGAGTCTTTCTCCATAAGTTTCATTCAGTCGTATTATTTTATTGTCACTGAAGTCATTCTATTTTTCAGTCAGTAAAATACGTAGAGAGCCACGGATTCACTCTCACTGTTATAACATAAATTATTTGTACTCATATTCTTATATTACTAATTACTTACATTACTATTTACATTTTCTATTCTATTTTCAATATTTACCCTTCTATTTTACTTACAATATGTTATTCACTGTCACTTTCAGTAAGATGAAACTATAGTACACTGTTCAATCATATGAACTGAACATCCATTGCTTTCACCTGCTATTTACACATTATTTACACATTATTTACACATTATTTCCAAATAATTCTGCTTCCACACTTGCACTGTTAGAACTGCTTCTGGCTGTGATAATCGAAGAAGCAGGTTACACAGAGGGAACCTGGCATTCAGCGCACTGCCAAGAGGTGCGTTTATGCTCAGGTGTGCGGCGTGTGGTATGCGCACATACCTGACACCTGCGAATCGCAGCCTTCCTTTTCCCTGTGGCAGGCATTAGCTCAAGTCTGTGCCGCTCCATATACGCCCTCTGCTCAAGTCGGTCGGGAAGTGTAACTGGATGGCGCCTTGGAGTTGCTGCTTGCACCTTACCATATTTTTCCAGCAGCTGCTGGACACAAGTCCCTGGCGAACAACCTCAGGGAGAAGGACTTGGGTGGCTTTACCTTCATCTTGTACAGGATGAAGGCGTTCAGCATCGTCATATCTATGAGATGCAGAAAAACTTTCCTGTACCACCTAGTATTCTTCCTGAGGCAGTCGATCTCACCAATCATCATGTCGGACTTGTCCACCAGCCGCATGTTTATATTATAGTCCAACACAGCATCAGGTTTCATCACAGGTTCGCCTGTCCTACGGTCGACCTTCCCACTGTCTCTCATCTCCCCCTTATGTACGGTGGTGAGCATGTGCACGACTCTCTTGTCATGCCACCGTATTGCCAGCATCTTCTCAGACTTGCGTAGGTGCACGTCTCCTCGCTGCGAGTTTCCTGCCTCTGGGAATTTGGGGAAGTTGGCACGATTACTTTTGACAGTGCCGCAGGAGCCAATGCCGTGCTCAGAAAGGTATTTGGCAAGTTTCGGTGCTGTATAGTAGTTGTCTGTATACAGCACATGATTCCCACCAAAATACTTTTCTAGGAGCACTTTCACTACACAGCCTGAGAAGCCAAGGGGGTGTGTTTTATCCGAGATCGACAGTGCTGGCTGAATATATGACGAAGTCAAGGATGTACCCCGTCTTACAGTCGCACAGTACAAAGAACTTAATTCCAAAGCGATGGCGTTTGCTTGGAATGTACTGAACAAACCGAAGACGTCCTCTGAACAGAACCAAGGACTCATCAATGACAACCTTCTGAAATGGGTGGAAGAATGACATGAACTTATCCTTCATTCTGTTCAGAATCTCCCGGATCTTCCAGAGTGGGTCGGTTTGGGAAGGTACATCGTTGTCGGCAAAGTGCAGGTTTCCCATGATGTTCCGGAAGCGATCTCTGGCCATGTACTTGTTGAAGGTCGGTGAGGGTAGTAAGGGGTCCATGGACCAGTATTCTTCCAACTCATGCTTCTTGGAGTGTGGCATAAGAAGCATGAGGGCAAAGAACACATACAGCTCCTGCACTCCCAGCATGGTCCACTGTTGCATCTTGGCTGCACCTGTACCACTAGCAGCACGTTGTGATTCGAACCTGTTAGTCTCATCACATATGTGCTGCATGACTTCAAATCATCTAGGAAGGCCAAAAGGTAGTCGACACACTCAGCATTTTCGTCCATAGTGAAGGCAGGCTGAACTCCTGACGAGCTCTCATCGAAAACCAGGTTTTCGGGGACAAAATCTGACCCTTCCGTCCACGCGAAGGCGTCCAGGATTCCCTGGTGTGGCGGTGGAGGGATGGTGGTGGTGGTGGTGGTGGAGGTTGGCTGAGAGGAGGCTTATCACGGTCAAGGTCACTCGCACTGACCCTAGGTTGCCGTACAGCACTAGCAGCCCTTACCCTACTAGCTACACTACTTCTCACTCTCTTAGATCTACCTCTACCTCTACGGCCGGCCTTCACTGTTGATGCTGGTGGTGACTCCGACGACGAAGACTCCGGAGATAACTCAGCCGACGATGATGACGAGATGAGTAAAGCGGGGCTTGGGGAACGGGGAGGTGAATGATCTCGTGACTCATGGCGGGCTGGGTCACGTGGGGGCATTGTTCTGGGGCTAACACGCCGCCTTTTCACTCCCTTCCCAAATTCTTTTCCTTCCTGCACTAAAGGCTCCTTTCCCTTGGAGCTACACACAGATTCACTGGTAGGAGCACTTGTTGTCGCTGTTTCTGGCGCGATAAGTTCACCCGGCTCATCACACGATTCACCGGAATCGTCAAAATCGCTGTCCATTATTATCATCGACAATTCAGCAAGTTCTCGTGCCACTGCAGAGTCACTGAGGCCTTTCCTGCTTGCCTCAACACTTTTCTTGGGGGTAGAGGTCACGGGGCCCTTTGCAATGGGCGCAGAAGCGGCAGGAATGGCGGGCGCGAGTGCAACATGTTGTCTCTGCAGTGGAGGACAAGGAACTAAATGCCGCGGCTTATCTGAGAAGGGAAGGGTTGACAATGACACTTTAGGCTGACTGCTGCTAACTTACAGGCTAATTTTTTATAGGTAGAAAATCTCGGCAATAAATAAAGAAATAGGTACTTCCAGGTGAATGTAAATGTCAATTAGGATTCTCCTTCCTTTCTGATATATATTTTTATTACAGACATCGATTACAAGGCATAAATCAAAGGGGAAATTACCGTGGTAATGTAGCGAATGAATGCACGTGAGGTTTTGTCAGGTGATAATTGGGCAATTTCAGGAGTATAACACTATCACTTACCTGTTTTTTTTTTTGGTATATATTATTGGGTAAAAATATTGGGCATAGGGCTTATTTCAATGGATGAAATCTGTGGAAAAAGAAGAGGGAAATTTCCGTGGCGCAGCGCGGCGGGGGAGGTGAGAGGAGAGGGTAATGGAGGGCAAGTAGGGAGGGAGTCAAGAAGGGGGTAAATTATCTGAGAAGGGAAGGGTTGACAATGACACTTTAGGCTTACTGCTGCTAACTTACATGCTAATTTTTTATAGGTAGAAAATCTCGGCAATAAATATAGAAATAGGTAGTTCCAGGTGACTGTAAATGTCAATTAGGATTCTCCCTTCCTTTCTGATATATATTTTTATTACAGACATCGATTACAAGGCATAAATCAAAGGGGAAATTACCGTGGTAATGTAGCGAATGAATGCACGTGAGGTGTTGTCAGGTGATAATTAGGCAATTTCTGGAGTATAACACTATCACTTACCTGTTTTTTTTTGGTATATATTATTGGGTAAAAATATAGGGCATAGGCCTTATTTCAATGGATGAAATCTGTGGAAAGAGAAGGGGGAAATTTCCGTAGCGCAGCGCGGCGTGGGAGGTGAGAGGAGAGGGTAATGGAGGGCAGGTAGGGAGGGGAGTCAGGAAGGGGTTAAAATAGCTAAAATGTCAACAATGGATGGGAGTACAGATGAGATTTGGAGTGCTGACTAGTGTTGAACATTGGCAGTACTGATATATGATACAAGCCACCACTTGAGAGCCCGGGATAATTCAAAATAACACAGAATCACAAAAGTGACGCCCCGCGGTATGATCCATTGTAGCCGAGCGTCACGAAAGTGACGCCCCGCGGTTAAGGGGTTAAAGTGTGGTGCGAAGAATGGCAAAATGAGCAGAATGAGGCATTATTCCCGGCCACTTGTCTCTGTACGCATGGTTAGCCATCGTAGGTGGTAGTGCTAATAAGCAAATCAACGCCACTATGTGACTGCAAACATCTATCGACTTGTAAATGGTAACAATTCAGTAATATTTATGCCTCTGTGTTAAAGAATATAACCCATTACACACCTTATATCGTGATAAATGCATCTTGGGAAACATAGTAACTGCGACGGGCAGAGTTGCCATGTTCGAATATAATGTGACTGCGATGGGCTGAGTTGTAATGTTCGAATATAAGTGAAAGAATGAATCCTCCGAGGTAGGCCTATATTAGACCATATAGCCCTCATAGGGTGATGAGAGTGCTAACTTTCAGCTGAGTAGCTACCCGAATGGAGCGCGAACTCGCTACCTCACGGTCTTGAGCTACGCACGCCGTACGCCACCACTGAGTTATCCAGCCCCCGTTGAATATCAGTGAAACTCAGATTTTTAAACACCATGACAAAAATACCCATCACATTTTTTTCGTTATCACAACTACAAATAGATTACCAATGCAGAGGTTAATAATAGCCTATTGGGTCTGCATGTCGGACAATTTTAACCACATTATTTATACATACTACCCGTATGTGGCGATATCTCGGTTTCGGAGGCTATTGTGGTGTGATGCTTCGTTACGTGAATGGCACAGCTTCATGGTAGGTGTCGTGGGTACTGAGTCATGGTAGTATCTGTTTGTCAACATGGATGCAGGCGGTGGATACACTCTTTACTGGATGAATAAAAGGAGCCCCCCAAAGTGTGTTAAACCTTACTTTGTATTTATTTTACATACCGAAATATAATGTCCAATATAAGACTGAATCTCGCATGTCACTTCCACACTACGGCTGGTGTATCAATGACAAATGAGTTTATACGCTGCTCTGGGGATTTGTTTCAGATAAGTTCGTTTACTGTCTTTACATTTCGTTTACCTCTACCTGTCTCTCTTATATTTTGGTGCCGTTCACATTATACTGCGTGTCAGATGTCTGCCAATCATAATCACAGATAATATATAAATACTTTCTCAAAATATATCAATTTTGAGAAAGCTTGTATAATATTTATCTAGAGTGATGATAGCCATGTGCTGACACTCGTGAAAGCATTACAGATGAACCATGGAAAGATTAACCGTGCTCATGTTAAAACTAATTGGTCTTACTAAGTCATCATAATAACATCAATTATATCCGTATATGACAAAGTGATTAATATTACATTAGAAAGAAAATGGTATATAAAATCCCAGGTCATATACAGGTGTATGGCAACCACTCCCCAGCATGCAGGGCTACCAATTTTGTTGCCACTTCACGAAACACATGTCAGATACATCGTCCATTGTGTCAGAATGTATAGCACCAAAATAAAGATACTTTTGGGAGCCAGTGTACATATATATATTGTTACATAGCCTATGATTTCATCATCCTTTGTATAATTCTAACGTACAGTATGCTGCATGTTTGATCACGATTCGCCTCGTGGCTTCCTTAGTGACCAGGCTTGCGTGTTCTACCTCACTCCCCCCTTCTCCCCCTTATAGTAGAATAAGTCATTCTTTCTGTTGTTCAGAGCAGGATTGTCAACTCATTGTCCCTTATGGCGTCATTTGCGCGTCCTTCTTACAAGTTGCATCAAGCTCTGCCGGCCCCTATATAATGAGCTCAGTCTCTGCATTAATTGCCACTTAGATCTACTCCTCATTTTGTTCACATTTCTGTCCTCCCCTGTATAGTGTATTATTATTTTTGTGAGTGCTCAGGAAGTCTCCAACCATCTAGCTGCTGTATAATTTGAGTATAAGTGTTGTTACCATTTTTCTTGTACTGAATGGCCTGAGGCGTTGGTTCGTGGGCCTGTTGGGGTTTCTGTGATTCATATTGTCAGCCAGAATTAGTAATATTTTGTATCTGTAATAATATATCTTGCTTTAACTGAGCATTATCCGGTTTTCTCATTTATCAGGGCTGACTTAGATAAATTTGCTCTTGCTAAATTCATGTTAATAGAGGCTATTGCAGTTAACCATATATTTAACCTGTTTTTGCCATTACATTATCCTTATGAGTCCTGAATGTTTAGTTGTTAGTTTGAGCATTAAACTTTAACTTGTAATTTTATCTAACTCTTTTGTTTTGAACCTGGAAATTTGCGGGACAGTAGTGATTTTAGTATTCTTACTTGAAGTGTTCATTATCTCTCTCTGTTCCGTAACATAGATTTGGCGACCTCTTATCAGGATATTCAGGATGTTATCATAAGGATATTGCTTGATATTTTGTGACTGTGATTTATTCATGATGTCTACCATTACTACTCATGATGAAGGCAAAGATTTTTTGTCAAATGTGCAAACAGTGTGTGATGTAGAAAACAGAACAAAGAATGAACTTAAGATTGTTGCTCAACAATTGGGAATTGCTGTTCGCTCTCATCAGTCTAAAGATCAAATTGTTGACATGATTAATAAAAGCTTGTTTAATGTAACTCCTCCAGATGAGCAAACGCAGACTGAAATAGCTAAGTTACAGCTAGCCCTGCAGGAGGCTCGTGCTAAGGAGGCTGAGTCTCAGGCTCGTATTCAGGAGGCACAGACACAAATTGAAATTGCTAGGATTCAGGCAGACCATGAGTATCGCATGAAACAAAGTGGAACTGGATCATCTGGCTCTGATGATTTTGATGTGGCTAAAAATGTTAAACTTGTCCCTCCTTTTAATGAATCTGATTTAACAAAGTATTTTCAGTTGTTTGAGAGGGTAGCTACAGGTTTTAATCGGCCCAAAAAGTATTGGCCAGTACTCCTTCAGAGTGTTCTCACCGGTAAAGCTCAAGTAACTTATGCATCGTTGCCTCAGGATCAATCTGATAATTATGATGGAGTTAAGAGCTTGATTCTTAAGGCCTATGAGCTTGTTCCTGAAGCCTATAGAGTAAAATTTAGGACAACTTATAAGCAAGATAAGCAATCCCATGTTGAGTATGCAAAAATCAAAGAAGATCTGTTAGAGCAGTGGTTAAATTCTAAGAATGTGGATTCTGATTTTGATAAATTTAAGCAGATGATTTTGCTGGAGGACTTCAAAAGGTGTATTAATAAAGATGTAAGCCTATATCTTGATGAGAAAAGAATAGATAATTTGTCTGATGCTGCAGTTTTAGCTGATGAATATGTTCTCACTCACAAGAGATATTCTAAAGAAAAATGGAAAGCTGAGAGTAAGTACGTTGCCTCTACGCAGAGTACAGGTAACAGGAAAGAGAATAAAGATGATGTTTCTCAGGAAGTAAATACCAGCTCCACCTCTAGATTTCAGAAAAGTAAATGTACTTATTGTGGTAAGCTTGGTTATACTATGGAGAAATGTTTCAGGAGACAGCGTGATGTGAACAAAAAGGAGTCTTTAACCCGCCCCATCCCGTCGACGTATGGGTACGTTGCAACGATTTGCATTTGCCAGTCCCGGCGACGTACCAGTACGTCGTGCAATTGCAATATGCATAATTTCGACAATTTTCAAATCTCGTGCTTGATTTGCGGTACATATCCTCACATGACCTTCCCCTACCTGCCACCAGGCAGGGACACTCGGCGACCCCGCGCGACCCATGCTAACCCACCACTCGTCCACTCACCTGGTAGCAACAGTCCTGCTCAGACATGGCTAAGAGAGGTCTCTCAGACAGCGAAATTCAAGCCACCCTGGACATCTTTACAGGCGACAGTGATTCCTCACTGGACGACGAGGTTATGGATAAGGATTATGTGCAGCCAGAGGAGGAAGAAACCACCAGCAGTGACGAGGAAGTTCCGTCTCCCAGGAAGCGGCAGTACGTGACTTACCGTGCTGCTAGAGAGGGGCAGCAGGCAAAGAAGGCACGTGCAACATCCTATCCCTATCCCCAATGTGATTTGGAACCAGAATTCGAGGACGAGGACGAGGACAAGGACGAGGACAGAGCCGTGGGACGTGCTGCCATGTGGTATGGACGTGAGGTCATAACTCATTGTGGCCCAGAGCGCACGCCACGTCGTATGAGCAGGTATGGGCCTAGCATTTTGTTTGGGGAGTTAGGAAGTGAAGTGGAGGGGGTGGGGAGTGAAAGGAAAAATGCAGGGAGGATTAGGGAAAGTGAGAGTGACGTCAGTGAGTCATTGCTCTCCCTACGTAGTGTGAGGCGGCATAGTGGATCACGTGGGCCAGTGCAGGTGCGTTCATTATCACGTGGGGTTGTGAGGGAGGGGGAAGGTGGGGAGGAACCACTCCCCAGCATGTCTTCTGCTCCCCAATATTCCCCTGTTTCATCCCCACTGCCCCCTAATGTTCCTCAAGGCCGTAAGGGTAAGGGAAAGGGAAAGGGTAAAGGCAAAGGGAAGAGGAGTGACAGTGGGGAAGCCCTCCACACTCCTTCTCCCCCACCTCCCCAACCAGGATCTCCTCCCCACCCAGACTAAGGCGGTGATGGGGATGATGGGGACGAGGGATTTGTGGTGTGGAATTGGGAGGATGGGAGTGATTTTTCTCCCCTCATTCACCCCTTCACTGAGCAGGGGCGATCTGACTGCATTGCTCCAGGAATTCACCGTAATTCCACCAGGTTGGATTTTTTCCACCTGTTTTTAAGTGAGGCATTTGTGGAGCAGATTGTATACCATACCAACCTGTTTGCAAGCACCCAGCGCCTAGAGAGTGAAAGATTGGGAACAAGGAATAGGCATTCTATCATCTATGATTACCCTGTCTCCCTTCCAGAAATGTTCTTATTTTTTGCCCTGGTCCTTTTGATGGGTATTATACGAAAGAACAAAATTCCTGCTTACTGGACTAGGGACCCTGTTATGTTGACCCTAATATTTGGTCAAGTGATGAGCCGTAATCGGTTTCAACAAATTCTAAGTCGCCTCCATTTCTATGATGCTCATGACCCTGCAAATGCAAACAACACTGATAAAATGAGGCGAATTAGGTTGATCTTTGATCACCTCAGGCAAACCTTTCGTTCCTCATTCTATCCCTATAGAGACCTCGTCATAGACGAGTCTCATGTTGTGGAGAGGCAATATTTCATTTAGGCAGTATATACCCAGCAAAAGGCACCGTTTTGGGTTCAAGATCTTTGTTATGTGCGACTGTAGGACTGGATACGTGCAAGACATAGTCTTGTACACCGGTGCACAGACAGACATAATAGAAGATCGAAGTATTGGACTGTCGGGAGCAGTGGTAAAGACGATGATAGAAGACTACCTTCATCGTGGTCACGTTCTCTACCTGGACAATTGGTACACTAGCCCTCTTCTCGCTCGTTATCTTCACACACATGAAACTGGAGTCTGTGGAACAGTGAAGGTGAACCGGCGTCACATGGCCAAGGTAGGGCGGAAACTTGCAAGGAATGAGGTTGTCTTCTTCAAAGCCAACAACATCCTTGCAAATGTGTGGAATCACAATAGAGAGGCAAGTCTATTGTCAACGGTTCACCGTCCCTTGATGCACCGTACTGATTCAGTTGATTACCGTAGCGAGAACAGGCGTCGTATTTGGAAACCTGAGGGTCTCATGGATTATAATATAAACATGTGCCTCGTGGACCAGTCAGACTCCATGATATCGACGGTAGAGTGTGCCAGGACCACGATGAAGTGGTATAAGAAACTGTTCTTTCACTTGCTAGATATCACTGCTCTGAATTGCCACCACCTTCACGCCATGACAACAGGAGTTCAGGAAACATTTGAAGGGTTTGTGAGGGAGCTCACAAGAGAAATGTTTGCACAGTATGCTGTTGAAAGGCCCCAGCATCGCACCCGCACTGCCCCTATTGCACAAACTCCCCTGAGAATATCCAGCCGCCATTTCCCCACTCCTATCCCTCCCCAGCCAAATAGACCTAGGCCCCAACGCAGGTGTCACGTGTGCAGTAATTCCCAGGTGAGACTCACGACACAGAGGAAGGACACCCGCTATGAGTGCGTTGAGTGTGACGTGGGTCTCTGTATTCACCCATGTTTCAGCGAATATCACACGTTGATGCAATTCTAATATGGTTTGAATGCGAAAGGACGCTGAAATTATGAGGTAAATGCGACAGACAGACCCTCAGTGAAATTATCAGTCATGTTGATCTCCAAATATTAGTATAAAGTGCATACGGGTATAATATAAGTGCAAAAATTGTATGTAGGTGTATAAATATGCCGTAAGTGGAAACATACATAGCGAGGGTTTTATGATGCGATATTCTGTCGCTCAGTGCAATAAATACGGCCCGTAATTATATAATTATTATTACTGAAAATGCTTACGGGTATAATATAAGTTCAAATTATTGTAAGTTCTGGAATATATTCTAAGTCAAACATTCATAGCGTGTGTATAGAGATGCGATATCCTGACACTCAGTTGAATGAATAAGGCACGTAATAATGAAAATAAAAGTCAGCAAGTGGTAAAGTGTGTAATATATGTGAAGAATTAGTATATAAGTGTTTGAGTATTATGTTGGTTGAAACATTCATTGCGAGGGTATTTTCATGCGATATTCTCACGCTTACTTGAATAAATAATGCCAGTAAGTATGTACAGTGCAGTATAGGGGTGTAAACGTGTGTAATGTAAGTGGGAAATTATAATTGGAGTGAATAAATAAAGCAGATGATGAAACACGAGTGTTTGAGATCGTGGTTGCTACGTGAATATGCGCTAGCATATCGCTAAATGCCCTCGTAATGAATGAAAATAATTGAAAACATTTACAGTGGTGGAGGAAAGGTTCTATGTAAAGGGAAAAATAATAGGAAAGTGATAAAACAATTTGGTATGTTGAAATACGAATCATAGCGAGTGCGCTTAGTAAGC
Organism: Coenobita brevimanus; assembly: GCF_032717465.1. Lineage (NCBI taxonomy): Eukaryota > Metazoa > Arthropoda > Malacostraca > Decapoda > Coenobitidae > Coenobita > Coenobita brevimanus. Next base: position 15,564,545 of record NC_137026.1, on the reverse strand, counting down.
CGATGTGTGCTAAACTTATGCTACATGTCATCATAATGAATGAAAACATCTGAAAACACTTACAAACAGTAAAAATTGGTAAAATGTCATTGAAACAGAAGTATACAAGTAGAAAAAATGATAGGTTGACTGATACAAGAAACTTAGCATATAGCATGTTACGACTCGGACCAAACTCGCAATGCTCGCACGATAGTACAATGCTTATTTTCATATATATGTGTCTGAAATCCATTATATTGTTACTGTTATTCTTTATTACTTCAAATTCAATAAATAAAGAGGTGTTGTGTGTTGTTTCTCCCAGTATTCCTTACCATAGAAAACGTGAGCACATATCACGTCCATTATAGAACACGACACTTGGCTCGGGGGACCTCACTTGTATGGACCACTTATAGACCACGGGAACCCCTTTCTTTGTGATTTTTCTTCGTTTCTCAACCTAAGCGGAAGTTTTAGCCAAAACAATTTTTTCCAAAAAGGCTCGGGACTGGGGGATGTTGGAGGTGCGGAAAACCTTGGGACGTGACGGGTTAAATATTCAGTCAATTGGTCTAGTGTCCACCCTTGAGAGTTCCCAGAATTCTTTAAATGAGTTAACTGAACCTGCTTTGAGGGGTAAATTAAATTCTCATGATGAAGCTCCTCTTTTGAGCAGTAACGTGGGTGACACTCTCAAGAGTTCATGTGCTAATTTCCTGTCTGATGGTTTTGTCAGTCCTCTGGACAATAATGACAGGAAATCAGTTAAAATATATTGTGATACAGGTGCTTGCCAATCCCTTATGCTGACCAGTGTTCTAGGCTCTAATGTTAATTCCTCTGATGAAACTGTAATCTTACAAGGTGTAGGGAATAATTACTTCTCTGTCCCTCTGTGCAGAATGAATTTAGAGTCTGGTTTTGTTAATGGTTCCGTTATGGTTGGGTTGGTTGAGACACTCCCAATGTCAGGTGCAACTTTCTTACTTGGAAATGATATTGGTGGAAGTCAAGCGTGTCCAGCTCCTCAGTTGTCTGGTGAACCAGTGGTTGCGACTCGGGATTGTGATGTCCCTGATGTGTTCTCTGCATGTGCTGTCACTAGGGCTAAGTCTAAGGTTACTGGTGACTTAGAGGATAATGATGATGATGATGTTATCCTAGCTGACACTTTTCTTGCTAATTTGGACCACTCACCAGATGAGGCATTACCCCATGGTGTTGATAATTTGTCTCGCCAAGAGTTGGTTGAGTTGCAGGTTGCTGACCCTGAGTTGAAAGGTCTAGCTAACTCTGCTTGCAGTGAGGAAGAGTCAGCTGGTGCTTCTGCTTGTTATTATATAAAGTCAGGAGTACTTAAGAGAAAGTGGAGACTCCCAGCAGCATCAGCCGACTGTGAATGGGAGATTGTACATCAAGTTGTCATCCCTCGTGTTTGTAGGCAGGATATCATTAGAGTGGCTCATGATTCCAGTTTGGCAGGACACCTTGGAGTGAGGAAGACTGTGGCAAGCATTTTGAAACACTTCTACTGGCCATGTATCTTCAGAGATATTTCCTGGTATTGTAAGTCTTGTCACACCTGTCAAGTTGTGGGGAAGTGTAATCAGACCGAAAAGGTTGCGCCTCTAGTTCCCATTCCTCCTTTTGAGGTGCCTTTCACCTGTGTGTTGGTGGATATTGTGGGCCCTCTTCCTAAGACTTCTTCAGGATTTTCTTATGTGTTGACCCTGATTGATATGGCTACTCGTTATCCTGAAGCCATTCCACTTAGAAATATCTCAGCAAAGAACGTGGTTAAGGAAATGCTAGGGTTCTTCACCAAGTTTGGTCTTCACAAGGAGGTACAGTCAGACCGGGGAAGTAATTTCATGTCAAATGCTTTCAAGCAGTCTCTGAAAGAGTTGGGCATCACCCAGATCACGTCTTCAGCTTACCATCCCCAGACCCAAAGAGCGTTGGAGAGATATCATCAAACACTCAAATCGATGCTCAAGAAATACTGTTTGGAACATCAGAAAGACTGGGATAAAGGTCTTCCATTCGTTGTATTTGCCGCAAGAGAATCTCCAAATGAATCACTGGGCTTCTCACCCTTTGAACTACTGTTTGGCGATGAAGTAAGAGGACCCCTTAAGCTACTCCAGGAATGCTGGCTGTCGGAGGAAGATGACGTCAACCTGCTGGAGTATGTGATGAAGTTCAAAGAACAGCTGTCCACTGCTTTATAGCTGGCGAGAGAGAATTTAGGAGCTGCTCAGGAGAAGATGAAGACTTGGTATGATAAGAAGTCCAGGTTACGCCACTTTCAGCCAGGAGATCAGGTTTTGATTCTGCTACCGGTGCATGGGCAACCTCTTCAAGCCAAGTTTAGTGGTCCTTATTTCGTGGAGAAGAAACTCAGTGATGTCAACTATGTCATCGCCACACCAGATCGTAGAAAGAACAAGCAACTTTGTCATATCAACATGCTAAAGTTATATCACAGGCGGGACGAAAATAACCCAGTGTGCACTGTAGCTGTTCCACCCGAGTCTGCAAGTGAAGTTCTACCATGCAGTATGAGCCTGAGTGATAGTTTGGGGAAGAATCCTGATATCATGAATGATCTCCAGACTAAGCTTTCTCATCTAGCTCCTGAGGAAAGGCAGGAGTTTTCGGCATTACTGCAGGAGTACCCGCAAGTGTTCCGTGCCACTCCAGGAAGAACCACTGTGTTGATGCATGATGTCGATGTTGGAGACGCAAAGCCAATTAAACTGCCTCCTTACCGTGTGAACCCAGTGAAAGTTCCTCTCATCCAGAAGGAGCTTGGCTACCTGTTGGACCACAAGATGATTGAGACCTGTCAGAGCGAGTGGAGTTCTCCTGTCACTCTAGTCCCTAAGCCAGGTGGGTCACAGCGGCTTTGCATCGACTACAGACGTGTTAATCAGATAACCAAAACAGACACTTACCCTCTCCCTCGCGTGGAAGATTGCATAGACAAGATCGGAAAGGCTAGGTACATAAGTAAGTTTGATTTGTTAAAGGGATACTGGCAAATACCTACGATTGAACGTGCTAGGGAGATCTCATGTTTTGTAACACTAGGAAAGACTTTTGCATGTTCTGTAATGCCATATGGTATGAAGAATGCACCAGCCACTTTTCAGAAGCTCATGAATGTTGTAACAGAGGGTTTGGTAGGGTGTGTTGTTTATATTGATGATGTATTAATCTTCAGTGACAACTGGAAAGATCACCTATGCCATATCAGTAAATTTCTTGAGCATTTGGTTCAGGCTAATCTTGTTGCTAATTTATCAAGGTGTGAGTTTGGTCAAGCTAAAGTTCAGTACCTTGGGTACGTAAATGGTGATGGACACGTTGCACCACCAGCAGCTAAGGTTCAGGTTATAAGTGATCTTCCCAGACCTAAAAGTAGGAAAGAGCTACAAAGATTTTTGGGAATGGTAGGTTATTACAGGAGATTTGTTCTTAACTTTTCAATTCTTGTATCACCACTTACAGACCTACTGAAAAAAGGAGTTAAATTTGTCTGGACCGATGACTGTGAATCCTCTTTCAGTAAACTTAAAGCTATCCTATTAAGTCAGCCAGTGCTCGCTACTCCAAATTTTGCTAAGCCTTTTAAGATGGCTGTTGACGCAAGTGATACAGAAGCTGGGGCTGTTTTGCTGCAAGAGGATGATCAGGGTATTGAACACCCTGTATCTTAGTACAGTAAGAAGTCCACTCCACCTCAGAAGAACTACTCAACTATTGAGAAAGAGCTTTTGGCCTTGATTTTGGGTCTACAGTATTTTTCATTTTATTTGTGTTCTGGTTTTGACCCCATAGTCATGTATACCGACCATAACCCACTGAAATTCCTTAGTAAAATAAAAATCAGAGATTGACAAGATGGAGTCTACTTCTTCAGGAGTATTCATTAGACATAAAACATGTCAAGGGGAAAGAAAATGTTATTGCAGATTGCTTATCTAGACTTTAGACAGATTGTTTTAGAGTAATAAGAAATTTCCTATGTAAATTTCTTTTTCTTTGTGAGGAGGTGTTACATAGCCTATGATTTCATCATCCTTTGTATAATTCTAATGTACAGTATGCTGCATGTTTGATCTCGATTCGCCTCGTGGCTTCCATAGTGACCAGTCTTGCGTGTTCTACCTCACTCCCCCCTTCTCCCCCTTATAGTAGAATAAGTCGTTCTTTCTGTTGTTCAGAGCAGGATTGTCAACTCTTTGTCCCCTATGGCTTCATTTGCGCGTCCTTCTTACAAGTTGTATCAAGCTCTGCCGGCCCCTATATAATGAGCTCAGTCTCTGCATTAATTGCCACTTAGATCTACTCCTGATTTTGTTCACATCTCTGTCCTCACCTGTATAGTGTATCATTATTTTTGTGAGTGCTCAGGAAGTCTCCAACGATCTAGCTGCTGTATAATTTGAGTATAAGTGTTGTTACCATTTTTCTTGTACTGTATGGCCCGAGGCATTGGTTTGTGGGCCTGGTGGGGTTTTTGTGATTCATATTGTTAGCCAGAATTAGTAATATTTTGTATCTGTAATAATATATCTTGCTTTCACTGAGCATTACCCGGTTTTCTCATTTACCAGGGCTGACTTAGATAAATTTGCTCTTGCTAAATTCATGTTAATAGAGGCTATTGCAGTTAACCATATATTTAACCTGTTTTTGCCATTACATTATCTTTATGAGTCCTGAATGTTTAGTTGTTAGTTTGAGCATTAAACTTTAACTTGTAATTTTATCTAACTTTTTTGTTTTGAACCTGGAACTTTGCGGGACAGTAGTGATTTTAGTATTCTCACTTGAAGTGTTCATTATCTCTCTCTGTTCCGTAACATTATTAATTAGTGTCTCAAAAACTTTACCGAGAACGGAAGTTTTTGCAATTGGTATATAGTTTGATGGATCAGAAGTTGCCCCCTTTTTAGGAACAGGATGGATATTTGCTTCTTTCTAAGGAGATGGAAAAATTAAGGTACGGATGCATAAGCGGAAATATTTTGCTAATACAGGAGCCAACACTGAGGAGCAATTTTTAAGTACTATTGAAGGAATTTCATCTGAACCAGTGGCTTTGTCTGCTGACAGATTCTGTAATACGGCTTGTTCGTGTCTGGTGTGAATCATGAAAGGAGGTATTTGAGTGGAATCAAAATCAAGTACAGGAATATTATGATTTTCTGAATTTAGGGTTGAGTTTGTTGAAAAAATGTCAAAAAGTAGGATGGCTTTTCCGCGTGGGTCACTTCCTAGATTTCCATTGGGGGACCGTAAAGGTGCAATGGAAGAGGTGGTAGTGAAGTTAGTTTTGAATGAATTAAGGGTTAACCAGAATATTATGTTATCATTTGGATTGTTTAGTAGTTTGTTAGCTTGTCTATGTAGAAAGTTTGATTTAGAAGGATTGATAATAGTTTTGACATGGTTTCTGATATTTTTTAATAGTTAAAGGCTTCTTTGGTTTTGGTCCTTGTATAAGTGTTATAGGCTATTGTTTTATGTTCTGTTACTCTAACACAATTTTATATATATATATATATATATATATATATATATATATATATATATATATATATATATATATATAACGGAGAGAGATAATGAAGACTTCAAGTGAGAATACTAAAATCACTACTGTCCTGTAAAGTTCCAGGTTCAAAACAAAAGAGTTAGATAAAATTACAAGTTAAATTTTAATGCTCAAACTAACAACTAAAAATTCAGGACTCATAAGGATAATGTAATGGCAAAAACAGGTTAAATATATGGTTAACTGCAATAGCCTCTATTAACACGAATTTAGCAAGAGCAAATTTATCTAAGTCAGCCCTGATAAATGAGAAAACCGGATAATGCTCAGTTAAAGCAAGATATATTATTACAGATACAAAATATTACTAATTCTGGCTGACAATATGAATCACAAAAACCCCACCAGGCCCACGAACCAAAGCCTCAGGCCATACAGTACAAGAAAAATGGTAACAACACTTATACTCAAATTATACAGCAGCTAGATGGTTGGAGACTTCCTGAGCACTCACAAAAATAATAATACACTATACAGGGGAGGACAGAGATGTGAACAAAATGAGGAGTAGATCTAAGTGGCAATTAATGCAGAGACTGAGCTCATTATATAGGGGCCGGCAGAGCTTGATACAACTTGTAACAAGGACGAGCAAATGAAGCCATAGGGGACAAAGATTTGACAATCCTGCTCTGAACAACAGAAAGAACGACTTATTCTACTATAAGGGGGAGAAGGGGGGAGTGAGGTAGAACACGCAAGCCTGGTCACTATGGAAGCCACGAGGCGAATCGTGATCAAACATGCAGCATACTGTACGTTAGAATTATAAAAAGGATGATGAAATAATAGGCTATGTAACAACAAACACATAGTCAAGCATCTAGAAATCAATAAATTGATCAATGATCGCCAGTATGGATTTAGACAGGAACGTTCAACTGTAGATATTCTTTGCCTTCTTACCCATCAGATTAAGAAAACAATAGACCAACATGGTGAAACACACAGAGTAGCACTTGATATTTCAAAAACATTTGACAAAGTATGGGACCAGGCCTTATTGTCTAAGATGTCACACTATGGCCTTGCATCACTGGTTCCTCTAATTTCTTTTTACCTTCGTAGTAGAAAAATATGGGTCATAGCAGATGGAATTTATTTTCAGTTTCATTCCATAAATGCTGGCGTACCTCAGGAATCAGTGTTGGCGCCAATCTTCTTTCTCATACATATAAATGACCTATCTGTCACGCACAACCCAATACTCTCTTATGCTGATGACTCGACCCTTCATAGTTCTTTCACACTTAGTATCTCCTTTACACAATTTGATATTATAAATTCCCAATTAAACACAGCAATTTCTCTGAACCAGGACCTTTCTAAAATTGATGAATGGGGAAAAAAAAATCTGGTCTTATTTAACCCCTACACCGCGGGCTTGTTTACCAATGACTTGCGTGTCCCGCGGGGTTATTTGGGCTCCGACAGACTCTCAAAAAATATTTGCCAAAAATCAGTTATTAGTCCTAGAATAATAAAATTACATATGCTTATGGCACATACCTTCAGCTTTCTCCTGGAATGATTGTTGAGCCTTCGTCGGTTACCGTAGGACTTGTGGAGACCTCTGAAGTAGGGTAACGAAGTCTCCACTTTACACTTCCCGACAACCCGTAATATGATTACCACAGCCAGATACAAACACTATAAACACTATTCTACAATTTTCAAGTAGTTTGGGATCCATACTAAAAAAAAAAAACACTGTGAAAGCAATGGAAATTACGAGCGCGTCTGATCATCGCACTGGCACTAGTTCGCTCTTGGTACTCTGTCATTTATTATTCATAAAACCCCTCACACTTTATATTTCTATGACTATATAACACTTATATATATCTACAGTCTTTATTCATAAGTTTCCTTCAGTAGTATTAGTTTATTGTCACTGTAGGGATTCAATTTCTTTCAGTAAAATACGTAGCATTCACTTTTTCGTCCTGTATACTAGCATTGAGAGTGAATGTCACTTTCATCTTCACTCTCATAACTCATAGCATTCAGACATGCTAGAGTGAAACTTTCACTTTCATTACTCCTAAGGTATATACTCGTATTCTTATAATACTACTCATTTACGTTTCTATTTACTTTCTCTATTTTATTTACGTTATTTACATTTCTATTTTATTTACACTGTGTTATGCACTGTCACTTGAAGTAACTTATAAAACTATTTTCCATTGTTCACGTGTATTTACATTCATTACTTTCACTTGCTGTTTACACATTATTTACAATTCCACTTGCACTGTTTTACTCAACAGAAAGATCGCAGTCACTCTTTTATCAATTGTCAGCCCTTTACCTCTTTCCACACGAGGTTTAGTAGGGGGTAAAGGTCACAGGGCCCTTTGCATGGGGGTGAAAAAGTCCTTGAAGTCAGCAAGAAGAAACATACGTACCCTTGCTTCGGAATATGAGAGTAAACTGATAACGGAGGGCCGGGGTAGAGGCCTACATAGGGGATATTCAGAGCTACCAATGTTAGCTCTTGAAACAGCTATGTCTAGCACTGAAATGATTGGCAGGAAATCTAGACAATATATTATAAATTAGGTAGTTCCAGGTGAATGTAAATATCACTTAGGCTTCTCCCTTCCCTCCTTACATGTATATTAATACGAAAATAGATTATACGGCACATTTCAAGGGAAAAAAAACAGCGAAAATTAGCGAACGAGTGCACGTGAGGTGTTGTCAGGTGATAATTAGCCAATTCCAGGTGTATGGCACTCTTACTTACCTTATTTCTTTCTTGTATATATTATTTGGTATAAGAATAGGACATAGGGCTTATTTCAATGGATGAAATCAGTGAAAAATTCCAGGGAAGATTTACTTAGTGTAGCACGGCCGGGCAGGCGAGAGGATAGGGTAATGGAGGGGGGTAGGGAGGGGAGTCAAGAACGGGGAGAAATGGCTAAATTGTCAACAATGGATGGGAGTACAGATGAGATTAGGAGTGCTGACTAGTGTTGGACATTGGCAGTACTGATAGATGATACAAGCCCCCACTTGGAAGCCCGGGTGAATTCAAAATAACACAGAATCACAAAAGCGATGCCCCGTGGTATGATCCCTTGCTCCCAAGCATCACGAAAGTGACGCCCCGCGGTTAAGGGGTTAATCTATCTATCTATCTATATACCTAGGCTGCTTCCCCCAAGGAAAGGGAGGTAGCCGAGACTGGACGACACACTTCCCATTTACTCATCCATTCAAACACATTTATTCGCATCTTAGCCCCAAAGGGGAGAACGGACAGATCCTCACCGCACTACACCGCACAAGGGTCAACTGCGCAATGCAATCAGTGACATCTGCAGCAGGGCCTGACAGCAGAACTGGTTTACCCCTGCCACATCATAACAGACCCATCCCCTTACCCGCACCTGACCTGACTTGCTGATCAGACCAAATGCGGGAGAATATCCCCTCAGGGCTGCATCATCACTTATTCATTCACAATTTCTCTCCATTTATTTCTGACACGCACAGCCACTCTTCCTTGCTCAACAGACATCCCTCTCGCATCCAGCGCTCTCTTCACACTGTCCATCCATCCTATTCGTGGTCTTCCTTTCAGCCTTACACCTCTCACATCAGATCTAGTTATCTTTTTCACCAGTCACTCATTATCCATTCTCTCCATATGCCCAAACCATCGCAACACCCTCTGCTCAACTCTACCAGCCATCTCCCGAACAACTGCAGTTCTCCTTTGCACTTCATCATTTCGCACCCGATCCATACGCGTCACTCCACACATACTCCTCAGACACCTCATCTCCATTACATTCAAACTTTTCCTCTCTGCTACACCCATATTCCATGTTTCAGCCCCATATAGCGCAGTCAGTACCACAACACCCTCATACAGCCTTCTCTTTACATCCATTCTAAGCAAACGACATTTAAACACTTTTTTCATTCCTCCCAGCACCTTCCCTACTTCATTTATTCTAAACTTCACTTCTGCATCTATTCTTCCATCCATAGCAACATGTGACCCTAGATATTTAAAACAATCTCCCTCCTCAAGCAACTCACCATTCAAAACTATATTCATCCCCCTACCATCTATCAATCTCGTACACTTCATCACTTTACTCTTATTCTCATTTACTTTCAATTTCCTCCTTTCACACACCCTTCCAAACTCCTCTACCAACTGCCTCAATCTCTCCTCTGAATCAGTCACCATTGCAGTATCATCCACAAACAGCAGCTACTTCAGATTCCACTCTCCACCATCAACATTCACCAGACTCAGACCTCCACCTAAAACTCTTGCATTCACCTCCCTTACAACACCATCCATGTAAATATTAAACAACCAAGGCGACATCACACATCCCTGTCGCAGCCCCACTCTCACGGGAAACCAATCACTCACAGCATTTCCCACTCTTCACACGCTCTACTATTTACATAAAAACTTTTCACCCCTTTTAGTAACCTACCATCAAGTCCATACAATCTTAAAACAGTCCACAAAGCCTCCCTATCAGTTCTATCATACGCTTTCTCTAAATCCATAAATGCCCAAAAACAGATCCTTGCCTTTCGCTAAATACTTTTCACACACTTGTCTCACAGAAAACACCTGATCAATGCATCCCCTCCCTCTCCTAAAGCCACACTGCTCATCACCAATCACTCCCTCTGTACTCTCTCTGACTCTCATAATTAACACTCTACCATACACCTTACCTACAACACTCAACAGACTTATACCCCTGAAGCTAGTACATTCATACTTATCACCCTTGCCTTTATACAACGGGACCACACAAGCACTTGCCCAATCAATTGGCACCATACCTTTCTCAAAGCACACATTCAACAATCTTACTAACCAGTCAACAATAGTCACTCCACCACCCTTCAGGCATTCCACAGCACACCCATCCATACCTGCAGCTTTCCCTGTTTTCAACTCCTTTACTGCCTTCTCCACTTTCTCCTTCGTGATCAAAGAATCATTCAACTCTCCCAACACATTTATTCCTTGCACCCTTCCATCCACCACAATCTCAGCCACCCTTTCCTCCTCTACATTTAACAATCTTTCAAAATACTCTGCCCATCTCTTACTTAATGCATCCATCTCAATTAACATCCTTCCATCCTCTGCTTTTACTCGTTCTTCCTTCCCAGACTCTCCCTTTCGCACCCTTTTCACCTCCTTCCAAAACATTTTCTTATTCTGTTGAAAATTCTGTCAGCCGCCTACCCCACCTCTCAAATGCTGCCACTTTAGCATCACGCACAGCCCTTCTCACTCTATTCCTCTTTTCCTTATACCTTTCATATGACATCTCATCCTTCCTCTGCAGCCACACTTCATATGCACGTCTCTTCTCAGCCACAGCCATACTTACTTCCTCGCACCACCATTCACTTCCTTTTCTTACACCCCCACCCACACGTCTCACACCACACACCTCTTCTGCATGCCCCACCACAGCACTCTTAAACAGCTGCCACTCCTCCTCCACGCTGCCATTTTCCCGATCTTTCACTGCGTTCCACTCATCTTTCAATTTCTCCTGATACTCTATCTTTTTCTCTCTTTTATCCAACTCACTCACTTTCAAAACCTCCCTGCCACACCTAACCCTCCTAGCTCTCACCCATCTCTTACCTACTCTTAACTTTCCCTCCACCAGGTAGTGGTCAGACATACCTCCACCCTCCCCTCTCAGAACTCTCACATCCAACAATCTTCCTATTACATTCCTAGACACAACCACATAGTCCATTAGTTTCTCCAATAGTCCATTAGTTTCTCCAATAGAAAGAATCCCTCAGACTCTCACATAATTTTAATTGATGTCAGTATTCCCATATCCACTACAATTAATATCCTAGGTGTTACTCTAAACCCCAACCTAAGCTGAACAGCTTATGTTAAATCCCTTGCTAAAAATGCTTCTTAAAAACTGGGACTTATGTACAGAGTTCGTGAGTTCTTCACTGACGAGCAGATGGCCACAATATACAAAAGTCATGTGCGTTCTCAGATCGAATACTGTTCACCACTGTGGAGTGGATGTGGAGCGGTTGCATTGAGGCAGTTGGACAAAATTCAAAACAAAACCATTAGATTAATCAATAATCCTGCCATAACCCAGGACCTTCCTCCGTTATCAGTACATAGAGATGTTGCTTCTTTAGCCATATTTTATCGATATTTTTATCGTCAGTGCTCTAACGAACTGGCTTCAATTGTGCCTCCCCTTCACATTTTCTTCCGAAATACTCGGGCAGCTGGGAGCGCCCATGAACTCACACTCCCCCACAATGCAGAACCTCTGCTTATCAAAATTCATTTATCCCCAGAACTACTACTCTCTGGAATTCACATCCTGGGAGTTGCTTCCCACATACATTTAATCCTCTCGATTATAAATCCAATTGTTATAAGTATTTTATGAATGGAGGATGCCTTTAGGCACATGGACTTATTTTTTTTCCTGTTTTTCCTTCCTTCATTCATTATTAAAAAAAAAAAATAGATAGATAGACAGATAAGTAGATAGATATAGATATAAGCCTGCAAATCAAATTATCACTTACAAACGTGGACTAAGAGAGCATAAAATTGATTTTCTGCTATGTAGAAGGAACCACTTGAAAAAATTATGTACAGTACTGTAAAGTGATAAATGGCGAGAGTGTAGCGGCACAACATCGACTGGTAGTGGTGGATTGCGAAGTCATGGGCGTAAGGAAAGGGAAACAACAGGGAACTGCAAAAATTAAATGGTGGAAGCTGAAAGAGGAGGAGTTAAAGTGTGAGTTTAGAACTAGAGTTATGAGAAATAGAACGCCAGAGGAGAATGTATATGAGTGGTGGGAGAAAAACGGCAGGATAATTAAGCAGGTGGGGGAAGAACTGCTGGGCAAAACATCTGGAAAAAGCTTCCCACAAGATAAAGAAACATAGTGGTGGAATGAGGAGGTGCAGGAAAGGGCAAAAAAGAAGAGAGGCAAAGAAGAAATTTTATGGAACTGGGGATGAAGATGATAGGGACTAAAAACAACAAATAAAGCAGCCAAAAAGGCAGTAGCAAGAGCAAAGGCAAGAGCAGTGGATCAGCTCTACAAGGACTCAGAAACACCGGAAGGACAGAAGAAGATCTTTGCACTGGCAAAAAGAAGGACCAGTCACCAAAGATCTTATGCATATAAAGCAGATACTGGTAAAGGATGGTGGGGGTAGGGTATGGAGCACAGAGGAGGGCATAAAAGGAAAGTGAAAAGAATATTTTGAGAAGTTAATGAGGAAAACGAGAAGAGTGTTTTTTTTTGTTTTTTTTTTAGCTAGGACGCCGAATGAGAAGGAAACACCTGAATTTAGTAGGGAGGAAGTCAAAGCAACACTGAAAAAGATGAAAAATTGGAAGGCAGCGGGAGCGGATGGATTACCCACAGAGGCACGGAACAGCTTGGGAGAAGATGGAGTAGATGTGCTGGTAGATTTAATCCAGAAGTTATATGATCAGGAGAAAATACCGGGGGCCTGGAGAGAAATTGTGATAGTACCGATCAATAAGGAAAAAGGTGACATTCAGGATTGTGGGAACTATCGGGGTATAGAGCTGATGTTACACACGATGAAAATATGGGAGAGAATAACAGAATAGGATAAGGGAGGAAACAGAGATTGGTCAACAACGTTCGGATTCATGCCAAGAACAGGAGCAACAGATCCAATCTTTGCAGTGCATCAAATCCAGGAAAAATTTGAAGAGAAACAGATAAAGCTGCATATTATTTAAAGACCAGAACATAGGAAGGAAAAAAAATAGACTATTAATCCATACACCAAAGTACAGAACTGATGTCCTCCATTCAAAAAACATCTGTAACACTTGGACTTAACAGCTGTAGGTTGAAGTTTGGGGGGAAACAACTCTGAGGAAGCGAGTTCCAAAGAGATGCAGTTCAGGGAATAAAAGATTTCTGATAGGCGGAAGTTCTGCAATATAGCAACGTGACAGCCCAGTCATGAGCGCTATGAGATCCCCGTGTAGCGCGGAGTAAGGCATGGAGAGGTGGCACAATGGATGCAACTTTGAGTATTTGCCATAAAAGTACCTGTAACATAATGCAAGGGAAGCGACATTCCTTCTTACCTGTAGGGGAGCTAGTTTAATTATAAAAGCAGGGTTATTAATCATTTCAACAGCTTTGCTCTGAATTTTGTCTAGTTGTTTTAGTGCAACCTCTCCACATCCATTCCACAAGGGTGAGAAATATTCCAGCTGAGAGCAAGCATGACTCTTATAAACTATAGCTAACTGCTCGTCAGTGAAGAAGCTACAAGAACTGCACATATTAAGCCTCCCAAGATACTATCAGCTGAGATTTTTTTTTAATTGGACCCTCATTATAGCCATACACTTCACTAGTTTGGGGCCTAATAACTGGGGCATCATAAATAAGTACAGGACTCAAAGTTTCTACAGTCTGAATATTCATCCCTGTAATCTATTTTTGGGTGCTTGGGATTCGTCAAGATTCACTATACTCTGCTCATTTTCTTCATACGCTCCCCGTACACTAACCAAAGCTCAGCAGTGCAAGATTTCTCTACAGCCTCAAATCTCTCACTAATTATCTTCAACTGGTCGTCTACATGCTTCACCTGGTCGTTTACATGCTGTCTGCACTCCATCACGATATTGCTCATCTCACGCTTCTGCTGTTGCAGCCTAGGGTATACTTTCTCCTTCTGCTGTTGCTGTTCTTTCATTTCCCCCATGAAAGCATCTAGCTGACCTTGCATCCTCAGTTGCAACTTCTGCTGTTTCTGTAGTGCCTCTAGAAGCCATGCGTAGCATTCTTTCTGTTCTTCATCCTGTGCTTGTAGTTGTTCACTGAGCTCGTTCTTGTCGTTGTAGTAGAGTCTGGATAAAGCTTTTGGCAGAGCACATTGACAAAGAGTGTGGAAGGCACTGAAAATACTGTATAATTATGAAGTAGAGGGGAAGCTTCTGAATGTTGTTAGGAGTATGGATGTATGAGGATGCTAGGGATGCTTCTTTTTCTTCTTCCTGTGGGTTTGAGAAACGTAGCCAAACATCGGCCCAATGCTCCTCCATTGTAAATTGTAAGGGCCTCATGTTAAATGCAGGAGAGCTGCCTAGATTAACGGATAAAGCCAGATGTGTACCGCAAAAAGCATTGCCATAACCGAGGATCGACATCACCCCCCCCCCCTTCCAAGAGGATGTGCAGAGACAGGTTGAAAATTCCCAGATATGCCAGGCAGTCTCTCAAGAGTGTGTGGAGGGACTGGAACTTTGAGCACCACAGCATAAATTGGCCTAAGGTCTCTCTAACCTGGGGACACCACTGGTATCAAGGGTGCTCTATCATACCCAAACGGTACAGGTGACTTGTGAGTACCCCCAGGTGGCCCAGCTGTAACCTGGTGATGACATCAACATCCCAACAGGGATGGTGAACCCAAGGATAAGGATGTGGAGAGGAGTCAGTGCAAGAATGCCCCTGGTGAGAGGCAGGGAGGTCAGTCACAAGGTTCGCATCCCGTTATGACATGTAGACACTGCATGTGAGGATAGGGAATGCAGTAGATGCCTACATATGAGTGGAACCACTGAAGACAGAAGTGCCAGGGGGGGAGAGGCAAGGAGAAAGAGGTGCTCCAAAATAGCATGGACAGCCCTGACTTGAGTCACTAGATGATGTGTGAGCAGGAGGGTAAGTGAAGACTGTGAGTTAGTACATAAAATCAATGGCTGGGTTGGTGGAAGATCCATAAAAACTCAAGGGCCTGGAGGATTCCTGGGAGTTACACAGTCAGGACATCATGTCACCCACTTAAAGACCAAGTTTGGCATAAGGAAAGGTCATCAAAGTAGACAGCTAAGGCAAAGGATAATGGAGGGGGGGCGTGGGACCCATCCATGTAAATTCTAAAGGAGTTCCCATGAAAAGAGGAGTCCTTGCTAAGAAACAGCTGCTCTGAGCTAACTTCAAGAATGGCACCAGGAGAAGGGGTGAGATAATCAGACAAATCCATTCAAGGGGGGACAGAGGGGTGCAAGGCCACTGAGGCAGGCCAGGGAAGTTCTAGAGAGAGGGTGTCACAGACCTGGATGCTGCAGAGAACGAATGGTAACCGCACTCATGGTCACTGTGGGGTCTGGCTGGAGGGAAGGGCAGAAATGTGATGGAGCAGCCGACAGTTCAACTCCATTGCAATAGATGGAGAGGGGCATCACCCCAGACTCCACATGAAGCAAAACAACATGGGTGGACCTGAAGGTACCAAAGGCAATACAAAGTGCTGTGTTCTGGGCAGCATCCAATTTCTTGAGGTGAATTGGTGAATCTAGGCAGCCAATTCATGAAGGGAGGAACCATATTAAAGCTTGCTGTGGATGAATGCCAGATGTAGACACAGGAGGGTACTTCAGTCAGCACCCTAGCAAACTCCTGCAACGCACTTCATGATGTCTAGGTGACTAAGGCATGCTGACAGAAGATAGTCGATGTGAGGGGCCCAGCTGAAACAGGGACTGTCCAGATGGAGGTTCAGAACTTGTGACGGGTCTGCAGGATGATAGGCTTCCCAACAGGCTGAACCATCAGCTTGGAGGGGAGCCACAAATGGATGAAGCATACAGGAGCATAGAGGACTCTTGTGTGCATTAACTGTAAAATCCCAGTCTGCAGCCCAAGTGGCAAGAGCATCCACAGCATGTTGGAGGTAATGTTGGGCCTCCCATAAAGAGGCAACACTGCAGAGGATGGAAACATCATCAGCATAAACTAAGACACCCTCCAGGAGGACAAGGGAGACCAGACATTAAAACATTAAAAGGATGGAGAATAAGAACAGATCACTGTGGTACTGCTCACGTGACCGGGGTGGAGGAGGAGTAAGTACAGTACCCCCTTGGGAAACACAGAATGACTGCTCCTTCAAAAAACTTCAAACCCAGGCAAATGCAGAGCCCATGACACCGAGTCAACATGCCTTGTAAAGGATCCCATCATGAAAGGCAGAGTCAGAGGCTTTCTGGAGATCCACAAAGACTGCCAGGAGTATCTGTTGGAGACAGAATGCCCGATGAATGTGTTGGTCAAACTGGAGGACATCAGATGCAACCCTCCCGGGGAGGAATCCACACTGAATCTCAGACAGGTGGCAAGCATGCTTAAGCCCTTAAGAAAGCTGACAGCATACCATCCTTTCAAGCACCTTCCCAACATTCCATTGGATAGTAACACTGTCGTCCTGTATGAAGCTGGAGAAGAAGGGTCCCTCCTTGGCTTGAGGAAGAGGAGATGAGAGGCTTTCAGCAGGAAGGGAAGATCCTCAGGGCCCACCCGTCATTAAAAATGTCAAGGAAAGAGGGCTAATAGTTAGGGGGGGATAGGCCCAAAACTCACTGAAGGACAAATTCTGGGGTACACGTTTACTTAGGTGGTAAGGATCACAAAGCAGAGGAAAGCTCTGCTTAGGTAAAAGGGAAGGCCAGACATGAAGGAGGAGGGGAGGAGATACCAGCCTGAGTGACTCTTAGCAACAGCTGGAAACCTGGAAGTGGAGCAAGGGTACCAAACTGGGACCCAAAACAGTTGACCAAAAAGACAGCCTTGTCCTGGAACCCCACGAGAAGGGTACCCTCCTCCACCCAAGGATATGAAGGGGTGGTAGGGCAACCATTCATTGCCCAAATAAAGGACCACGTCAGGATGGTGAACTGGAGAATGAGCAGGTCGAGCACTAAGCAGACCAGGTAGCACGCCAAGCCTGGTTAAGCATCTGCTTCCATTCCCTATCCCTACAACAGTGAAGGTCCTCGTGGCTTGGGCAGGGACACCTCTGCCAGGGGTTCCAGTAAGACCTCCTAGCCCAGAAGACCTTGGTACAGTCCCTTGACCACCAAGGAACCGTAGTGGTTCCTTGGGGGACGTGCTGAGAACCTGTAGGTCAATTTAACTACAACGACCACAGAGGAAGTAAAGGCCACACAATCATCCAAGGGCCCTCCAGGCAAAGCCCAGGCATCACCCAGGGCTGCCAAATGGAGGATTAGGAGTCCTGTGTGTGCTAGGGATGCAGTGCGTGAGCAGTGCAACGATTTACCGATTTGGTATTCGTTTACCTACTTAGCTCTTGAATGACTAAATCTGCAGTGAAATGCTATTTTTACCAGCAAAATGTTATATATATATATATATATATATATATATATATATATATATATATATATATATATATATATATATATATATATATATAATCACCATACAGAGTCAAATAGAACTCATTATCTGATATTTGGTCAAAAAATTCTATTTAATAGTTAATTTAAAAATGACTAAAAACGAGCTAAGCTTAAAGATTGTGCTTCCCCTTTCGATTGCCAGCTCGTCTTGTCAGACATGTATTTGCATAAAATTGACTTAAAAGTACAAATAAATATATTGATAGGCATACTTGAACCTATTTATTGATACAGTACTTTGGTAATTATATAAACGTATTTTCCAATATAAACATTTGAGAAATTGCCTGGAGGGTATTTGACCTATAATTAGAGCAGTGTTACGACCATTGGGCTGTCCTGGTGTCTGGGATAAACTGTAGCATTTAACCGGATTATTTTATTACCTCCACCAAGGAGGTCATTTGCCGACGATGGTTTGTTGTCTCCCAGAATCAAAAGATTCGGCAAGCTTGTTGGTCAGTTCCGTATGTTTGTCTTTGTTTGTATGCATTCTCCAGGTCATAATTTTGCACCAATTGTAAAAAAAAAAAAAAAAAATGGAAGGTAGATATCCATAACCCTGGAAGCCTATTGTTTTACATCAAAATCTGTCACAGGCCCTGGGCTGGGTGGGGGTTTGAAACCTCTCAATGGCCGTGGGTCTGGAAATCGTTGGGACCCAGTGGCCGGCCCAGACGTCATTTTTTTCAAATTTCGAAAATCATTTTTTTTTTTCTTAATAAACTGAAGAGAAACGTCTGGTGCACCTGACAATGCAAACTTTGGCTTCCTAAACGCATCCTATGCTTTGCAATGAAGCACGAAAAATTTCACTAAATGACTGCCTATAGGCCAGTGGAGTAGACTGTAGCACCAGTCGAGCAGGGCAGTACTCCCGAGGTGGATGGAAAGCTGATGACAGGGAGTGCTGGAGCTCCCGTTTCATCAGCCCTCAGGACTAGTTCCTGACCATCCCCCTTTGCTGAACTTTTTCAGTGTCTCAGTTACACAGAGAGTAGACCAGCATGCTCTCCAGTACAAATTTCTCTAACTATCTTCACCAAACTACATTCACAGTACACACTACACTTCCTATTCAAAATTTACCTAAAATGGCGTCGTTATATCAAGCCTCGGAGTCCCCAGGGGGGGGGACCATAAATGCCCCCACCATCTGCCCCTCTCCCGATGACGACTCAAGGTGCCTGGAACCACTGTCTGACTCACTTCTTCTTCATTTCTGCAACATTCGCGGCCTTTCCTCTAACTTTCGCTCTGTTGAGCACCACCTCTCCTCCTCTAAACCTCACCTTCTTTTTCTAACGGAGACTCAGCTGTCTGAGGCAACTGACAGCAAACCCTTTTCTGTATCCTCCTACTTTCTCTATACTCATTTCAAAGCCAAAGGTGGCTGTTGTGTATATATATACGCAACGACTTATCTTGCTCTCGTGTTCCTGAACTTGATTCTTCTGAATTCTCCACACTCTGGCTTCGGCTTTCCTGTCATTCTCTGACTAAATATATCTGTGCTGTTTACTTATCCCCTAATTCTACTGACTATCAAAAATTCTTCGACTATCTTACTTCTACGATGGAACACATTCTATTCATTTCTCCTTTCTCTGAAATCTCCATTCTTGGAGATTTCAATGTTCACCACCACCTTTGGCTCTCCTCTCCTTTCACGGATCCACCTGGTGAACAAGCCTACATCTTTTCTATCCTTAATGACCTAGAGCAGCTTGTACAGCACCCTACCCGTATCCCTGACCGCCTTGGAGAGAGCTCCAACATACTTGACCTCTTCCTCACAACTAATCCTTCTGCTTACTCTGTTAATCTTTTCTCTCCGTTGGGCTCCTCCGATCACAACCTTATTACCTTAACCTGTCCTATCATCCTGCACGGCCTGTGGACCCTCCAGGGAAACGTCGTCTGTGGCATTTTGGAGCCGCAGACTGGGAGGCCCTCAGGCAGTACTTCTTTGATTTTCCCTGGAATGATTATTGCTTCCATGGCCGTGAGCCATCTGAGTGTGCCTTGCGCATTACGGAGGTTATTCTCTCGGGCATGGAAGCATACATTCCTTTTCATATCCTTTGACTAACGCAAGAAAGCCTTGGTTTAATCACGCTTGTTCTAATGCTGTCCGCAACAAGGAGAGGGCCTACAAAAGGTACCGGAGCCAACCCACCCCTGAATCACATCATCTTTACGTTTCTGCCCGGAATCGTGCTAAGTCTGTTCTTCGCTCTACTAAAATAATTTCATCCATACTAAATGCTCTCAACTCTCCAACTCGAATTCTTCCCGCTCCTTCTGGCATCTTGCCAAAAATCTTTCTAACAACTTTACCTCATCATCCTTCCCTCCTCTTTCTACTCTGATGGTTCTGTAGCTATTTCTTCTACTGATAAAGCAGATCTCTTCGCACAGACTTTCTCCTCCAAGTCTACCTTTGACGATTCCGGTGCTGTTCCTCCATCACTTCCCCCTCTGACTTCCTCATGGCTGACATTAAAATTTCTTCAGTAGATGTATGTTCTGCCATCACTGGCCTCAGCACTAACAAGGCATATGAGCCTGATGGGGTCCCCCCTGTTGTTCTCAAGAACTGTGCTTCTGTGCTTACACCCTGCCTAGCAAACTCTTTCGGCTTTGTCTGTCAACTTGTACCTTTCTTTCTTGCTGGAAGTTTGCTCTCATTCAGCCAGTCCCAAAGAAGGGTGACCACTCCCAACCCTCCAACTATCGTCCAATTGCTTTAACGTCCTGTATTTCAAAAGTTTTCGAGTCAATTCTTAATAGAAAAATTTTAAGGCATCTTTCCTATCACAACCTTCTTTCCGATCGTCAGTATGGGTTCTGTCAGGGACGCTCCACAGGCGATCTTCTCTACCTACCTTTCAGACTCCCTGGTCATCCTCCTTTCGGGACTTTGGCGAAAGCTTTGCCATTGCACTTGACATCTCAAAGACTTTCGATCGAGTCTGGCATAAATCTTTAATTTCCAAACTGCCCTCCTACGGTTTCTATCCTTCTATCTGTGCCTTCATCGCTAGCTTCCTTTCTGGTCGTTCTATAGCCACTGTTGTAGACGGCCATCGTTCTTCTCCTAGATCTATCAACAGTGGTGTTCCTCAGGGCTCTGTCCTATCACCAACTCTCTTCCTTTTATTCATCAATGATCTTCTAAGCTGTACATCTAACCATATCCACTCATACGCTGATGACTCCACCCTTCACCTTTCCATTCGGTTCCCGCAACGCCCATCTCAACAGTTACTTCAACAAACAAGGGATGAGGCTATGGCACACCTAATGTCTGACTTGGCTCGTATCTCTGACTGGGGTAAAATAATATGGTTGTTTTTAATGCATCTAAGACTCAGTTCTTACACCTATCAACCCGACAAAATCTTCCACAGGTATACCCACTAATGTTTAATAATATTCAGCTTAATCCTGCATCATCCTTGAACATGCTTGGGGTTTCATTTACTCGGGACTTATCTTGGAAAGATCATATTACATCTCTTGTAAAATCTGCTTCCAAGAGATTGGGTGTGCTAAGCCGACTCTGCTCTTTCTTTACCCCTGCGCAATTGTTGACTCTATACAGGGGTTTTATCCGCCCTGTGTGGAGTACAACTCTCATGTGTGGGGTGGCTCCCCACATACAGCTCTTCTCAATAGGGTGGAGTCAAAGGCTTTTCGTCTCATTAACTCTCCTCCTCTTACTGACTCCCTTCAACCTCTGTCTCTTCGCCGCACTGTTGCATCTTTATCTCTTTTCTATCGCTACTTTAATGGTCACTGCTCCTCTGAACTGTCTGCTTGCATTCCTCCACCTCTACGACGGGCGCGTAGCACCCGTCTGGCAGCAAACTCTCATCCTTTTTCTGTCCAACTCTCTAATGCAAGAGTTAACCGTTACTCCCAGTCTTTCATTTATGCAACAGGTCAGCTCTGGAACTGTCTCCCTCTGTCTGTATTTCCTGCTGCCTATGATCTCCAGTCTTTCAAACGCAGTGTGTCCAGGCATCTCAAAATGATCGGATCTTGAATTTGGCTCTATATTGTATTTTGTTTTTCTCTTGGAGGGAACTGTTACTGCGGGCTCATGGCCTTTGGTTCCTTCTTCCTCGCATTAAAAAAAAAAAAAAAAAAAAAAAGACATAACCGGATCTATCTGGCAAGCACTCTGCCTATGGCAGTTTCATTTCTCTGTTTGTTAGCAGGATTACTCAAAAAGTTATCAATGGATTTTGTTGATATTTTTTGGAGGGGTAGGGTATGGCCCAAGGAACAGTCCATTAGGTTTTGGTGGTGATCCGGATCATCATCCGGATCCAGGAATTTTTTGTTTGTTTGACCAGACAATGTCTTCAAAAGTTTCCAATGAATTTAAATGAAATTTGGTGGAAGGGTGGGCCATGGGCCAAGAAAGAATTGACTAAATTTGGGGGCAGATCTGGATCTGTATGCTGCCATGGCATTGGCGGAGGTATGCGCTCTCAGAGTGCTTTCTAGTTTTACTATTTTGAGAGATTATGATAGCAAAACTGTGCTTATAACTAGTAGAGAGAGCACACATAGTGGTGGTGGTGATCATGGTATAGGAGAAGCTCAAATTTTGTCCTGGAGGGGTGCGAGAGACTTGCTTTCCCACTCTCTCTCTCTCTCTCTCTCTCAGGAAATACACTGCATGTTGAAGCATCCATAAAGATTTGCTGCAGTTCATATGTTCCAAAGCATGCCATGCCCTATCTAGTGCTGCACTATTTTACCGGTAGCCAACTGCCACTGTGGTAATGGCACTTAAATCTCTGCACTTAAACCTGGCTGCCAAGTCAGACAAACATAGGCTAGCATAATGAAATCAATCAGTCACACTATATATATCTATAGGTAGATTGATTGACTGAATGATTGATAAGAAAGAAGACTCATCAATATACACAAAAGAACTTGCAACATGCACATTATCAAAATTTTACCAGGCATGTTGACGTGTATAGCCAACATGATTTGGGGTGTGGAGCACCGCCGGTTGACGTGTATAGCTGCGAACATCTTCCCGCCACCCTTTGAACCAGTGACTATTTTCTATGACAACCATAGGGTAGGTAGGTCCCCTAGGAACCCCACTGATGCCAGCTCACTCTATACATGGCACTAGTAGAGTATAGAGTATTGTCTTCCTCATCCTTCTCGTTTGATTCTGTCCCCCTCAGCACATGGCTGATTGCATCATTGACCCCTGCGAAAGTTCTGCCGTTACCATAGGGGAAAGGACTCAGTGGCTGTGCCATTGGTTGTGCCTTGGACGACACAGTGTCCTCACTTACATTGGGTGAGAGTACTTCTTCAGAGGAGAAAAGTTGTTACCATGTGGAGAGAGAGAACTCTTTCGCCCTCTGACCCCTTCCCACTCTCAGATGCCTGAAAAGGCTCTCAAACTGCTGCAGGAGAAGGGCAGGGTCTTCGACAGTGATGAGTTCACTGAAGAAGAGGAGGTTGATGACCTAGCACACAAGGCAAGTGAGCATTGAGTTGACGGTCATCTGGGAAATAAATGCTGATGAGCTGTCTCACTGCCATTCTCGCAGCCACCTTTCCGTCGTCCAACCCTTGAACTTCCAGCTTCACCTCAGCTGAGTACTTAAAGGGCCAAATCACCTCAACCCAGCCCTTCAGGAGTGGAATTTCCACACGGGCACCATGTGGTAACTCAGCAGGCAGCGTCTCCCCAGGGAAGGCCCACGTCAGGTGAGTTATCACCCCCATACT
Source organism: Coenobita brevimanus (assembly GCF_032717465.1). NCBI lineage: Eukaryota > Metazoa > Arthropoda > Malacostraca > Decapoda > Coenobitidae > Coenobita > Coenobita brevimanus. The sequence goes on along the minus strand of NC_137026.1, from coordinate 15,540,872 downwards.
CCACCACCTCCCACACCTCTCTCTATCTCCTTCCCCCTTGCCCCCTTCCGGTGGGCATGCACACACTCACAAAAGACGTGCTGGCCACGGCAAACGGACCATTTTACCAGGTGTCGGCAGAGTTGATACCTTTGTATGGGAGGGAGGAGCAGGATTTGTGGAAGGGGCAGGTGTTGAGGAGGATAAGCTTCCCCCCAGGCCCTGGACTATTAGCAGTATATTTTTCAGGGTGATATTCCTGACTGCCATTATGCAATATCTGATGGAGGAAATTAATTTCCGCCAGGCTATGAGTGTGCAGTGGCTGGACGTGCCTGCCAGCAAAAGCATGCACATGAGGGACTGGATATCTGTGGAGGTGTGGGAGTTGTTTGTGTGGCTAGCCCTTACCATGCTGATGGTGCACGTAAGAAAACATGTGCTCCATGACTATTGGTTGGCTGATGAACTTGTGGGCACCTGTCTTCAGTAAGTATATGGCCCATGACAGTCGCCTGGCAATCCTGCAATTCATGCATTTCAATAAAAATTATAGGCCTGCACCAAATGACAGGTTATGGAAAATTAGACCCAGCCTGACAATGCTCAGGGAGTCATTTCTTAGGGTTTTCTGTCCGTTTCAGAAAGTGGTTATTGACGAGTCACTGGTGTTATTCTGGGGCAGGTTGGCATTTATTCAGTATGTACTATCCAAGTGTCACCAGTTTGGTCTCAAATTCTTTGTTCTTTGTGACTGCAAAACTGGATATGTGCTTGATGTGACAGTTTATTCGGCTACAGATGTTGATATACCTAGTGACGATCCTCATGGTTTCTCGGCATCAGTCATGAAAGTGCTGATGGAAGGGTATTTCGACAAGCACCACATTCTGCACACTGATAATTATTACACACCCCTGTTGTTGACCAAGTATTTGCTTGAACATGGTATTGATACGGACCTGTGGAGCTGTCCATACAAACAGAAAATTTTTTCCTGTATTCCCAGCAACTACTGAGAAAGGTGTCCCTCTTACCAAGAAATGTGACAACATGTTAGCCCTTCTCTGGCATGACAAGAGACGGGTTAACATGTTGTCAACAGTATATAAGGGTGTGTTTGAGGAAATGGGAAAAGCAGACTACAGGATCGGGGAACCCCTGTTGAAGCCAGATGCTGTCAACGATCATATGAACATGCGGCTTCTTGATAAGTCGGACATTCGGATTGGTGAGGTTAATTGCCTTCATAAGTCCTGCCAGTGGTACAAGGAAATGATTTTACACCTTCTTGATATTGCCGTCCTGAACAGTTTCATACTGTTCAAGGAGGTCATCAAGAAACCTCTTTCTCTACTTGAGTTTGAAAGAGAACTTGCACGTGAACTCCTTGAAGAGTATTCAACTGCACAGGTGCTAGGTGCGATGCGGGGGATGCAATTATAAATGTCGTAGTAGAGGGAAATTACTATATTTAATGCACGAAGTGTGTATAGAAAATCAAAGAGCTGTTCTTCTCCCACACACCTACGGGGTATACTGGCACTATGAAATGGGCAGAAAACCCTATGGGAAGCCACATCAAGAGGGTGATGACTCATCCTTATGATGATGAGTGGGGAAAAGTAGACGAGTGATTGGAAAATTCCAAATTCTTTCCAAGGATGCCTGGACAGTGTCACAATCACCTCTCCAGTCAGTGCTGCCAGAACTAGCCAGCAACTCCAAGGTCACTGCCAGTGGTGCGTGCTTGGAAGCAGCCCATCAAAATATGGAAAACCAGTCATTTTCAACTTATCCTCACTCATCGGTGGGACCACCTAGAGATATCGGGGTACTTTCGTTTGAAAGAGGAAGTGTTGTTGAGTCTTATGTATATTCATTTTTTTCTCTAGCTGTAATAGTTTGGCAGATATTAGGGTTCGAAGTAATGGTACTTTTTCCAAAATTGTAGTAATCCCCTGTAAAGAGGAGTGGGTAACGTCGGGAAATCCCCAAAGTGTGAGAGTTAAGGTATAAGAATATTAAAATATCAGCATCAAAGAATAGGCATATTTCTAGTTTGACGCTGGAGCAATGACTGAATTCTATAAGAGAAAGCTAGAGAAGCTTCTGGGAGGTAAAGGTTTGTTATATTTACAGGTCTATTTGCAGTGAGACATATAGCAGGGAAGGTTTGTGAGAAGGGCCATAAGGTGTTTATGGCATTCATGGATCTGGAAAAAGCATATGACAAAGTGGACAGAGGAGGATTGTGGAAAGTTTTGCGCATGTATGGTGTAGATGGTAAGCTGCTTGGTGCTCTCATGAGTTTTTATGATGGTAGTGAAGCATGTGTAAGGGGGAGGCGGTGGCTGAATCGGTAGAGAGGCGGCTTGCAGTCCTAATGGACCCAGAATCGAATCCCGGCTGGGGCAGGGAACAGTTTAAGGATTTAAATATCCTAAAAGCAGACTTTCCTGATCTACCAGATGACCTGCTGACATGTCATAAAAATACTCTCGCTAATACTAATACACCAATCCTGTATGAGACAGCCCTAGCATGTATCCAATATGGATGGTGGGTGTTAGTGCCGAAGTGGTGACATGTGGAGGTGTAGGAGGACTACTGGGCCTTAGGATAGGTCACTGCCCCCGAGAAATAGGCCCTGAAGCCTTTGCCCAGAGTCCGACATGTAAAAAAAAAAAGAAAGGGCATCTAGGTGAATGATTCACGAATGACGTGGGCGTGTGACAGGGTTGTGTGATGTCCCCATGATTGTTCAATATATATATGGATGGGGTGATGAGAGAAATAAAAATATGAGTAATGGAGAGAGGGATGGCATTGGTAATGAATGGTGATGGATGGATTATGTCAAATTTGTTGTATGCTGATGATGTAGCACTGCTTGCAAGTACCGGACAAAAACTTGGTAGGCTAGTGCAGAGTTTTGTTGATATCTGTGAACGTCGTGCCTTGAGAGTAAATGTAGAAAAGAGTAAAATGATGGTTATTGAGAGATAAGGCGACTCCCAGTGCGATGTTATAGTGAATGGAGAGAGACTGGAATTGGCGAGAGAGTTCAAATACCTGGGCACAGTGATAGAAAAGAGAGGAAAATGTGCAAAAGAAGTTGAAAGTAGAGTGACACAAGGAAAAAAAGTAGCTGGTGCAATGAAGGCCTTGATAAGAAACAGAGGCTTGAGTGTTGCAGCTGCACGAGGCTTCCATGAAGAAGTTTTAGTGCCAACTTTAACATATGGATGTGAAACTATGGTGTGGCATGAAAATGAAAAGTCAAGAGTAAGAACAGTGGGGATGGGACTGCTAAGGAACGTATGTGGAGTACAGAGGGTGGATAGGATACGAAATAATGTGATTCGTGAAAGATATGGCGTGAGGAAGTCGATGGACACCAGAATCGAAGAGAGTGTACTGAGATGGTATGGTCATGTGGAGAGAATGGATAACAACAGAGTGGTGAAAGGTATATCTGAGCGAATTCGAAGGAGGGAGGAGGCGAGGTAGGCCAAGGAGACTGTGGAGAGATACGGTGGATGAGTGTTTGAGGAGGAGAGCCTTGGAAGTCGGCGAGGCTAGGGAACTGACAGGAGATTGAACTGGCTGGATGAATGTTGTGAGAAGTTCATGATCAGGGATTTGGCACCCTTTTTTAAGGTGGCAGCGTCCGGATTGACTCTATCGGATACGATTATGTGAAACTACAGAACGTGGTGAATGTTCTTGGCATATCCGATAGAGCCAGGATTCTGGGGGCTTGAATGATGAGTGAATGGAAGCGTGGCCCATTGGACTGGGCAAATTTGGGCTGTCTGGACATTGCTACTCCTCACACTGCCCTTGGGTGGGAAAGGAGGTCCGCATGATGATGACGAATGGTCTAGTTACCCTAAAAAATTCCACACAAGTTATGCCATGCACTGTGGTCTCTCTCTCTCTCTCTCTCTCTCTCTCTCTCTCTCTCTGCTGGCTTCCGCTGATGGGCTTGGTGGGCAGGGGAGAGTTTTCTCTTTTGCTGCCCTTGTTTAACTAAAGTACTTTAGGCCTACTCTTACAGGACCTGCCTAACATGGGCCAACGGGCCTACTGCAGTTTATTCTTTTTTTTTTTTTATGTTCTTATAAAGTCTTATGCAAAATAGAGACATGAATTCATATGTGTGTGTGTGTGTGTGTGTGTGTGTGTGTGTGTGTGTGTGTGTGTGTGTGTGTGTATTATACATGTGTGTGCATAAACGTGTGTGATTCCTTGCGTCCAGTGGGCTGCATGTGTACTTGCATGTGTCCTTGCCTAATTTTATCTTTACAGGAATGAGTGAAGCTCGAACTGTCCCGTGTATTAAACCATTTTTGTCATACATATCTTTAAATTTATGAATTGTTTTGGGACACACTATTTCATTCGGTAGTGTATTCCACTGATCAGTTGCCCTATTTGGGAAACTGAATTTCCTTACGTCTTTATCACCTCTCTTTTTATGCAGTTTTTTGCAGTGTCGTCTTGCTGATGCTTCCCCATATGTTAAGTAATCATTTATGTCTATTTTCTCCTTCCCTAAGATGCATTTATTTACCATAATCATGTCTCCTTTTTCCCTTCTGTCTTGTAGTGTTGGTAGATTCAATTTTTCTAATCTTTCCTCGTAGCTCAGATCGCTTAAGCTTGGTACCCATCTTGTAGTGCGCCCCTTGAACTTTTTCAGTCTTAGCTATGTGTTTCTTGAGATGAAGATTCCAGACTACTGATGCATACTCCAGGGTTGGTCTGATGAATGATGTTATCTTTCTCAGCATGTCTTCATTTATGTATGTGAGTGTTGTTCTCATATTTGCAAGCAGTGTATACATGTTCCGTACCTTCTCACTGATGTGGTCAGCCGGAGATAGTATGTTATTGATTGTCACACCTAGGTCCTTCTCTTATTCTGATGTGTGTAGGGATTTACTTCCTAACTTATAACCCCAATCTGGTCTTCTTCCACTTTTACCAAACTTAATTAGATGACGCTTGTCCACACTGAATTCCATTTGCAATATATTACTCCCTTCATGAAGTATATTTAATTCATCTTGTAGTTCTCTACAAGGGTCTGTGTTAGTAATTCTTCTTTGGATTTTTGCATCATCAGCAAACAAATTTAGATAGCTTTCATTTCCAGCGTTACTATCTATGACATTTATATACACTAAAAACATAATTGGTGCCAGCACTGAGCCCTGTGGAACTCCTCTAGTCACTTCCCTCCATAATGAGTAATTTACCCCTAGTACTGTTCTCATTTCCCTTTTTCTGAGAAAATCTTGCATCCAACTGTAGAGTCTGCCTCCAATTCCTCCTTGATGGTACAGTTTCCATAAAAGTCTTTGGTGCAGCACTCGGTCATATGCTTTTTTGAAATCTAGATAGATACTGTCCACCCAACCTTCTCTTTTCTGTAATGTTTCTGCAACTCTGTCATAGTAGGTTGTAAGTTTAGTACCATATGATTTTCCGTTCCTGAAACCAAACTGCCTTTCTGTTATCATATTGTGTTCTTGTAGATGGTTTGCCCAAACTTTGCTTATCAGCTTTTTTTTTTTTTCATTCATTCATTGCCAGACGCCATGTATCCCAGACGGGGTGGCCAAGGGCTTAGAGTTAATTGTTTTACAGGGAGGGGCACTAATCCTTCACCAACCCCACTTGACATGTAGGGATGCCAACAGCATCTGGTGTTCCCAGGCGGTCACCCATCCAAGAACTAACCAGACCAGCTTTTCCAGTATCTTATTTACAACTCTGGTTAGTGATACTGGTCGGCAGTTGAGTGGATTCTGTCTGTTCCCTTTCTTGAACAGGGGAACAATGTTTGCTTCCTTCTAAATATCAGGTAGTTTACCTTGACCCAAGGATTCCTTGAATATTAAAGATATTGGTCTACTTAACTCCTCTGCACATTCATGTAGCACCCAACATGAAATTTTGTCAGGACCATTTGTTTTTCCTTTGTCTAATTTACTTAATTTCTCCTGTATTTCTTTTTCTGATATTTGTATATCTGATAATATGTGTGGGCATGCATGTTCCATATCATCTCTCTCAAAATCATTTTCGTCTGTAAAATCAGACTGGAAATTTTTATTTAGTGCTTCACAAATATCTTTCTCTTGTGTATAGATTATCTCCTTGTCCGAAATGGATTGTTTTTATCTTTTACTTTGATTTTGCTTAAGTTGTAGCTATAAAGTTGCTTCGGTTGATTACTTATTTATAATGTCTTCTTCACACTATCTTTGGGCTTCTCTCCTTATTCTTGTATAATCGTTTCTTGCATGTTTTTATGTGCCCTCTCACTATTGTATCTTCCGTATCTATTCCACAAGAAGTCTCTTTTTTTTCTTTTGAATTTTTAGTCTTTATCAAACCATTTCTTTATTTTCATTTCTGCTTGTTTGTGCTGTGGGATGTAATTTTGGACTCCTATTTCATGAAATTCACAGAATTTTCTATATATAACATTTAAATCTTGTCCTCTAAGCTCTATTTCCCAATCTGTTTCTAAGAAGTAATTCTTTAGGTCGTGATAGTTGCCCTTTTTGTAGTTTAGGCCCTTTTTGTAACTTCATTACTGTTAACTATGTCATATGAAATCCTGAAGTTGCAATTTAATACTGCATGGTAGCTTTTACCGAATGGAGGGTGATACATTACATTGTCAATATCATTTTCTTGCCTAGTAAATATAAGATCTAGTACTGATGGTATATCTAGTCCTCTTTTTCTGTTTTTTTCCTTTACATGTTGTGTTAGGAAAAACTTCTGCACAAGATCCCCGAGCTTTTGTTTCCAACAGCTTTTTATATCTAGAACATTCCAATTTATATTTGTATGCTGTGTGTGTGTGTGTGTGTGTGTGTGTGTGTGTACATTTTTTTTTTTATTAACAGAACAGAGGAAGGAAAAACAAATGAATGAAAAAAAAAAACTAATCCATACACCAGATTACTGGTGTCCTCTCTTCATAAAATATCTGTAACAGATAGACTTGCACAGCTGTAGATTGAACTTTTGAGGGAAATATCTCTGGGGAAGTGAGTTCCAGAGTGATGCAGTTCGGGGAATGAAAGAATTCTGATAGGTAGAAGTTCTGCAATATGGCTGAGTGACACTCCGGTCATGAGTGCTACCAGGTGCCCTTGTAGCACGAGGGAAGGCTTGGAGAGGTGACACAATGGATACAACTTCGTCTGAGCATTTCCTATAAAAAATCTGTAAAATAATGCAAGGGAGGCAACATTTCTTCTTACTTTTAGGGGAGGTAGTTTGTTAACCCCTTAACCGCTGGGTGTCACTTTTGTGACGCTCGGGCGCAATGGATCATACCGCGGGGCATCACTTTTGTGATTCTATGTTATTTTGAATTATCCCGGGCTTACAAGTGGGGGCTTGTATCATCTATCATTACTGCCAATGTCCAACACTATTCAGCACTCCAAATCTTATCTGTACTCCTATTCATTGTTGACAATTTAGCCATTTTTCCCCGTTCCTGACTCCCCTCCCTACCTCCTCTCCATTACCCTGTCCTCTCACCTCCCCGGCCGTGCTGTGCTAAAGCAAATTTCCCCCGGAATTATCCACTGATTTCATCCATTGAAATAAGCCCTATGCCCTATTCTTAAACAAAATAATATATACCAAAAAGAAGTAAGGTAAGTGATAGTGCTATACACCTTGATTTGGCTAATTATCACCTGGCAACACCTCACATGCACTCGTTTGCTAATTTCCCATGGAAATTTCCCCTTTGATATATGCCGTATAATCTATTCTTGTAAAAAAAATTTATATAAGAAAGGAAGGGAGAAGCCAAAGTGACATTTACATTCACCTGGAGCTACCTACTTTTTTCTGTATTTTCGAGATTTCCTACTAATAATTTTTTAGCATGTGATGCTACTGTCCACCAATAGTCCGCACTCCTAATCTCATCTGTACTCCCATCCATTGTTGACAATTTAGCCATTTTTCCCCGTTCTTGACTCCCCTCCCTACCACCCCACCAGTACCCTCTCACCCCTCCAGTAACCTCTCACCCCTCCCTACCTCACCTCCTTTACCCTTTCCTATCGCCTGCCCTGCTGCGCTGTGCTAAGCAAATCTCCCCCGGATTTTTCCACAGATTTCATCCATTGAAATAAGCCCTATGCCCTATACTTATACAAAATAATATATACCAAAAAAAAAATAAGGTAAGTGATAGTGGTATACACCAGGAATTGGCTAATCATCACCTGACAACACCTCACATGCATTCATTCGCTAAATTCCCACGGTAATTTCTCCTTTGAATTATGTCTTGTAATCTATTTCTGTAATAAAAATATATATCAGAAAGGAAGGGAGAAGCCTAAGTGACATTTACATTCACCTGGAACTACCTATTTCTTTATGTATTGCCGAGATTTCCTACCAATAATTTCTTAGCATGTAAGTTAGCAGCTGTCAGCCCCATTGTCACTGTCAACCCTTGCCTTCTCAGATAAGCCGGCCATTTAGTTCCTTGTCCTCCTCTGTGGTCAAAGCATGTCACACTCGAGCCCCGCCATTTCTGCCGCTTCTGCAATCATTGCAAAGGGTCCCGTGACCTCTACACCCAGAAAAACTCGTGGGGGAAGCAGGAAAGGACTAAGTGACTCAGCAGTGGAATGTGAACTTGCCGAATTATCAATGATAATGATGGATAGTGACTATGACCCTTCGGAGGATTCGTGTGATGAGCCGGGTGAGGAAATCGTGCCAGAAACTACTAGTACAAGTGCTTCAGTGTCCCAAGTTATCCCTAGCTCCAAGGGAAAGGAGCCGTTAGTGCAGCAAGGGAAGGAATTTGGGAAGGGAATGAAAAGGCGGCGGGTTAGCCCCAGAACAATGGCCCCGCATGACCCAGCCCACCATGAGTCCTGAGGTGAATCACCTCCCCGTTCCCCAAGCCCCACTTCACTCGCGTTTTCCTCTTCTTCTGCTGAATTTTCTAGGGAGTCTTCGTCGTCAGAGTCACCACCAGCATCAACAGTGAAGGCGGCCGTAGAGGAAGAGGTAAATCCCTGACCCGTAAAAATAGAGTTGCCAGTAGAGTAAGGGCTGCTAATGCTGTACGGCAACCTAGGGTCCGTGTGAGTGACCTTGAACCGGATAAATCTGCCTCACAGCCACCCTCCACCCTCACCCACCCTACACCGCCACGACAGAAAATCCTGGATGCCTTCGCGTGGACGGAAGGGTCCGATTTTGTCCCTGAACATCTCCATTTCGACAAGAGTTCCTCAGGAATACAGCCTGCCTTCACTCTTGAGAAGGAAGCTGAGTGTGTGGACTTCCTTTTGGCCTTCCTCGATGACAAAGTCATGCAGCACATATGTGATGAGACCAACAGGTATGAATCACAACGTGCTGCAAGTGGTACAGGTGCAGCCAAGATGCAACAGTGGTCCATGCTGGGAGTGCAGGAGCTGTATGTGTTCTTCGCCCTCATGCTTCACATGCCACACTCAGAGAAGCATGAGTTGGAAGAATACTGGTCCATGAACCCTTTACTACCCTCACCCACCTTCAATAACTACATGGCCAGAGATCGCTTCCGGAACATCATGGGAAACCTGCACTTTGCCAACAACGATGTACCTTCCCAAACCGACCCACTCTGGAAGATCCGGGAGATTCTGAGCAGAATGAAGGATAAGTTTATGACATTCTTCCACCCCTTTCAGAAGGCTGTCATTGACGAATCCTTGGTTTTGTTCAGAGGACGTCTTAGGTTTGTGCAGTACATTTCAAGCAAAGGCCATCGCTTTGGAATCAAGTTCTTTGTACTGTGCGACTGTAAGACGGGGTACATCCTTGACTTCGTCATTTATTCAGCCAGCACTGTCGATCTTGATAAAACACACCCCCTTGGCTTCTCAGGCTGTGTAGTGAAAGTGCTCCTTGAAAGGTATTTTGGTGGGAATCATGTGATGTATACAGACAACTATTATACAGCACCAAAACTTGCCAAATACCTTTCAGACCACGGCATCGGCTCTTGCGGCACTGTCAAGAGTTATCGTGCCCACTTCCCTAAATTCCCAGAGTCAGGAATCTCGCAGCGAGGAGACGTGCACCTACGCAAGTCTGAGAAGATGCTGGTAATACGGTGGCATGACAAGAGGGTCGTGCACATGCACACCACTGTACACAAGGGGGAAATGAAAGACAGTGGGAAGGTCGCCCGTAGGACAGGCGAACTTGTGAGGAAACCTGATGCTGTCTTGGACTACAATATCAACATGCGGCTGGTAGACAAGTCCGACATGATGACTGGAGAGATCGACTGCCTCAGGAAGAATACTAGTTGGTACAGGAAAGTTTTTCTGCATCTCATAGACATGACGATGCTGAACGCCTTCATCCTGTACAAGATGAAGGTCAAGCCACCCAAGTCCTTCTCCCTGAGGTTGTTCACCAGGACTTGTGTTCAGCAGCTGCTTAAATATATGGTAAGGTGACAACAGCAGCTCCAAGGCGCCATGCAGTAAGACTTCCCGACAGACTTGAGCAGAGGGCGTATATGGATCGGCACAGACTGGTGCAAATGCCTGCCACAACCAAGAGGAACACTGCGATCCACAGATGCCAGGTGTGTGCACATACCACCCGCCGCACACCTGAGCACAAACGCACCTCTTGGCAGTGCACTGGGTGCCAGGTTCCCCTCTGTGTTACCTGCTTCTTTGATTACCACAGCCAGAAGCAGTTCTAAAAGTGCAAGTGGAAAATGAAAATAATGTGTAAATAATGTGTAAATAGCAAGTGAAAGCAATGGATGTACAGTACATATGATTGAACAGTGTAGTATAGTTTTATGTTACTGCAAGTGACAGTGAATAACATAGTGTAAGTAAAATAGAAGTGTAAATATTGAAAATACAATAGAAAATGTAAATAGAAATGTAAATAATTAGTAATATAAGAATATGAGTACAAATACTTGAGGTTATAACAGTGAAAATGAATCTGTGGCTCTCAACGTATTTTACTGAATGAAAAATTGAATTACTTCAGTGACAATAAACTAATACTACTGAAGGAAACTTATGGATAAAGACTCCAGATATATATAAGTGTTATATAGTAATAGAAATATAAAGTGTGAGGGGTTTTATGAATAATAAATGACAGAATACCAACAGCGAACTAGCGCAAGTAGGAAGGTCATACGCGCTCGTAATTTTCATTGCTTTCACAGTGTCTTTTTTTTGGAGTATGGATCCCAGACTACTTGATAATCATAGAATAGTGTTTCTAGTGATAATATCTGGCTGTGGTAATCATATTACGGGTTGTCGGGAAGTGTAAAGTGGAGACTTCGTTACCCAACTTCAGAGGTCTCCACAAGTCCTACGGTAATCGACGAAGGCTCAACAAACATCCCAGGAGAAAGCTGAAGGTATATGCCATATGGATATGTAAATTTAATATTCTAGGACTAATAACTGATTTTTGGGAAATATTTTTTGCGAGTCTGTCGGAGCCCGAATATGCCCGCGGGACATGCAAAACAGAGCAAAATAAGCCTGCGGTGTAAGGGTTAATAATATCATGGTTATTAATAATTCTAACAGCTTTGTTCTGAATTTTGTTCAGTTGTTTTAATGCAACCTCTCCACATCCATTCCACAAGGGTGAGCAGTTTTCAAGTCGAGAGCACACATGACTCTTATAAATTATAGGTAACTGCTCATCAGCGAAGAAGTTATGGACTCTGTACAATGATCCAAGTTTCTTTGAGGCGGTTTTAGCAAGTGGTCTGACATGAGAGGTCCAGCTGAGGGCATTGTTAAGTAAGACTCAGAGAATTTCAAAACTTTTGGAGATGGGAATATTTGTAGCACTGAAGGCAATATACGAATCTGGCAATACCTGTCTGTTACTAAATTGTATATATTAAGTTTTACTAGCATTAAATGATACAAGGTTGTTTTGTCCCCATTCAATGATCGTAGATAAGTCTTGATTTATGGAGATGGCTGTACTGAGTTGAGAGTTGGAGATAATTATCAGACTTTGTAAATGGGTGTCTGAGTATGAATGAACTATGAAGTGTTGAGTCATCTGCATATGAATGGATGGGATTGTGGGTGACAGATAAGAGATCATTAAAATGAATCAGGAACAAGGTTGGCACCAGAACTGATCTCTGTGGCACGCCTGTGTGAACTGAGTGGAAATTGGAATATACATCATCTACTTTTACTCTTATTTTTCTGTCACTGAGATATGAGGAAATCAAAGGAACAAAAGACTTTAGTCTATAGCAAGGGAGTTTGGTCAACAGGGAACGGTGCCATACTCTTTCGAAAGCTTTAGAATGTCAAGCGCTACTGCATGAGTTTCTCCATGTAGGTCGATTGAATGATGGATGGTATGAATCAGGAGACTGAGTATGTCAATGGTGGATACTTCGTGGCGAAAACCATACTGTCTATCACTAATTAAGCTGTTGGATTCAAGATGTTTAACTATTTGCTTATTAATTAAAATTTCAAATACCTTACAAAGAGAAGATGTGACAGCTATTGGTCTGTAATCAGAGGGGTCACAGGAACTTCCTATCTTTGGAATTGTGTGGATATTGGCTTCTTTCCATGAAATAAGGAGTGAAGAAGTATGTATGCATAGTCTAAATAATTTAGCAAGAACAGAGGCAAGTTCTGGGGAACACTATTTCAAAACAATTGGCGGAATTCCATCTGGGCTTGGAGCTTTGTTGGTGGATAAATTGTCTAGGATGGATTTTATGTATCTTGTCTGTATTTTAAGTGAGGTAATTTCGGGAGAGTCAAGTTCTAGTACTGTGACGTTCTGGCTGGCTTCCTGTATGGTCGAATTTCTGGCAAATGACTGGCAAAAATATCTGCTTTCCCATGCGCGTCATTTGTAACGTTGCCATCTGAAGATTTTAGTGGGGGAATGGATGATGACTTGTTAAAGTTATTATTGAAAGAATTGAGAGTTGTCCAGAATATTATATTGTCATTAGGGTTGTTAAGTAGTTTTGATGCTTGATTTTGAAGAAAGTTTGATTTAGCGAGATTTATTACAACTTTTGCATGGTGTCTAACGATTTTAAATTGAGAGAGTGAATCAGATGTTTTTTATTTTAAGTAAGAGTTATATGCTAATGACTTTTGGGCGTTGCTCTGGCACAGTTGCCATCAAACCATTATCGAGAATTCGATCTTTTAGTGAACTGTTGACTTGGTATGAATAAATCCATATCAGCTAGTATCAAGTCGCAAATGTGAGACTGGGTAGAATTGGGATCACTAGAGAAGAAAAACTGCCATGGAATGTCAACAAGATAATTTCTAAATCCATCCCAGTTTGCCCTATCAAAGTGCCATCGGGTCACCTTGACAGGTTCAGAACGGGGAGGTGAGGGGGGGGGGTTAACTAATGAGGCTTTGATGAGTTTGTGGTCAGAGGATCCAAGTGGAGACAATACCTCTATCCTGTATTGATCTGGATTATTTATCAGGAATAGATCCAAGAAATGGGCATTATGGTCAGGATTATCTGGTATTCTGGTTGGTTGCTTTACCAGCTGCGTGAGATTAAATGATTCTGCAAACAGTTCACACTCTAGACCAGCATTGTCAGTCCTGGCAGAATGCAATAACCATTCAACATTGTGTATGTTAAAATCACCCAAAATGGCAATTTCGGTGCTAAGGGCAAGATTAAGGTTACCCAACTGAGTGGATATGGAATCAAATACACTGGGTTCCGAAGAAGCATTGGGGGGACCGATAGTTTATACAATGAGTAATCAACACTGGATGAAGTCAAGTTTAAAATGGTGTCAACTGCACAGTGAGATTTGATGTAACAATAGGTGCCGCCCTTGTTACGGAAGTTTGTGAGGAGATGGTAACCGGGAAAACAAAATGGGGATATTTCAGTCAAGGGTGAAATTTGTGATTCTGTGAGGAATAGGGCCAGAGGGGATATGGACTGTAGGAAATAATGAACTGAATTTAAATTGGTATTAAGACCACACAGGTTGGTGAAGCATAAGGCAGCACTTTCACTTCTCCGCTGATGAGCATGACTGGAAATTGCACTAGTCGCTCCCGGCACAGTCACTTTATGGCGACAGGGAGGACCCTGTGCTGCCAGCCCTACCCTGCCTGTGGTGGCAGTCCGAGGTACCACCTCGTTAGAAAGTAATATTACAGCAGACGTTGGCAAAGAGACTGGGAATAGAAGATGTGGTCATACACGTAGCCACTGAGGGGGCAGTGGGGCAGTTTGCCCCCCCTGGGAAAATTTTGGGGAAATGCTGAAAAGGATTTTTGGCATAGTTCTTGTATGACAATACAGGTTTCCTAATTTTACCACTAGTATATTAAACAACATTATCGGTTTCAAAAAAAAATTTTATGTAGGAACAATAATTTCCTTTGAAATTGAAAACTTGACTAAATATTATAAAACCCTTGAGAAAAATGACCAGTAATAACTTAACAATTTTCCCTGTCACCTTAGATTATGTGGTTAATATTAATACTCTAATAATGTTTTGCACTTGAATCCTGATAAGGTGTAAAACTGGCCTTGTTGTCCCCTCAGCCACATCCTTTCACCCTGCAGCCATATCTTCTCACCCTGTAGCCAGTTGCACAAACATTGCATAAGTATTGTTACAAACAGCTGACACAAGCAGAATTTTTGAAGAATGCATGAAGCCATTTTCATCACCTCAGACCACATTTTAGAAGGTAAGCAGGTATAAACATGTGTCCCAGGGGCCTCGTTTGAGTGGGGAACAGAGAGACGTGTCTCCCCAACATTTTGGAGCTTGGGGGACAGAGAATCTTTTGCCCCCCCCCCCACTTTTCTAGGTGAGAATTTTCAGGATGCATAGCGTACGTCGTTTTTATTTTTTTTTCATTAATGGAAAAATCCTTTCTATACAGCACAGTACAGGTGATGTGAAAATCATTCCCTGCTGAGCGGCGAAGGTCGAGTGGTCACTGAGTCAAGGATTATGAGAGGAGTCAAGGATTATCCCACCAGATGTATTTACTTAGGTCAGTCTTGACGTATGCATCACCCCTGATGCTTGAGCCAATGAGAATCAAACTAAAAGAATAAGTAGTGGAAAACAGAATTTCTATTGGCTACCACCAAAGCAGTAGTACAATACAGAATACCAGACTGGGGGTAGGTGCAGCAGCGAATTTTAGTTTACACATATGTGCTAAGTGGAGAGAGAGAGAGAGAGAGAGAGAGAGAGAGAGAGAGAGAGAGAGAGAGAGAGAGAGAGAGATAATAATCCCCGAGCTAGACTTCACGAGGTGGGCCTCCTTCCACTTTTATAAGTAGTGTAATTGATATTTTATAAACTATTCTGTTATTATTTTCAGTGTTTTATTCATACTAACAGATATTAACTTTATTTTGAATATGCACTTTTTATTTTGCTGCATCTTTTACCTTGTTGTCCGGCAGCACATGACCCTGGCAGTTGCGCCACCAGATTTTAGTATAGTCAATCAATCGATCCTATAAACCTCACCATCTCTTCTTAACTGAGACTCAGGTGTCTGAGGCAACTGATAGCTAACCCTTTTCTGTATCCTCTATACTCTTTTCAAAGCCAAAAGTGGCTGTTGTGTATGTGTACGCAGTGACTTATCTTGCTCTCATGTTCCCAGACTTGATTCTTCTGAATTCTCTACTCTCTGGCTTTGGCTTTCCTGTCATTCTCTGACTAAATATATCTGTGCTGTTTACTTATCCCCCAGTTCTACTGACTGGAAAATTCTTCGACTGTCCTACTTCTACGATGGAACACATCCTATCCGTTTCTCCTTTCTCTGAAATCTCCATTAGGAGATTTCAATGTTTACCACCTTTGGCTCTCCTCTCCTTTCACTGCTCCACCTGGTGAACAAGCCTACATCTTTTCTATCCTCAATGATCTAGTGCAGCTTGTACAGTACCCTACCCTTATCCCTGACTGCCTTGGAGAGAGTTCCATCATACTTGAACTCTTCCGTACAACTGATCCTTCTGCTTACATTGTTAATCTTTCCTCTCCATTGGGCTCCTCTGATCACAGTCTTATTACCTTGCCCTGTCCTATCACTCCGGTATGGCGTGTGGACCCTCCAAAGAAACGTCAGTTGTGGCACTTCGGAGCTGCTGATTGGGAGGCCCTCAGACAGTACTTCTTTGACTTTCCCTGGAATGATTATTGCTTCCATGGCCAGGAGCCATCTGAGTGTGCCTCGCGCATTATGGAGGTTATTCTCTCGGGCATGGAAGCATACATTCTTTTCTCATTTCCCCTGACTAATGCAAGAAAGCCTTAATTTAATCATGCTTGTTCTAATGCTGTCCGCAACTAGAAGAGGGCCTATTAAGGTACTGGAGCCAACCTACCCCTGAATCACATCTTTCTTATGTTTCTTCCCGGAATCATGCTAAGTCTGTTCTTCACTCTGCTAAAATTAATTTCATCTGTACTAAATGCTCTCAACTCTCCAACTTGAATTCTTCCCGCTCCTTCTGGCAACTTGCCAAAAATCTTTCTAACAACTTAACCTCATCATCCTTCATTCCTCTTTTCTACTCTGATGGCTCTGTAGCCATTTCTTCTACTGATAAAGCATATCTCTTCACTCAGACTTTCTCCTCCAGTTCCACCTTACACGATTCCGATGCTGTTCCTTCATCACTTCCCCCTTCTGACTTCCTCATGGCTGACATTAAAATTTCCTCAGCTGATTTATTTTCTGCGATACCTGGCCTCAGTACTAAAAAGACATCTGGACCTGATGGGGTCCCTCCTGTTGTCCTCAAGAACTGTGCTTCTGTGCTTTCTCCCTGCCTTGGTAAACTCTTTTGCCTTTGTCTGTCAACTTGTACATTTCCTTCTTGCTGGATGTTTGCCCACATTCAGCCAGTCCCAAAGTAGGGTGAGCATTCCCAACTCTCTAACTATCGCCCAATTGCTTTAACATCCTGTGTCTCAAAAGTTTTTGAGTCTATTATTAACAGAAAAAATTTAAAGCATCTTTCCTATCACAACCTTCTTTCTGATCATCAGCGTGGATTCCGTCACGGACGCTCCACTGGCGATCTTCTCACCTACCTTTCAGACTCCTGGTCATCCTCCTTTCACGACTTTGGCAAAAGCTTTGCCATTGCACTTGACATCTCAAAGGCTTTCGATCGAGTCTGGCATAAATTTTCAAAATCCAAACTTCCCTCTTACGGTGTCTATTCTTCTATCTGTGCCTTCATCTATAGCTTCCGTTCTCGTCATTCTATAGCTACTGTTGTAGACGGCCACCATTCTTCTCCTAGATCTATAAACAGTGGTGTTCCTCAGGGCTCTGTCCTATCACCAACTCTCTTCCTTTTATTCATCAATGACTTTCTGAGCTCTACATCTAACCCTATCCACTCATATGCTGATGTTTCCACCCTTCATCTTCCCATTCGGTTCCCGCAGTGTCCATCTCAATAATTACTTCAACAAACTTGGGATGAGGCTTTGGCACACCTAATGTCTGACTTGGCTCGTATCTCTGACTGGGGTAAAAGTAATCTTGTTTTTAATGCGCCAAAGACACAGTTCTTACATTACACCTATCAACTCGACAAAATATTCCACAGGAGTACCTACTAGTGTTAGTAATATCCTGTTTAATCCTGCATCATCCTTAAACATGCTTGGGGTTTCATTCTCTCGGGACTTATCTTGGAAAGATCATATTACATCTTTTGTATAATCTGCATCCAAGAGATTAGGTGTGCTAAGCCGACTCCATACCTTGTTTACACCTGCACAGTTGTTGACTTTATACACTGGTTTTATTCTCCCCTGTGCAGAGCACAACTCTCATTTGTGGGGAGGCTCCCCACATACGGCTCTTCTCAATAGGGTAGAGTCAAAGGCTTTTCGTCTCATTAACTCTCCTCCTCTTACTGGCTCCCTTCAACCTCTGTCTCTTCGCCGCACAGTTGCATCTTTATCTCTTTTCTATCGCTACTTAAAATATGGTCACTGCTCCTCTGACCTGTCTGCTTGCGTCCCTCCACCTTTATGACGGGCACATAGTACCCGTTTAGCAACAATCTCTTATCCCTTTTCCATCCAGCTCTCTAATGCAAGAGTTAACCGTTACTCTCAGTCCTTCGGTATTGCAACAGGTCAACTCTGGAATTGTCTGCCTCTGTATTTCCTACTTCCTGTGATCTCCAGTCTTTCAAACGCAGTGCTTCCTGGCATCTCGAAATTAATGGATCTTGAATTTGGTTCTCTTGTTTATTTATTTTTTCTTGGAAGGAACAGTTTGCTGGCTCCTGGCCTTTCGTTCCTTCTTCCTTGTATATAAAAAAAATGTGATTCTCTCTCTCTCTCTCTCTCTCTCTCTCTCCCCTGACTCTCCTGACGCAGTTCGATAAAATTTGCGCCTTTCATCTCAGTTCTCGACTACAAGCTCTTATGAAAAGATAGCAATAATAAGTATGCGTGGGCAATGACGTATCCAGGATTTTTGCCAGGGGGGGCAAACACTTGGAATATTTCCCCCAAATATCTGTCACCCCAAATTTTCTCAGATTTGATGCTTTATGTCATCAGAAATAAATTTACATCATTACTGTCGCTTTTATTGCAATGTCTTAAAGAGAAATTATCTTTTCCTCACATATTCACAGCTTTCTTGGAGTAACTGTAAGTAATTAGCTAATAATCCTTTCAGAGGAGGGTATGTAAAAACACTCAGTACATAATATTACCAGAGGTCTCCTCTTTCATTAGGGAGCAAAAGGAAACACCAGCAATAATTTAGAAGGCATTGGAGTTTCCACAGTAAAGACATCTCCTTGTCACTAGTATCGTTGGTCATCATGGTCAGTCTCGTGGATGGTATTATTATCGATATATGCATGCTAACTTCCGTCCATTCTACCTCTTCTTCTTTTTTTTTTCGGTACGACAAATTTCTTGTGCACTTTCAGTACTGAAAAAGCACTATACTCTTGGCGCATCATTTACCTGCTGTCTTTATCTCTGTACATGTAAGAAAGAACAGTTATTTCGCGTAATAACCTACGAAATGATGATGAAATATACCACGCATCAGCATAGCACCTACCATACGAGAGGCAATGGCGTCTATACTATCTGTTTATATTAGGAAATAAACCTTGTATTTTGATTGGCTGCTGGAAGAAAAGTGGCGGAATGGATAAGCCAAAGAAAACTCGAGATCTGGCGTGAGTGTCTCGAACACACACTTTCCCACATTCGTGATAATATCGCTGTTTTTCTATTTTCCTTTGCGGTTCTCTCTCTCTCTCTCTCTCTCTCTCTCTCTCTCTGGGAGCCCCGTAGCTCAGTGGTAGGGTGTCGGGCTCGTAATCATGAGGTTGCGAGTTCGCGCACCACCCAGTGGCTGCTGTGCTGGGAGGGGTAGCGCTCTCCTGTGACCCCAGCAGGGCTATATGATCTGATGAGGTCTAGCTCGGGCATTATTCTCTTTCTCTCTCTCTCTCTCTCTCTCTCTCTCTCTCTCTCTCAAAAATTCGCTGCCGCACCTACCCCCAGTCTGGTATTCTGTATTGTACTACTGCTGTGGTGGTAGCCAATAGAAATTCTGTTTTCCACTACTTATTCTTTTAGTTTGATTCTCATTGGCTCAAGCATCAGGGGTGATGCATACGTCAAGACTGACCTAAGTAAATACATCTGGTGGGATAATCCTTGACTCCTCTCATAATCCTTGACTCAGTGACCACTCGACCTTCGCCGCTCAGCAGGGAATGATTTTCACATCACCTGTACTGTGCTGTATAGAAAGGATTTTTCCATTAATGAAAAAAAATAAAAACGACGTACGCTATGCATCCTGAAAATTCTCACCTAGAAAAGTGGGGAGGGGGGGGGGGCAAAAGATACTCTGTCCCCCAAGCTCCAAAATGTTGGGGAGACACGTCTCTCTGTTCCACACTCAAACGAGGCCCCTGGCACACATATTTATACCTGCTTACCTTCTAAAATGTGGTCTGAGGTGATGAAAATGGCTTCATGCATTCTTCAAAAATTCTGCTTGTGTCAGCTGTTTGTAACAATACTTATGCAGTGTTTGTGCAACTGGCTACAGGGTGAGAAGATATGGCTGCAGGGTGAGAGGATGTGGCTGAGGGGACAGCAAGGCCATTTTTACACCTTATCAGGATTCAAGTGCAAAACATTATTAGAGTATTAATATTAACCACATAATCTAAGGTGACAGGGAAAATTGTTAAGTTATTACTGGTCATTTTTCTCAAGGGTTTTATAATATTTAGTCAAGTTTTCAATTTCAAAGGAAATTATTGTTCCTACATAAATATTTTTTGAAACCGATAATGTTGTTTAATATACTAGTGGTAAAATTAGGAAAACTGTATTGTCACATAAGAACTATGCCAAAAATCTCTTTCAGCATTTCCCCCAAATTTTCCCAGGGGGGGCAAACTGCCCCCCCCCAGTGGCTACATGTATGTGCGTGGGTGTAGGTAACAAATGATACGAAGCGTATAAGGTGGGTGTTTGTGGCTTGGGAGTGGAGTCAAGATTCTAGGGATTAAATGGTCAGTGAATCTGAGAGAGACCCGTAAACTGGGATCACCTTTTTTTTCTTTTTTTTTATGTGACCGACTCTGGGCATAGGTTTCACAGCCAGCTTTCAAGGCCCAGTAGTCCTCCTATGTACCGCACACCTCTACAAGTCACCATTTCGGCGCTAACACCCACCGTCCATACTGAATACATGCTAGGGCTGTCTCATACAGGACTGGTGTATTGGTATTAGCGGGGGTATTTTTACGACATGTCGGCGGGTCTTCTGGTAGATTAGTAAAGTCTGATATTTAAGAAATTCAAATCCTTAAACTGTTCCCTGCCTCAGCGGGATTTGAACCCTGGTCCGTTAGGACTACAGACCAACTCTACCGATTGAGCCACCGCCTCCCCTTACTTTATCCTTTTATCACCGAGTTTTTTCACTCAGAACCCTACTTCATGCCATCTTTAGGTGGAAAGAGAGGTCTGGATGATGATGCTTCATATACATGACGGCATAGAGAGAGAGAGAGAGAGAGAGAGAGAGAGAGAGAGAGAGAGAGAGAGATGGAGGGCGGTGGGGAGGATGGTGGTTTCGTGTGTCATTATCTGGCCTGAGAACAGTAAATATGTTTAATATGCAACACAGTCCCTGGCGGTTGTGTTGTGGGGAATGGTGAAGTATGTGGTAACACTCACGTGTCGTGCAGTGCGTCATGGACCCACAAGAACCACCAGGCAGACATGTCACCCACAGGAACAGGTTAGGGAACTCCAAAGAGAGGACTGGGCACTTGCCTGTCTCCGTCTCGGTGATCCAATCCCAGTTGGTCACACTGATCTTCATCTGTTCTCGGTCCAGCTGCAACAAGAACAAAATATCATGTGTTAGTGGCATGTAACATTTGACCCCTTTAATCCGTTTATGTATTCCTCATATTTCTTGGAACCTTCCCAAGATTTTATTTAGTATGGGAAATCCTTTTCCACCTCGAGGGATTTGGTACATCCTTCATGAAACTTCAGTATAAGGTACTTATCCAAAGTTCAGTACAGTCGTCTGGAAGAAGCAAGAAGAAAATACAAGGCTACATCGTGGGACTGAAGGCATTAAACAACTGTGAGTCATCACTGGATATTCTGGCAGCAACTTACTATCTCACACTCGAATGCCTTCATTGGTAGTGATCTGCTGGACTTTATGTCAGAGTGTTTACATTTATACCAGTGTTAATTGTTACACACACACACACACACACACACACACACACACACACACACACACACACACACACACACACACACACGTGTCTTCATTACAATTGTAATTACCTGCTTGACTCTGTCAGAATTATTGCATTTATACCAGTATTAACTGTTTTGTTACATACACACACGCGATTGCCTTCGTTAGTAGTGATCTGCATGATTTTGTGTGAGTATAATTTTATTTACACCATTCTTAATTGTCTTGTTACACACACACACACACACACACACACACACACACACGGAGTCGTCTCTGAACCCACAACACAACTAACCTGAATTTTTGTTCCAGCGAATCACCACTTGTTTGCAGTTATCAGGTTCGGTAAAGTAGGCGGTGGTTGCGGGGTTGGTGGTGGTTGCAGGGTTGGTGGTGGTTGCAGGGTTGGTGGTGGTTGCAGGGTTGGTGGTGGTTGCAGGGATGGTGGTGGATGTAGGGTTGGTGGTGGTTGCGGGGTTGGTTGTGGTTGCAGGATTGGTGGTGGTTGCAGGGTTGGTGGTGGTTGCAGGGATGGTGGTGGTTGCAGGGTTGGTGGTGGTTGCAGGGTTGGTTGTGGTTGCAGGATTGGTGGTGGTTGCAGGGTTGGTGGTGGTTATAGGGATGGTGGTGGTTGCAGGGGTGGTGGTGGATGTAGGGATGGTGGTGGTTGCAGGGGTGGTGGTGGTTGCAGGGGTGATGGTGGATGTAGGGATGGTGGTGGTTGCAGGGGTGGTGGTGGTTGCAGGGGTGGTGGTGGTTGCAGGGGTGGTGGTGGTTGCAGGGGTGGTGGTGGTTGCAGGGATGGTGGTGGTTGTAGGGATGGTGGTGGTTGCAGGGGTGATGGTGGATGTAGGGATGGTGGTGGTTGCAGGTGTGGTGGTGGTTGTAGGGATGGTGGTGGTTGCAGGGGTGATGGTGGATGTAGGCGTGGTGGTGGATGTAGGGGTGGTGGTGGTTGCAGGGGTGGTGGTGGTTGCAGGGGTGGTGGTGGTTGCAGGGGTGGTGGTGGTTGCAGGGGTGGTGGTGGTTGCAGGGATGGTGGTGGTTGTAGGGATGGTGGTGGTTGCAGGTGTGGTGGTGCTTGCAGGAGTGATGGTGGTTGCAGGGTTGGTGGTGGTTGCAGGGATGGTGGTGGATGTAGGGGTGGTGGTGGTTGCAGGGTTGGTGGTGGTTGCAGGGTTGGTGGTGGATGTAGGGGTGGTGGTGGTTGCAGGGTTGGTGGTGGTTGCAGGGGTGGTGGTGGTTGCAGGGGTGGTGGTGGTTGCAGGGGTGGTGGTGGTTGCAGGGGTGGTGGTGGTTGCAGGGGTAGTGGTGGTTGCAGGGGTAGTGGTGGTTGCAGGGGTGGTGGTGGTTGCAATGGTGGTGGTGATTGCAGGGGTGGTGGTGGTTGCAGGGGTAGTGGTGGTTGCAGGGGTAGTGGTGGTTGCAGGGATGGTGGTGGTTGCAGGGGTGGTGGTGGTTGCAGGAGTGGTGGTGGTTGCAGGGTTGGTGGTGGTTGCAGGGATGGTGGTGGATGTAGGGGTGGTGGTGGTTGCAGGGTTGGTGGTGGTTGCAGGGTTGGTGGTGGATGTAGGGGTGGTGGTGGTTGCAGGGTTGGTGGTGGTTGCAGGGTTGGTGGTGGTTGCAGGGGTGGTGGTGGTTGCAGGGGTGGTGGTGGTTGCAGGGGTAGTGGTGGTTGCAGGGGTGGTGGTGGTTGCAATGGTGGTGGTGATTGCAGGGGTGGTGGTGGTTGCAGGGGTAGTGGTGGTTGCAGGGGTAGTGGTGGTTGCAGGGGTGGTGGTGGTTGCAGGGGTGGTGGTGGTTGCAGGGGTGGTGGTGGTTGCAGGGGTGGTGGTGGTTGCAGGGGTGGCGGGGGCCGTATTGATGGTGAGGGTCAGCGTTGAGTTTTTACCAGTCTTATTAAAACACCAGAACTTAGCGGAGTCCACGGCAGCACTCTCGTCAGCACTCAAGGTTACTTTAAGAGCAGCCTCGAGCGATCTGTCTGATAAGGTTCTAATTTCGAAGATTAAGCCAGAGGTAGCATTTGTTATAGACTTGTGAAATTCAATCTTGGCTTCAAGCACCTCCTTCTCTTTTTTTCTAAGTGCCAGTGGGTGAGGGTTGGGATATGTTGGCATGATGACTTTGTTGCATTCTGAAAGGAAGATCAGGAAAAACGATAAGTGTGCATTCCTCCCTAAAAAATTGTCAGGGGTCATTTTCTCTTGGCTAAATAAAATATTCAGGTATTAGTTAAATTAACCTTTTAGATGTACCAACAACAGTGAAAGAATAAGTATAAAGTTATGTTAAAGTTTGACTCCTACGATTTCACTGGAAAGAAGAAAAATGAGTGATGTAATGTTGAATAATATACCTAAGTCCACCAACCAAAGTGAGGGTGTTTATAACGAATGCTTATCAAATAATATATCAATCTCGAATTGACACCACCAGCAGGGTAGGGGTGGCGGCATAGGGTCCTCCAGGTCGCAGTCAAACTACTGTGCCAACAGCATGTTGTGATGTGATGAAATATTCGCCCCGCACTTGCTGGGGCACGGGCAAACAAAGAGCCCGTCAGGGAAGAAGCAGAAACAAGCTCTCCAATGAGAGCGTAGCGGGGACGGCAAACTGGCGAACGAGGGAAAGGTGGCAGAGGCAGGGGAAGGTGCGATGGTTGGTGGTGAGATCGGCTGCCCGATGATCGACGAGTCAGGGCGGGGCTTGACGGCAGATGGTGAGGCCGGTTGCATGATGGTCTAAACGAGGGCGGGCGGGACGAGAGCCGGGTAGACAGTGCGGCGCCAATAGAGGAGGCGCCAACAAGCTCAGGTGGAAACCGTTCAGACGCTGCCCTCAACCCCCACGCTCCTGACGGAAAGGGCAAAAAAGACTCGCCCAGCTCTCCAGCAGCAGCAGGTGGAAGCACAGAGGGGAGGCCCAGTCCCGATCGGCACAAGGGCACAACCCCGGTCCAGATCGTGGCGGAGGGAGGGTCGTCGGCCGGGTATAAAGGGCAGAGGAGCCTCGACCTCCTGGTGGGCAGACCAGGGCACTTCCTCAGATAGAGAGGACAGGCCAGTCCCTCGGCTGGTACGGCTGCTGTGGAGAGCTGGTCCCGATGGGAGGTCTTGCTGCGACAAGAGATGTGCTGCGAGTGTGCCAACAGCGATTGGTGCAAACACTGTTCATGCTCGTCAGCGAAGAAGCACAGGTTCGGTTTGACATTTCACAAATATCCATGGTCTCAGTACCAACCTGAATTCTGTTCACTTTTTCCTCAAATCAACATCCCCTTTAACCCTGTTCCTCACAGAATCACAAATCTTTCCCTCTACTAACATATCCCTATTTTGTTTTCCTATTTTATTTTTTAATATCAGAACAGAGGAAGGAAACACAAATGATTCAAAACAAAATAATCCATACACCAGATTACTGGAGTCATCCATTCCTAGGAAATCTGTAACAGTAGGACTTGAACAGCTACTTCCTCCTTACTTTATTCTTGCTTCGTTACTCCACTTCCTTTGCTCCTCCTCTTCTCCTTAACTTGTAGTGCTTGATATCCTTACCTGATGTGATTAACTGGTAGGCTTGTGATCACTTGTACAGCGTTTATTGTAGTTTCCTGTTGTTTGGTGCGAACTTGTAGCTAATCTTGCTTACCGTCACACCTGCTTGTAGTTTACCTGTAGAATCGTAATATCTTGTTTCGATTGTGGAGTTTTTAATTTGTTTGTTGAATGTTGATAGAAACGTTTATCAGCTTCGATTTCGCTGTTGTTTATCGTTGTACCGGTTCAGAGCAATAAGCTGGTGCATAGAAAGTCGTCAGACGTTATACGTCGGGAACTTGTTGCAGTTCTTGTTTTCTGTCTTGTTAAAGGAGACTCAACTGTAGAATTGTAATATCTTGTGCTGAATATAGTTAAAATCGTAGATTCTTGTAGTTTATCGTGAATCGTAGAACAGCAGAATATTGACTGCTAATAAAATTGTGAGGCGTTAATTGATTTAGTTGTAGTAGTTCGTAGTATCGCTGACACCAAAAATCTCGTAGCCGTAGCCAAGGCGTTTCCAAAAATGTTAGATTATACGGTTGTAAGGGGAGAGAATTTTCAAGTAGGTCCCCCTCGTGGGCAGCCACCTTGTCGTGGTGGGGGGGCTTGCGTGCCCCTGTGATCCCACAAGCCTGCCCGTGGATGTAACGACATCTGGCAGGGTCTCCCATGTGGGTAGGGTTGTGGGTGAGGGGTCTGACTAAGCGCTGCCCAAAACGTAGGTTACCCGTATGGGTCATCGGCGCCACCCTCCAGAGGGATCACCTTGGTGTTGTCCTGAGTTGGTTGGTTGGGTGTCTGGGCTGGGGGTTGTTGGGGAAGGAGATCTTTGCACTGGTGGGAGCAAACTTTCGTATCACGGGGTGTCCTTTTGGGGGCACCCTCTGAAGACGAGGTACCCCGCTCCCATCAGCCCGCTCTCAGTCCCTTCACTCCCTGGTAGGCAGTTTCCCTTGGTTCCTGGTGCCAATTTATGTTCATCAATGTCTATATGGATACACTGAACAATTCTTTAACCACTCGTGTGGTCGGTGACCAGCTGCACGAGTCAGCACCAACTGGTCACTCTCTGGCCGACGACCCTGTACCCTCAGGGTCGTCTGCCAAAACTGCGAATCACGATGCCCTTTCTATGGAGCTGTTACCTGGTGTTTTGTGAATCACTCTTACACAAAATACATAGTCCTCAAAAAGGATAATGGTACTTCCTTCCGGAACCTGAATTGTTTTCAGATTCACAGTGGTCTAGTTACAGAATGTGGATTTACCCCCAAGGTCTCTTTGCAGGGTGATGGTTCTCTCTTGCTAGAAGCCAGGAATGAAGAGGAGAGTTCATGCATCCAGTCCCTAACTATGGTTGCTGATTATCCTGTATCTGCCTCTCATCACTTGGTCCTAAATCAGTCCCAAGGGGTTGTGTATTCTCGTGACTTGATCTCATATTCTGATTCTTCTCTCTTAGAGGGGCTGGCTCCTCAGGGTGTTGTAGGAGTACAGAGAATTATGAAGAAAGTTGATAGGGTTTTAACCCCCATGCCCACTCTTATCTTGACATTTGACCGTCTTACCTTGCCGGAGGTTATCACTGTGCGTAGTGGAAGCTAAAGGTTAAACCTTATGTTCCCCGACCTAGAAGATGCTATTATTGTCAAAGATTTGGTCATGTCCGCCGTTCTTGCAGGCAGGAAGCGTCTGGCCTTCCTGAGGTCTGTGGAAATTGTGGTGGAATTTCTCATGGTGTGGATGATTGTTCTCAACCCCCTAAATGTTTGAACTGTGGAGGAGCACATGCAGCCTCCTCAAGGGATTGCGAAGTATACAAGTATGAATATGAGATTATTTCCGTCCGAACGAAGGAGAAATTTTCCTTTTCCGAGGCAAAGGCCAGGGTTAGGGAGCGGTTCATTCGCCCTGGGGTTACCTTTGCTGCTGCACTGTCTCGCCCTAAGGCTACTCGGCAGGTGCCCCTGCCATCACACAATGCCCCATCAAATTCTCGGGGTTCTACTTCCCGGCCTTCTCGGCCGGGGGGTTCCACCGAGGGAGTGCAGCCTGAAAGCAGCTGTGCTTCTTCCAGGGAGGTGCCCCTTATCTCTGGGGGTGTCCCCTCTGTGGTGGTGCTTCCAGCATCTGGGAGTGCCTCCCCCATCCCAGTTCCTCCAGTTCCTCCTGTGACAGACACCCGTGTCGATGCTACAACTTATTTTGACACATCCAAAACTCCCAATGTCCTTCCTGTGCAAGGTAAGCATCGCCGTGGCTCCTCAGAGTGCTCAGAGAGTGAAGCGTTGCTACCAAAGATCTCTGCAGTGGAGCCCACTACTCCTCCTAGGGATGCTCAGGGGTCAGGGCAAGTGCAGGCTGGGGATGGCGTCTCGCTGATGACTCAGCCACCGCCAGATAGTGGTGGTCCCCAGGTAGTTGATGCACCTGCTCAGCTGCATGAGGCCTTGCCCTCTCAGGATTCCAGTACTGTGGGACGCGCTACTGATTGTGCTTCTTCTCGTGGTGGTACTGCCTGCTCTATTCTGGCTAGTAAAGTTTGTGGTCCACCTGCCAAACCATCTCTTGCCCTGCCAAAGAAGAAAACCATTGTCCGGCCCTCTTCTTCTTCCTCCAGGTTATCTTCAGCTGGGCGACACACTATACACCATAATGGTGCCAGGCAGTCCCTTTCTAAGGGCAGTTCTAAGCAGCAATCTAAATCTGGTTGCTTGCCGGGGGCAAGGTTGTCTCGCCCCTCAACCTGATTCTTCCTTCGCTGTGGGTACTATGGCATTCTCAGCCAGTATATTACAATGGAATTGTCGAGGGCTGCGTGGTAATTGGGAGGAGCTGCGGACCCTCCTGGCTTATTCCCCTTTGTGCGTGTGTCTCCAGGAAACTCTTGTAGGGCTTGCCACTCCTCATGCACCACCTGGGTATGATGCTTTTTACTCAGCTCCAACCCAAGATCCTGTTGGAGGTGGTGCTGTTTTGGTGAGGGTTAATGTCCCTCATCAACAAGTTCACCTCCAGTCTGACCTCCAGTATGTTGCTGTGTGGTTGTATGCCCTCCGCTGGTACACTGTCTGTTGCATTTATTTACCACCCAGCGCAGTAGTTAGTAAAGCAGACCTTGAAGACCTCCTCAGACAATTACCTAAGCCCTTTCTCCTCCTGGGGGACTTTAACGGTCACCACCCTTTGTGGGGTGACTGTCTAATTAACCAACGTGGGCATTTATTGGCATCCTTATTGGAGGACGAGGATCTCTCCCTGCTGAATACTGGTGAGTTTATGCATTTTCATCCTCAGACGAATACATTTACCGCAATTGATCTCTCTGTCTGTTCTCCTAACTGCCTCCTGGATTTCACCTGAGAGGTTCTGAGGGATCTGCATGGGAGTGATCACTTTCCTATCCTCCTTACTGCAGCAGTATCTAGTCCTTGTTCCCGTCTCCCAAGGTGGAGGTTAGATAAGGCGGACTGGTCCCTTTTTTCTTTCTTGACTTCTATTGGTGTTTCCATAGAAGACTTTCCACATATAGATGAAGCTGTTTCGTTCTTTACGTCTATTATCCATTCTGCTGCCCTCCACGCTGTTCCAAGAACCTCTGGCACATATAACTATCAACCTATCCCATGGTGGAATGAGGATTGTAGTATTGCTGTACGTGCCAAAAAGACAGCATTTTCACATTATCGTCGATACAAAACAGAGCATTATCTTGTTGAATTCAGGAGGGCATGTGCTAGGGCACGCCGGGTCCTCAAACAAGCCCGACGAGACCCTTGGATGGCTTATGTGTCTTCCAAAAACTCTAAGACACCAGTGTCTCAGGTGTGGAAGAGGGTACAAAAGATTTCAGGAAAATTCCTGCAAGGCAGGTCCCCTGTGCTGCTGTCAAATGGTGAGCCTGTTGGTGACCCTGCGGCTGTGGCCGATATTTTTGCTTCTGTCTTTGCAGCGGTCAGCCGTAGAGATGCTAGCACTCCAGTTTTTGCCAGACACAGGGACCTAGAAGAGGCTAGGGTATTGAACTTCCATTCCAGGAGGGGGGAGTCTTACAACCTCCCTTTCTCTTGTCATGAACTCCAATCTGCCTTTTCCTTTTGTCATGACACCTCACCAGGGTCAGATGATATTCCCTATGCAGTGCTTCGGCACCTGGGTGATGATGCACTGTCTTTTCTCCTCGAGCTTTTTAATAGAATCTGGAGAGACTCTTCTCTTCCTACCTCTTGGCGCGAAGCTGTTGTCCTGCCATTCCAGAAGCCAGGGAAGACAGGATCCAGTCCTCTAGAATATCGACCAATTGCCCTTACATCATGCTTGTGTAAACTGTTAGAAAAGATGATCAATTCACACTTAATGTATTTCCTTGAAAGGAATGACTGTCTCGATGTCAGTCTGGCTTTCACAAATATCGTTCGATGACAGATGCATTTGTCTGCCTAGAAGCTGCAGCATGTGATGCTTTTGACAGGAAGCAGCATCTGGTGTGCGTCTTCTTTGACTTAGAAAAGGCATACGATACTACATGGCGATTTGGTATCATCAAGCAGCTTCACTCTTTAGGTTTACGTTGTAGGCTGCCTCTATTTATATTAGACTTTCTGCGTGACCGTTCACTCAGGGTTCGAATTGGTGATACTCTGTCTCCTTCGTACCCTCAGGAAGAAGGCGTGCCTCAAGGAAGTGTCCTTAACATGACCCTTTTTGCTATAGCATTAGATGATATTCTGTCCTCTATCCCAGAGGGGGTGTCTGCCTCACTGTATGTCGATGATTTAGCTATATGGTATGCTGACTCCTGGATGCCCGTAGCTGAACGTCGCATGCACCTTACTTTAGACCACATATCTCATTGGGCCACAATGCATGGTTTCCGTTTCTCCCCAACAAAAACAGTGGCCTTACATTTCTCCCGCTTGAGAGGTGTCCACCCCGACCCCGATCTCAAGTTACATGGCCACAGGGTCCGATGTGTGGATGAAGCAATGTTTCTCAGTCTTGTTTTTGACAAACGACTGACGTGGGTTCCCCACATCCGTGGATTACGTTTATCCGTGCCCTGTCTCTCCTATGGACTCTATCTCACCTGTCTTGGGGCTCTGATAGAGCCACCCTGCTCTACCTTTACCGTGCCTTGGTATGGAGTAAACTGGACTATGGGTGTGAGGTATACTCTTCTGCTACTGAGGCACAGCTGCAGCCTCTCAGTTCAGTCCATCATGCTGGGATCCGTCTGTCAACTGGAGCTTTCTGGTCTTCCCCAATTCCTAGTCAATTAGTAGACGCAAATGAACCGCCACTAGATCTCCGTTTCCAGTCCTTACTGGTGCAATTGGCACCGTCTTCACCGTCTACCTTCCTCACCAAGTTGTATGGCTGTCTCAGAGGTCATTCTTTTCCCCTTTTATAACACCCACCCTCGCTATCCACAACCGTTTCGGTGCAGAGTGAGGGCTGCCATGGAGGAGTTAGGTGTTCAGCCTTTTCCTGTTTGCCCTGTGCATGTTCCCCAGTGGCTCCCTGGCTCCTCCCAGAAGTACGGCCATGTGATTACTTCCCTGAGAAGAAGGCCTCTCTTGCCACACAGGTAGCTCTGTCTTATTTTTTAGAACACGCCTCTGCCCACAGTGACTCGATCCCTGTATATACTGATGGTTCCAAGTCCCGCGTTGGGACAGGCTATGGTGTAGTTTTCCATGATTTGAGCCATGGTGGGAGTCTTCCTCCTTCCGCCTCTGTTTTTACTGCTGAACTTACAGCTATTTTAGTTGCAGTTGAGTTGATTTTTAGTTTCCCCCCCTGCTTCTTTCACCAGTTTCAGTGACTCAGCCAGTGCCTTGCAAACTTTGTCTCGTGGCTTCTCATCACACCCTCTGGTCCTGTCTATCTTGGAGTGGTTCTTCTTATTACACAGATGCGGATTTTCTGTACAGATGTGTTGGGTCCCTGCTCATGTGGGGGACGTAGGCAATGAGCGTGCTGACTTTGTGGCGAGAGCCGCTGCCTCTCGTTCTTCCTCTCCCCATTACCATGTCCCATCTGAGGATTTATGTACAAGCACTATAGAAGCTGTCCGTCTCTGTTGGCAGAGAAGGTGGGATGCAGTAGGGGCGAACAAACTCTGCAGCATTCATCAGAACTTAGGCAATGGAGGATATGTGGGACTATCCCGACAGTGGGAAACAGCTTTGGCCCATCTCCGGATTGGTCACACTAGGCTGACTCATGGTTTTTTAATGGAGAAGGCGCCCCCTCCCTATTGTGATGACTGTCTGGTTCCTTTGACTGTAAAGCATCTTCTTTTGGAATGCCCAAGTCTTGAGGACCTTCGTAGGCAGTACCTTTCCGAGTGCCGAGCCGGCAACGGACTTTATCTTCTCTCTTCGGTACTTGAGGAAGAGGCTTGTGCTATGGGAGGAGGCACCTTCTCCTTTGTGTTAAGTTCCGGCCTTCTACACAAACTGTAGGACTTTACCATATTTTAGTTTGTGTTTTATACTGTTATTGTTTAACCTCAATCTTTCCACCACGTTTTAGTTTTGGTTGTTTCTTTGATTTTGTCGCTTTGTTTTATGCATCATTTTATTTCTTTATTTATTCATTTTTTTTTTTTTACTTCCTTTTAATGTTTGTGTTCGGCGGCATATGAACTCTGTTGTTGCAACGCCATGTCACATTTTCATTTATTTATTCATTCATTCAAGTAGGTCTTGTCGTGGTTGGCAGGAGAAAGATAAAGATGAGTCTGGGGTTTGCAGTTTTTTTTTCAGAAGGAAGTTATCTTGACATGCATAAGGTGAGGGTGGTTTATGCTAGCAAACGCCGTGCCCTCTACTCCTGCCTTTTCCACTGTGCCTCTTCTCTCTCCTGTCGCGTCCTAACCCCTTCTGACCAGTGTCTCCAATTTCCCCCAGATATGACTGGTTGGGTCATGTGTGTGGGCACGTGTATGCGTGTTGTGTTCTTCCATCAGGTGTCTGGTGTGAGTCACATTTCGCTGTGAGCAACATTCCCTAGCTAGAAATCTCACTGCTCTTTCCTCCAGCTCTCTCAAATTTAGGGATTTCTCAAACCTCTATACTACAATTTAACAGCATTTATGTCACTAGCTTCCTTTTTTTTTTTTTTTTTTTTAGATAATGAATGGAGAAAGGAAAAACAAAGGGAAATAAAAATAAGTCCATGTGCCTAAAGGCATCCTCCATTCATAAAATATTTATAACAACTGGATTTGAATTGAAATGGATTAAATGTTTGTGGGAAACAACTCCCAGGAAGTGAATTCCAGAGAGTAGTAGTTCTGGGGATAAATGAATTTTGATAAGCTGAGGTTCTGCATTGCGGGGGACAGAGTGTGAATTCATGGGCGCTCCCAGCTGCCCGAGTATTTCGGGAGAAAATGTGAAGGGGAGGAACAATTGAAGCCAGTTTGTCTGAACACTTACGGTAAAAATATCTATAAAATAATGCTAAAGAAGCTATATCTCTACGTACTGATAACGGAGGAAGGTCTTGCGTGATGGCAGGATTATTGATTAATCTAATGGTTTTGTTTTGAATTTTGTCCAACTGACTCAATGCAACTGCTCCACATCCACTCCACGGTGGTGAACAGTATTCGATCTGAGAACGCACATGACTTTTGTTTATTGTGGCCATCTGCTCGTCAGTGAAGAACTCACGAACCCTGTACATAAGTCCCAATTTTTTGGAAGTGCCCCTCCCTGTAAAACAATTAACTCTAAGCCATTGGCCACCCCGTCTGGGATACATGGCGTCTGGCAATGAATGAATGAATTTTTAGCAAGGGATTTAACATAAGCTGTCCAGCTTAGGGTTGGGTTTAGAGTAACACCTAGGATATCAATTGTAGTGGATATGGGAATATTGACATCATTTAAAATTATGTGAGAGTCTGAGGGATTCTTTCTGTTGGAGAAATTAATGTATTTAGTTTTCTGAGCATTAAATGAGACCTGATTTCTTTGTCCCCATTGATTAATTTTAGAAAGGTCCTAGTTCAGAGAAACCGCTGTGTTTATTTGGGAATTTATAATATCAAATTGTGTAAAGGAGATACTAAATGTGCAAGAACTATGAGGGGTCGAGTCATCAGCATTAGAGTGTATTGGGTTGTGAGTGACAGATAGGAGGTCATTTATATGAATGAGACAGAGGGTTGGCGCCAAAACTGATCTCTGAGGTACGCCAGCATTTATGAAATGAAACTAAGAATAAATGCCATCTACCATGACCCGTGTTTTTCTATTATGAAGGTAAGAAGAAATTAGAGGAGCCAGTGATGCAAGGCCATAGTGTGACATCTTAGACAATAAGGCCCGGTGCCATACTCTGTCAAATGCTTTTGATATATCTAGTGCTGTTGTGTGTGTTTCACCGTGTTGGTCTATTATTTTGTTAATCTGATGGATAAGAGGGCAAAGAATGTCTACAGTTGAACGTTCTTGTCTAAATCCATACTGCCAATCATTCACTAATTTGTTGATTTCTAGATGCTAGATAATTTGTTTGTCAATTATCGTTTCAAAAACTTTGCCGAGAATGGAAGTTATTGCAATTGGTCTATAGTTTGATGGATCAGAAGTTGCCCCTTTTTTAGGAACAGGATGGATATTTGTTTCTTTCCAAGAGGCTGGAAAACTTGAGGTACGGATGCATAAGCGGAAAAATTTTGCCAATATAGGAGCCAACACTGAGGAGCAGTTTGTAAGTACTATTGAAGGAATTTCATCTGGACCAGTAGCTTTGCCTGCTGAGAGATTCTGTAATACTGCTTGTACATATCTCATGTGAATCATGAAAGGAGGTATTTGAGGGGAATCAAAATCAGGTACAGGAATAATGTAATTTTCTTTATTTAGGGTTGAGTTTGTTGAAAAAATGTCAACAAGAAGTTTAGCTTTTCCACGTGGGTCACTTACTAGATTTCCATTGGGGGACTGTAAAGGTGGAATGGAAGAGGAGGTAGTGAAGTTAGTTTTGAATGAATTAAGGGTTGACCAGAATATTTTGTTATCATTTGGGTTGTTTAGTAGTTTGTTATCCTGTCTATGCAGAAAGTTTGATTTAGAAAGATTGATGATAGTTTTAGCATGGTTTCTGATATTTCTATAATAGTTAAAGACTTCTTTGGTTTTGGCCCTTGTATAAGTGTTATAGGCTATTGTTTTATTTTTCTGTTACTCTTGCACAATTGTGATCAAACCAGTTAGGAGAATTACATCTTTTTCTGTAACTATGATGGGGAATGAATGTTTCCATGCTGACTTTAATGAAATCCTGTATGTGGCCGAATGTGGAATTTGCATCATGGGAGAAAAAGGAGGTCCAAGGAACATCCATGAAAAAATTATGGAGTCCCTCCCAGTCTGCCCTGTCATAGTGCCATTTAGTCACCACGACCTGTTCAGAGCAGGTGGGTGTGGTAGGTATTAAACTGGTGGCTTGAATCAGACAATGATCCGAGGATCCGAGGGGGGACTTCACTTTGACACTATAATTATCTGAATTAGTTGTTAGGAGCAAGTCCAATAGGTGGGGATTTTGATCGGGGTTGTCTGGTACATGGGTGGGTTGGTTGACTAACTGGGTGAGATTAAATGAGCCTGCAAATAGCTCACATTCAAGACAAGAGTCATCAGTTCTGGGTGAATCAGTGAGCCATTCAACATTATGGACATTAAAATCACCCAGAATAGTAATCTCTGATGAAGTATTAATGCTGAGGACACTTAGTTGTGAAGACAGACAATCAAATAAACGTGGCTCTGGAGGGGCATTAGGGGAACGGTAAATACAACAGAAATACTTAATTTTACCAAAAGAATTTAAATTGTATATGGAATAGTCAAAATAAGGACAATTAAAATTTGTAATCTCCTCCAGGGCAATTTCTGATTTAGCAAGGCAACATATGCCTCCTTTGGGTCTGAAATTTTGAATCAAGATATAACCAGGAAAATTAAATCTAGCTAAATCAGAGGTGGAGCTTACTTGTGTCTCTGTCAAAAATAGCTGGTCAGGGGATTCAAACTGGAGGAAATTTTGAACAGAGTTGATGTTGGAGTGAAGTCCCCTAATATTGCAAAAGAAAATTTTACTGCACTGACGAGCAGATTTAGGGCTCCGCAACACTGGAGGTGGCACAGTCGCTTGATGACGACCAGGATGGCCCTGTGCAAACGACCCACCCCTGCCGGTGGTGGTCGCCTGAGAAACAACTGCACTAATTCCCAGTATAGCAGCAGGCATGGTTCTTTTTATGGGGGGGAGAGCAGGGATGTGTTGTGAAATGTGTGTGATATGTAATGACAAGATTGGTGTTTTATGGAGAGAGGATAGCTGGTTTAAGGCAATGTGATATAATGTGGATGTGTGTTCTGTGTAATGATGGCAGCCTGATGCCCTCTGATGTTTGAGGAAGAAAGATGTGTAACCAGCTACCAAGGCCTAGGAGAGAAAATGGAATCCAGGCTATTCCCTGAGTCTCCCGATACTTGGTGGCAGTACTTCCCTGGTTGGGGCTGCCTACCCCTACTGCTCTATTATGCAGTGTGTTATATCTTAGTGCCTTGCCATCGCTCAGTCACAGCAAGCTATTGTACAGTACCTATGACAACATGCAGTAACAAATTATATAGTCTGTCATAACATTGGAAATCATCATAGTATAGTCTAGACACAATAATATTGTAGAAACATAACATATTATAGCAATTTATTGTGTGGAGTAAATACATGGTAGTAAAAATTGAGCACAGGTATAATTATTCCCTTGTACAAAGGAAAAGGGGAAAAGGAAGTGTGTGGTAATCATAGGGGTATTTGTCTTCTTAGTATAATAGGAAACGTGTATGGTAGGATACTTATTGACAGAGTTAGAGAAAGAACAGAGAAATTAGTTGGAGAAGAACAGGGAGGCTTTAGGAAGGGAAAAGGTTGTGTAGATCAGATATTCATTCTTAGATCTTTAGTGGAAAAGTTTCTAGAGAAGGGAAAGAAGTTGTATGCGGCTTTCATGGATTTGGAGAAAGCATATGACAGGGTGGATAGACAAGGATTGTGGAAAGTGTTAAGAATATATGGAGTAGATGGGAAGTTGTTGAATGCTGTGAAGAGTATGTACGATGGTGCGAAGGCTGCAGTGCGTGTGGATGGTGAACTAAGTGAATTTTTCTCTTTGAAAGTTGGTTTGAAACAGGGATGTGTCATGTTTCCATGGTTGTTCAATCTGTACATGGATGGGGTAATAAAAGAGGTACATGGTAGGGTAGTGGATGTTGGAGTGGCCCTGGTGAGAGAGGATAGTGTTTGGAAACTCCCTGTACTGTTGTTTGCAGATGATACTGTGTTGTTGAGTGAAGACGAAGGGGAGCTGCAAGGCTTGGTGGATGAGTTTGAGAGAGTGTGTAAGAAACGGAATCTAAAGGTGAATGTAGGGAAGAGTAAAGTGATGGTCTTTGAGAGAGGTGAAGTCAGTGAATGTACAGTGAGGTTGGATGGTGAGGAATTGGAAAATGTGAGTACGTTTAAGTACTTGGGTAGTGTGATGAGTAAGGATGGAGGTTTGGAGGGTGAAGTGCTTGAAAGGGTACAGCAGGGAAGAAAGGTTGCTGGTTCTTTGAAAGCAGTGATAAGAAACAGGGAAGTGAGCATGGAAGCGAAAAAGTTACTACATGACAGTATTGTGATACCAACTCTAACGTATGGAAATGAAGCTTGGACGTTGTTGGAAGGACACAAGTCAAGAGTGAGAGCAGTGGAAATGAGTTATTTAAAAGGAGCCTGTGGAGTCACATGGAGAGACAGGCTGACGAATGAGGATATAAAGAAACGTTGTGGTGTTGATGTGGATGTGATAGGAAGCGTTATGAGGAACACACTGAGGTGGTTTGGCCATGTGGAGAGGATGGAGGGTGAAAGACTGACGAAGAGAATGTATGTGAGTGAGATGGAGGGGGGAAGAGAGAGGGGGAGGCCGAGGACGAGATGGAAGGATGAGGTGGAGAGGTATATGAGAGAGGGGGGTGTGAGTTGGGAGCAGGGCAGTGAAATGGCGGGAGACAGGGCGACTTGGAGGCGATTTGTTTGTGGCCACCCCAAACGGTATTGAGGCATCTGGCAATAGATAGATAGATAGATAGTAATGGTAATATAACGGCAGTACCATGACAAGTCCATAGCAGTCAGTTGTATTAAGAATCAGCAATACGTAATGTACCTATTAGCTATTTATATATGAGATCCATTAATACTGTTATATAAAATGGATACATGTGTATCAGTTTTATTTTTTACGGATAGGTTAGCAGGCAGTGCCATT
Source organism: Coenobita brevimanus (assembly GCF_032717465.1). Taxonomy (NCBI): domain Eukaryota; kingdom Metazoa; phylum Arthropoda; class Malacostraca; order Decapoda; family Coenobitidae; genus Coenobita; species Coenobita brevimanus. The sequence continues at coordinate 15,503,103 of NC_137026.1, read as the reverse complement.
TTAAAACGGTCTAACAGAATTCCGTGGCCAGTGCCAGTGCCGTTTTTAAACGGTTTAAAATAATAATATTCACTGTGACTGCATTTTTCAAGATTCGCGGGTAAAAATTGGCAGGCATGTATGGTAACTGTTCCTCTACCATCTCCTAGGCTGTAAAGGCCATACATTCACTCGCTCCCCCCCCTCATGCTTGCTCTGCCTCACTCTGCCTGTGTGCCTCACCAAGTGCTGTACATAGTGAAGGCATTTTGTAAATATTTTCACGTAAATGTAAGGTGTAAACATTTTCTTGGAAGTGTAAGAACTATATAGTGGTCAAGTTGTAAATACCTTCTTGTAAGTGCCAGGACTGTACATAATGACGTCAGGTTGTACCTATCTTCAAGTAAGTGTAAGATGATGCAATCACAGTGAGAAAGACACATAAGTTGTGATAGATGCTGAAGTAATAAAGAATCAGAAAAGTGTACTGAATATTGCTATACCTTCCCAGCATAAATACCTTTGTATACCTTATATAGACAACGGCTTTCTCTCATGTACGTGGTGAGTGTGAGAGTGCGGCTATACCCGTACACGAGTATGCAGGACTCAATAAAACCCATTTCCGAGCTTCGGTGAGCATTTTAATGACAAAATTTGTTTTTTCCACATCAATATCCATCATTTTAGTAAAAAAAAAAAAAAAAAGGTAAAAAAATGGCCAGCACTGGGGTGACCCATAGGGCTAAAAACAGCCAGCACATGGCAGGTTAATATTGCATAATATGTAACCCCATAATTTTTCTTAATTTTTCACTTTTTTTTTCTTGATATATATATATAAGTTACAATATTAACATAGAGTACACATTTCACTCAGGGGGTCTCACTTGAATGTTTACTCTTCCTCCCGTAAATACATATTCCAAGTTTGCAATCCTTGCTTGCATTCTGTGCATAGCATATTGTAATATACTAATGGAGATTATAAAGACATTTGGAGCTGGGCTATACACGTAATATGGGCTGAAGATACTCATACTCAGTTCCTCCCAAGGCTTTATTGTTTGATTGATTAATTGCATAGTTTCAGACTTTGGCGAAGCATATGAGATTCCTGTCCTGAAACGACTTCAAACTATGTTTATGCATGCCTCGACTGATTACTTGAGGTAGATCGTGAACTGGAAGTTAATGGTGATGTTGCCATTACCAGCATTTGCAATACCTTCCATCAATGCTCTGTAACGAGCCCTGGTGTTGTCTAACTGAAGTATTATTAAATAGCTAAAACATTCATGCTGAGATAGATGACAGTGATGATTGTGCATTATAAGCTGGCTCTTGGGGAACATTAACTTTACTCGTTGTTTCACATATAGACGGAGTTTAAATCGATACCTAGATCATGTAAATGCTGTATTGTGGCATATGTTGCATCAGATGCACCTATTTTTGTTATTTGTTATGCAATCTTAATTTATTTCTGTATGTATCATTTATTTCAGGTTTATTGCCATCGTTTGTGTTCACTTTTCGGTTGTGCCCGAGGTTACATAATTGTTGGCTAAATTCCTTGAGACCCTTTTTAAATGATCAACATGAATTTGCTTTTCATCGCTGCTCGACAATGGCTACACTATTGACTTTTGTCTTCTATCTATCTATCTATTGCCAGACGCCTCAATCCCGTTTGGGGTGGCCACAAACAAATCGCCTCCAAGTCGCCCTGTCCCCCGCCATTTCACTACCCTGCTCCCAACTCACACCCCCCTCTCTCATATACCTCTCCACCCCATCCCTCCATCTCATCCTCGGTCTCCCCCTCCCTCTTCCACCCTCCACCTCGCTCACATACACTCTCTTCGTCAGTCTTTCACCCTCCATCCTCTCCACATGGCCAAACCACCTCAGTGTGTTCCTCACAACGCTTCCTATCACATCCACATCAACACCACAACGCTCCTTTATATCCTCATTCGTCAGCCTGTCTCTCCACGTGACTCCACAAGCTCCTCTTAAATAACTCATTTCCACTGCTCTCACTCTTGACTTGTGTCCTTCCAACAACGTCCAAGCTTCACTTCCGTACGTTAGAGTTGGTATCACAATACTGTCATGTAGTAACTTTTTTACTTCCATGCTCACTTCCCTGTTTCTTATCACTGCTTTCAAGGAACCAGCAACCTTTCTTCCCTGCTGTACCCTTTCAAGCACTTCACCCTCCAAACCTCCATCCTTACTCATCACACTACCCAAATACTTAAACGTACTCACATTTTCCAATTCCTCACCATCCAACCTCGCTATACATTCACTGACTTCACCTCTCTCAAAGACCATCACTTTACTCTTCCCTACATTCACCTTTAGGTTCCGTTTCTTACACACTCTCTCAAACTCATCCACCAAGCCTTGCAGCTCCCCTTCATCTTCACTCAACAACACAGTATCATCTGCAAACAACAGTACAGGGAGTTTCCAAACACTATCCTCTCTCACCAGGGCCACTCCAACATCCACTACCCTACCTTGTACCTCTTTTATTACCCCATCCATGTACAGATTGAACAACCATGGAGACATGACACATCCCTGTTTCAAACCAACTTTCAAAGAGAAAAATTCACTTAGTTCACCATCCACACGCACTGCAGCCTTAGCACCATCATACATACTCTTCACAGCATTCAACAACTTCCCATCTACTCCATATATTCTTAACACTTTCCACAATCCTTGTCTATCCACCCTGTCATATGCTTTCTCCAAATCCATGAAAGCCGCATACAACTTCTTTCCCTTCTCTAGAAACTTTTCCACTAAAGATCTAAGAATGAATATCTGATCTACACAACCTCTTCCCTTCCTAAAGCCTCCCTGTTCTTCTCCAACTAATTTCTCTGTTCTTTCTCTAACTCTGTCTATAAGTATCCTACCATACACTTTTCCTATTATACTAAGAAGACAAATGCCCCTATGATTACCACACACTTCTTTTTCCCCTTTTCCTTTGTACAAGGGAATAATTATACCTGACTTCCAATCCTCCGGGACTCTACCTTCCTCCCAGGCCAATCTGCACATCTTCCACATCCATTCTACTACTATCTCTCCCCCATGCTTCAGCATCTCACCACACACTCCATCAATTCCTGGGGCTTTCCCCGATTTAACTTTCTTCATTGCTTCCACAACCTCTATCCTACTGATTTCTACCTGTCTTCTCACCTCCCTCCTTCTCCCAGCCATTCCCCAGCCACTTATACTCGCATCACTTCCATCCTCTACGTTCAACAATTCCTTAAAGTGTTCTCTCCATCTGCTCACTTTTTCTCCCTTCTCCACTAGTAATCTACCATGTTTATCTTTCACTCCCCTGCTAACTTCACTTCCACCCTGTCTTACTCTTTTCACTTCTCTCCAGAACATTTTCTTACAGTCCCTCCACTTTACACTCAAATTCCTTCCAAATTCCTGATCCACTCTCTTCTTACTCTCTCTTACTAATCTTTTCACCTCTCTCTTCCTTTCCACATATAACTCTCTCTTCTGCCTCTCAACTTCTTCCACGCCCCTATTTCTCATCCATTCATTGTATGCTTTCTTCTTTTGTGCCACAGCCTGTTTCACCTCTTCAGTCCACCACGCTGTTCCTTGCACCCCCCTCCGTCTTCTCTTCCTTCCACACACCACATCACATGCTGCACATATTTCTTCTGTAAATATCTTACACACACCTTCCACGTCTCCCATCTGCTCCAATTCATATTTGCCCAATCGTTCCTCCACTTCTCTCTTATACTCTGCCTTTTTCTCATCCTCTTGTAACCTTTCCACTCTCCTTGCAACTACTCCTTCCTCTCGTCTTTCCCTTCTTCTATTCCTCCATCTTACTTGCATCCTAATTCTGGCCACCACCAAGTAGTGGTCAGAAAGGCCACTCCCCCAACCTCTATAAACTCTTGCATCCAATATACTTTTGTCTTAATTACTCTTTATGGGCCTTCAAATTTCGATGATAGTTAATTGTCTGTAGTGTGAATGATGTCATTGACAGTGTTACCAGTGCTGAGAGTTGATTCTTTTGCCTTTTTATTAAATGACTCAGTCATTTCTTCCTTGGACACCGGTAATTGTTTCTTCATTATATTGTGTATCACTTGGAATTCATGCAGACGGAGTTTAGGATAATCGTCATAATTGTGTACAAGCAAATTTTCTCCTCTTAACATCTCGTACGGTAACCTTTTGTCTGTCCTGAAATGGGTTGTGTCACCTACAGACTTGTTTATTGAACAATTAATTGATGCTTCCCCTCTGTGAAAGCCAATCATCCCAGCTTGCATAATTTTCATTGAGAATATGTCGTAGCACATCCAACACTTTTTTTTTTTTTTGGTCTCTCTGGCAACCCATTGGATGCTGGGTGGAAGGCTAAGATATTGACCTTTTTTATACTATATTGTTTAATATTTCTTGTAGGATTTCAGAATTAAAGTCACCTCCATTATCACTTATTAATACCTTTGGTGTAGTGAATATACAGATAATATGGTCTATGATTACCCTTGCCACTGTTTGTACTGTCTATCCTTACTTGGGACCAAATTGACATATCTTGAGAAATGATCTGTAACAACGAAGAGACACTGATTATTATTGTAAAATAAGGGTAACATAAGTAAGTCAGCCGCGACAATGTCGAACGGTTGGTTAGGTACAGGATATTTCCCTATCGGTGCAAGTGTTAACATGTAACCTTTGTGTCTCGCACATGACTCGCATCTGTCTATGTGACTGTATATGTCTTTACTTAATGATGGCCAGTAGCATAACATCCAGGCTTGTCTGACCGTCCTATCTTTGCCAGAATGTTCTGCATGTGGACTATCGTGTATTATCCTTAAAATGTGAGGTATCATTTCATTAGGTACCATTAGTTGTCTGTTATTTCTTCTATGATTTGGTTGTCCTGGGTTGATCCTACGGAAGGCATTGTCGATTATTGTGAATTGTTCAAGTGGTATATGTCGCTTGGGTAACGGTATGTCCTCGCCATTCTTCAATTTCTACATAACTTTAGACCATGTTGGATAAAGTCTCTGTGCTTTCGTGATGTCGTCATGGTTGGTGAGTTTTTCCCTTAGACCTAATGCTGCGACATGAGTTGTCGTCTGGTTCCTCGACAGTGCGCCCACGGGTAAATTCATTTTGCCTTGTATACAGTGAATATGTACATTATAATTTTCAACCGTACATTTCCATCTTGCTTTTTGTCCAGAGAGATTTTCCTGGAACATGCCCACGAGTGGTTTATGGTCAGTGAATACGTGACTTTCGTAACCACATACCAAATCTCGAAACTTTTATAATGTAATGACCACTGCAAGTGCCTCTAGGTCTGTAGTTCAATAATTTTTCTCTGCACCTTTTACTGGTCTGCTAGCAAATGCAATTGGTTGATATTTTCCATGCTTATCCTCTTGCATCAATACAGCCTCTAATCCTTTAAGAGATGCATCTGTGCAAATTAAAAATGGTTTTGTAAAATTAAGATAGGCCAGGCAAGGTGCACATGTAAGTTTATCTTTAAATTCATTAAATGCTTGTTTTTGTTCCTCTCCCCACGGAAATACAGCTTGTTTTTTCAGTAGGTGGAAAATGGTTCTGCAATGTGAGAGAATCGTCGTATGAATGATGTATAATATCCTAATTATCCATCCATTGCCAGACGCCTTAATCCCGTAAGGGGTGGCCACAAACAAATCGCCTCCATGTCGCCGTGTCTCCCGCCATTTCACTGCCCTGCTCCCAGCTCACACACCCCTCTCTCATTTACCTCTCCACTCCATCCCTCCATCTCATCCTTGGCCTCCCCCTCCCTCTCCCCCCTTCACCTCACTCATACACTCTCCTCGTTAGTCTCTCACCTTCATCCTATCCACATGGCTAAACCAACTCAGTGTGTTTCTCCTAAAGCTTCCTATCACATCCACATCAACACCACAGCAATCTTTCACATCCTGATTTGTAATATCCTGCTAGTCCTAAAATCTCTCTTACTTCATCCACATTTGTGGATTCAGGGAAATCCCTTACTTCTTGTATTTTCTCTTTTGAGGTGGGTATGCCTTCTCCACCTACACTGTGGCCTAAGAATTTAGTTCCTCAAAGCAAAATTTACATTTAGACACCCAAATTTTAAAACCAGCATTGCTTAACTTGTGTAGGGGCTGGTCTAATTTATGTAAATGTTCATCTATTGAGTGTGTTGCAGTTATGATGTCGTCCAAGTAGGCAAAGATGCCATTTCCTAACATTCCTGATAATACTCTATTCATTAACTGCTTCAAAATGCCTGGAGCTGTCCTTAATCCCACTGGCATTCTTTTATAATGATAATGCCCTGTATTTGTAAAGAAAGCAAAGTCTGAATAGTCATCTAACTCAATTTGGTAATATCCATTAAGCAAAACGATTGTGGAAAATACAATAATTTCTGGGCCAGTGCTTTGCAAGACCTCATTTAACCCCTATGAGCCGGCTGACATATATAGCCGTAACAATTTAGGGTGTGGAGCGCCGCCGGTTGACGGGATTTGCCGCTTGTATTTTCTTGTCACCCTTTGAACTCGTGACCATTCTCTATGACACACATAGAGTAGACAGGCCTCCCAGGTAACCAACAGATGCGCGGCTCAGTCTGTACACTGCACTGGTATAGTAAGAAGCCATGTCTTCATCATGGTCGTCGTCCGATTCTGTCTCACCATGCGCAGGGCTGATTGCATCATTGACCCCCCCCTCCAGAAGTTCTGCCCTTAGTGCCGGGGAAAGGGCTCAGTGACAGTGCCATTGGTCATGCCTTGGACGACACAATGTCCTCAAGGACACTTAGTGAGCATATGTCTTCAGAGTCACCATGAGGATGGTGAACTCTCGGCCTTTGACCCCTTCCCCCTCTCAAACGCCTGAAAAGGGTCTCAAACTCCTGCAGGAGGAAGGCAAGGCCTTCGACAGTGACGAGATCACTGAGGAGGAGGACATAGATGACCCATCACACGGGCAGGTGAGAGTAGAGTTCGTGGTCATCTGCAAAATAAACCCCAACAAGCCATCTCCCCATCACGCTCACAGCCTGCTCACCATCTTCTCGCCATCGAATGTACCCCTTCACCTCAGTCGAGTAATTCAAGGGCGGAATCACCTCAACCGATTTCTTCAGGAGTGAAATTTTCCAGAGGGGCCCCACATGGTGTTACTTAGCAGCAAGCATCTCCCCAGGGAAGGCCTGCATCAGGTGAGGCATCACCCCCTCACTTCCCCACCTTCCACACCTCTCCCTCTCCTTCCCTCTCACCTCCTGCCCACGGGCGTGCATGCACGCCAAAAAAACGTGCTGCACATGGCAAATGATCTGCTTTACCAGCTGTGGGTAAAGCGGATACCTTTGTCTGGGAGGATGGAGCAAGATTTGAGCCATCTGTGCCAGTGTTTGATGAGGAAAGAGTGGGTGTTCAGGAGGATGAGTTTCCCCCAGGCCCTTGACTATTAGCAGTATTTTCAGGATGATAGTCATGACTGCAATTATGCAATACCTAGTGGAAAAGATAAATTTCCACCAGGTTATGTGTGCTTAGTGGCTGGACTTGGCTGGCAGCAAAACCACGCACATGAGGGACTGACAACATGTGAAGGTGAGGGAGTTGTTTGTGTGGCTAGCCCTTACCATGTTGATGGTGCATGTAAGAAAACATGTGCTCCAAAACTATTGGGTTCAAAGATGAACTAGTGGGCACACGTGTCTTCGGTAAGTATATGGCGTGTGAGAGGTACCTGGCCATCCTAAGGTACAGTTGCGAGCAGATGACTTGAGGCCACCTAGTCCACCAACACGTTAATGTTTTATCTGGTAATAGTGGTAGCTATGAACCTGACCGAGATTCAGTCGGCTGTTCGGGTGAAACAAACTCAGAGATAAATGGTCAAAGTGCAGTTCTAACTGGTCTCCAATCAATATCATGCAAGTAAAAGTATTATATTGATAATGATTAACGTGTCATACACATTGTAGATATATTTATAACCACAGTATTACAACACAGGCATCCAAATAGTGGTGCGTTCATTCATGTGAGAAACACGGGTATCCTGAATGTGCAGCTTCATCACCTCGGTTTGTGACGTAGGCACCACGTGACGCCAAGTATGTGGAGAGGCATGAAGGTGGAACCAAATGGCCCCTTCATAAATATTTATAGTGAGTAATCGTTCGACTTTACCACTCGAATATTAACCAAACATTGGTTGCGTATGTCAAAACAAACTTATTACAGCCTTTAATCTCATATACGTTTAATACCGCAGCCAACCACCTGTCCCCTTCCCCCTCCTCCTATTTGACGTCCCACCTCGTCCCTCCCTTCCTCACCCACCACCCTCCTTATAACTCCCACACACCCCTCCCCCTTCTCCGCCTACTGAAGTGTGAAGCTTTAACTCTCCCACCTGCTTCGGATTTAGACTTTGACGAAAGTGAGGTTCACGGTGAGGGATGACTGGCATGACGGCATTTTTGTGATGATAATGCTAAGTTGCGGGGAAGCTGATAACCCTACGGAATATCTCTTGAAAACTGGTAAAGGTTGTTTGGTTCACGACAATAGTTGAACCAAATAAATCGCTACCGATACCCATGTCACACATGCATGAACGCACCACTATTTGTATGCCTGTGTTGTAATACTATGATTATAAATATAACTACCATGTGTATGACATATAATACGTTTACTTACATGATACTGATTGGAGACCAGTTAGAACTGCACACTGACAAATTATCAATGGGTTTGATTTGTTCGAACAGCCGACTGAATCTCGGTCAAGTTCATAGCTACCACTGTTACCAGATAAAACACCAACATGTTGGTGGACTAGGTGGCCTCGAGTCATCTGCTCGCAACTGTACAGTCGCCAAACGTTCCACCTGGGCCACCTAGCCGCGAGAGGTGGGTAACGGGTGCTGGCATCGGTGCATATGTTTGTTCGTGTGTACATGCTCGACGGAAGTTCGGATCTTCACCTCTCTTCGTCCGTAGTGAACCTCCGGCAGAGTTCATCCCAATATTCGGTCAACAATTTTTAGCCAATAGAATTTCAAAGGAACTTCTTGAAAGTATTGGATAATGCGAATATTGAAAACAATAAGTAGAATAATCTAAAAGACCGGATCTTTATACATATTGCATATTTATAAACGTATTCATTTTCATTATTACATGATATACCCATGGCTAAAAATTGTACTGAATACTGGGGGGAAGAACCGACGTGTGATCGGCTCTTACGGTAGAATAGTAGATACCGGTGTCTAACTGTTCGTTTTACATTGCGCCAGTCCTGGGTAGGTCTTGATTAAACCTATTGAAATACCATTCTTGATCCGAGACATGATCACATAAGTTAGGTCAACTCATTGGGCGGATATTAATTTACACTAAGTGGGCGAGATAGGAACTGTAGATGTCGGAGGTTGAAACTCGTTCGTTGAGCCGAGGCAGAATACTGCCTCGAGTCAGATAGTCACGAGTCGACGGGAGCTAAAGCGCCTAGGTTCGTGCGATTAAAAAAAAAAAAAAAAAAAAAAAAAAAAAAAAAAAAAATCAGTGTTTCAGCTTGTAATGATAATTTCATGTTCGTTATGTTGCATTTACCAGTCACTTAAGTAATATCACAGGCAATGGTGATATAAATGTCCCAATAATTCATGAATCAATAGCAGTTGTGCTTAAAATGACTGGAAGCTTTTGCATACTGTGATGGAGAGGTGGTGTCTTCATCTTGCTGTAATGTGAGATAATGTTGTTCGGTGAATAATCGATGAGCGTGTAAATGTGTGACCTCACACATAAGCGGCACCGCTCACAATCAATATTCCTTGTAATGTGTAATTCAGTCATTCGTTAGATGAATGGACTATAAAGGTGTGCTGTTATGACCATAGTCATATGAAATATGATACGGTAAGTCATTAACATAGCTGATATAATAGCCACATCGACAGCAGTATGCATAAACTATGCCTGTTGAAGTGACAGTATTTTAACCTCCTGCCTCTTCGTGGTGCTCCACAGAACACACAAAAACCTGAAGTACTACCAACGAGGAAATAAGCAACCGTTAACAGTGTCTGAACATCATCCTAATGTTTATTGGTCTGTGTCATTCATGATGTGAATATGGCAGGTAATCTTACTTGTAACTGGACGTAGATGTTAGGTAAATGCATTCCTCTTCAACCTATACTGATAATGGTATCAAGTGATAATCCTATGAAATGGAAGTACTGATATAAGGAGAGAGTGAGACGGAGAAAGGTTAAGAGCGATTACAGTATATAGTGATATGGTAACAATGTAAAAACAACATAGAAAATAAAATGTTTAGCATTGTTAAGAATACAAATATTTAATAGAATGCTAATGGATCTCAAAAACTAGTTCGGCAATGATTATCACTGACGGTATGAACAACGTAACCCCCCCCCCCCGTCCTGCGCCTGCCCTGGCCTTCACTATGCCAAGCTCCCCCCTTAAGCAGCTCTCCCACCGGCTTGACCAGTTGCAGGAAACCGGTTGCATGGAATTGTTGCGTGCCACAGGTTGCACGGACCAAGGCCAAGTAAGTATAGTGTGATAAATATTATTATATTATATATAATAGTATATATTTATATCATAATATTATTATATATTACCTTATTATAGAATTAATATAGTCATATTTATTTGGCCTTGGTCAGCGCGACCTGTGGCACACAACAATTTTCCGTGCGACCAGTTTCATGCAACTGGCTGAGCCGATGGGAGAGCCGCCTTACTCCTGAGACATTTTTCTCCCCACCCAACTCCGTATCCAGCCATCTATGGGATGAACTCTGACTCTGACGGAGGTTCACTACAGACGAAGAGAGTTGATGATCCGAACTTTCGTCGAGCATGTACACACGAACAAACAGATACACTGTTGCCAGCACCCGTTACCCACCTATCGCGGCTAGGTGGCCCAGGTGGAACATTTGACGACTGTACCTCCATTTCATTAGAAATTATGGGCCTGCACTGAACGACAGGTTGTGGAAGATTAGATCCATTCTAACAATGCTCAAGGAGTCATTTTCCAAGGTTTTTCATCCGTTTCAGAAAGTGGTAATTGACGAGTCGCTGGTGTTATTCAGGGGCAGGTTGGCATTTATTCAGTATGTACTGTTCAAGCATCACCGCTTTGGGCCGTAATTCTTTGTCCTTTGCGACTGCAAAACTATATATATGCGCAATGTGATAATTTATCCAGCAACAGATGTTGATATACCTACTGACGATCCTCATGGTTTTTACGGCATCAATTGTGAAAGTGCTGATGGAAATGTGTTTCAACAGGCACAACATTCTGTACACCGATAATTATTACACTACCCCGGCGTTGACCAAGTATTTGCTTGAACACGGTATTGGGTCCTGTGGAACTGTGCACACAGACAGAAATAATTTCTCTGTATTTCCAGCAAATACTGAGAAAGGAGCCCTTCTTGCCAAGAAATGTGGCAACATGTTAGCCCTCCTCTGGCATGACAAAAGACAGGTTAACATGTTGTCAGCAGTACATAAGGGTGTGTTAAAAAAATTGGAAAAACAGACTACAGGACCAGGGAACCCATGTTGAAGCCAATTGCTGTCAACGATTATAATATCAACATGCGGCTTGTTGATAAATCAGACATGCAAATTGGTGAGGTTGATTGCCTACGTAAGTCCTGCAGGTGGTACAAGAAGGCGTTTTTACACCTTCTTGATATCACCGTCCTGAACAGTTTCATATTATTATAAAGCTGGTGGAAGTGAGGTTAGCAGGGGAGTGAAAGATAAAAATGGTAGATTACTAGTGGAGAAGGGTGAAAAAGTGAGCAGATGGAGAGAACATTTTTAAGGAATTATTGAACATACAGCATGGAAGTAATGCGAGTATAAGTGGCTGGGGAATGGCTGGGAGAAGGAGGGAGATGAGAAGACAGGAAGAAATCAGTAGGATAGAAGTTGTGGAAGCAATGAAGAAAGTTAAATTGGGGAAAGCCCCAGGAATTGATGGAGTGTGTGGTGAAATGTTGAAGCATGGGGGAGAGATAGTAGTAGAATGGATGTGGAAGAGGTGCAGATTGGCCTGGGAGGAAGGTAGAGACCCGGAGGATTGGAAGTCAGGTATAATTATTCCCTTGTACAAAGGGAAAGCAGTGATAAGGAACAGGGAAGTGAGCATGGAAGTGAAAAAGTTACTACATGACAGTATTGTGATACCAACTCTAACGTACGGAAGTGAAGCTTGGACATTGTTGGAAGGACACAAGTCAAGAGTGAGAGCAGTGGAAATGAGTTATTTAAGAGGAGCCTGTGGAGTCACGTGGAGAGACAGGGTGACGAATGAGGATATAAAGGAGCGTTGTGGTGTGGATGTGGATGTGATAGGAAGCGTTATGAGGAACACACTGAGGTGGTTTGGCCATGTGGAGAGGATGGAGGGTGAAAGACTGACGAAGAGAGTGTATGTGAGTGAGGTGGAGGGGGGAAGAGGGAGGGGGAGGCCGAGGATGAGATGGAGGGATGGGGTGGAGAGGTATATGAGAGAGGGGGGTGTGAGTTGGGAGCAGGGCAGTGAAATGGTGGGGGACAGGGCGACTTGGAGGCGTTTTGTTTGTGGCCACCCCAAACGGTATTGAGGCGTCTGGCAATAGATAGATAGATAGACAAAGGAAAAAGTGAAAAAGAAGTGTGTGGCAATCATAGGGGCATTTGTCTTCTTAGTATAATAGGAAAAGTGTATGGTAGGGTACTTATTGACAGAGTTAGAGAAAGAACAGAGGAATTAGTTGGAGAAGAACAGGGAGGTTTTAGGAAGGGAAGAGGTTGTGTAGATCAGATATTCATTCTTAGATCTTTAGTGGAAAAGTTTCTAGAGAAGGGAAAGAAGTTGTATGCAGCTTTCATGGATTTGGAGAAAGTATATGACAGGGTGGATAGACAAGGATTGTGGAAAGTATTAAGAATATATGGAGTAGATGGGAAGTTGTTGAATGCTGTGAAGAGTATGTATGATGGTGCTAAGGCTGCAGTGCGTGTGGATGGTAAACTAAGTGAATTTTTATCTTTGGAGGTTGGGTTGAAACAGAGACGTTTCCCTCCAAATTTCAACTCACAACTGTTCAAGTCTAACTGTTACAGATATTTTATGAATGGAGGACACCAGTAATCTGGTGTATGGATTATTATTATTTTTTACTCATTTGTTTTTCCTTCCTCCGTTCTGTTATTTATATGAAAAAAAAAAAAAAATGTCTCCATGGTTGTTCAATTTGTACATGGATGGGGTAATAAAAGAGGTACAAGGTAGGGTAGTGGATGTTGGAGTGGCCCTGGTGAGAGAGGATAGTGTTTGGAAACTCCCTGTACTGTTGTTTGCAGATGATACTGTGTTGTTGAGTGAAGACGAAGGGGAGCTGCAAGGCTTGGTGGATGAGTTTGGGAGAGTGTGTAAGAAACGGAATCTAAAGGTGAATGTAGAGAAGAGTAATGTGATGGTCTTTGAGAGAGGTAAAGTCAGTGAATGTACAGTGAGGTTGGATGGTGAGGAATTGGAAAATGTGAGTACGTTTAAGTACTTGGGTATGTGATGAGTAAGGATGAAGATTTGGAGGGTGAAGTGCTTGAAAGGGTACAGCAGGGAAGAAAGGTTGCTGGTTCCCTGAAAGCAGTGATAAGAAACAGGGAAGTGAGCATGGAAGTGAAAAAGTTACTACATGACAGTATCGTGATACTAACTCTAACGTATGGAAGTGAAGTTTGGACGTTGTTGGAAGGACACAAGTCAAGAGTGAGAGCAGTGGAAATGAGTTATTTAAGAGGAGCCTGTGGAGTCACATGGAGAGACAGGCTGACGAATGATGATACAAAGGAGCGTTGTGGTGTGGATGTGGATGTGATAGGAAGCGTTATGAGGAACACACTGAGGTGGTTTGGCCATGTGGAGAGGATGGAGGGTGAAAGACTGACGAAGAGACTGTATGTGAGGTGGAGGGGGGAAGAGGGAGGGGGAGACCGAGGATGAGATGGAGGGATGGGGTGGAGAGGTATATGAGAGAGGGGGGTGTGAGTTGGGAGCAGGGAAGTGAAATGGCGGGGGACAGGGCGACGTGGAGGCGATTTGTTTGTGGCCACCCCAAACGGGATTGAGGTGTCTGGGAATAGATAGATAGATAAAGCTCATCAGGCAATCTCTCTGTACGAGAGTTTGAGACAGAGCTTGCACATGAACTCCTTGAAGAGTATTCAGCTGCACAGGTGCCAGGTGCTGGTCAGGGGACAACGCCTACAGCTGACAGGCTAAGCTGTGCCAAGTATTTCCAGTGGCACAGGCTGGTAGAGATTGGCTGTATCACAGCAGGTCGTCAGGCATACAGGCGGTGCCATGTCTGTAACACGACAAAATGCCGTCCCCCAGCACGAAAACTGACAGCCTACCAATGTGCAGAGTGCAAGGTCCCCCTATGCCCTAAATGTTTTAGCGAGTATCAGTCCGAGCGTGATTACTGAGCAGGTGTGTGGGAAAGTGTTATTAGTATACAGGTATGCACAAGTGTGTGTGTGTGTGTGTGTGTGTGTGTGTGTGTGTGTGTGTGTGTGTGTGTGTTTTATATAAAGTGAAATGTTATATAAGTGATTTCTAGTAAGTGCCATGATATAAGTGTTTTATAATAAGTCCAGTAAGTGCAATGCACTAAGTGTTAATGTTTATTGGTTATTGGTGAAGAAATTATTGGAAATACCTTGAGGTAGCCTACCTGTCACATGAAAGAAAACCACTTGTGAGTGGGCCAGAAAGAAAATTACCTCATTGGCTATAACTGAATTTTTTCCCCTCAATACTCAGAAAAATAATGCTGAATATGTGAGCATAAGCATATTTGTGATGTGAAGTACAAATAATGTAAGTTGTGTATAATATTTGTAAGATTTTCACGATACCCCTGATTAGTACAAATCAGTGCCTGATACTCAACTGTTTAGTTGTTAGTTTGAGCATTGAACTTTAACTTGTAATTTTACCTCTTTTGTTTTGAACCTGGAAATTTGCGGGACAGTAGTGATTTTAGTATTCTCATTTGAAGTGTTCATTATCTCTCTCTGTTCCGTAACATAAATTTGGCGACCTCTTATCAGGATATTCAGGATATTATCATAAGGATATTGCTTGATATTTTGTGACTGTGATTTATTCATGATGTCTACTATTACTACGCTTGATGAAGCCAAAGATTTTTGTCAAATGTGCAAACAGTGTGTGATGTAGAAAACAGAACAAAGAATGAACTTAAGCTTGTTGCTCAACAATTGGGAATTGCTGTTCACTCTCATCATTCTAAAGATCAAATTGTTGACATGATTAATGAAAGCTTGTTTAATGTAACTCCTCCAGATGAGCAAACGCAGATTGAAATAGCTAAGTTACAGCTAGCCCTGCAGGAGGCTCGTGCTAAGGAGGCTGAGTTTCAGGCAAATGCTAAGGAGGCTGAGTTTCAGACTCGTGTTAAGGAGGCTGAGTTTCAGGCACAAGTTGAACTTGCTAGGATTCAGGCAGACCATGAGTATCGCATGAAACAAGGTGGAACTGGATCATCTAACTCTGATAATTTTGATGTGGCTAAAAATGTTAAACTTGTCCCTCCTTTTAATGAATCTGATTTAACAAAGTATTTTCAGTTTGAGAGGGTAGCTACAGGTTTTAATTGGCCAAAAAAGTATTGGCCAGTACTCCCTCAAACTGTTCTCACCGGTAAAGCTCAAGTAACTTATGCATCTTTGCCTCAGGATCAATATGATAATTATGATGTAGTTAAGAGCTTGAATCTTAAGGCCTATGAGCTTGTTCCTGAAGCCTATAGAGTAAAATTTAGAACAACTTATAAGCAAGATAAGCAATCCCATGTTGAGTATGCAAAAATCAAAGAAGATCTGTTAGAGCAGTGGTTAAATTCTAAGAATGTGGCTTCTGATTTTGGTAAATTTAAGCAGATGATTTTGCTGGAGGACTTCAAAAGGTGTATTAATAATTATGTAAGCCTATATCATGATGAGAAAAGAATAGATAATTTGTCTGATGCTGCAGTTTTAGCTGATGAATATGTTCTCACTCACAAGAGATATTCTAAAGAAAAAAGGAAAGCTGAGAGTAAGTACGTTACCTCTACTCAGAGTACAGGTAACAGGAAAGAGAATAAAGATGATGTTTCTCAGGAGGTAAATACCAGCTTCACCTCTAGATTTCAGAAAAGTACATGTACTTATTGTAGTAAGCTTGGTCATACTACGGAGAAATGTTTCAGGAGACAGCATGATGTGAACAAAAAGGAGTCTTTAAATATTCAGTCAATTGGTCTAGTGTCCACCCTTGAGAGTTCCCAGAATTCTTTAACCGAGTTAACTGAACCTGCTTTGAGGGGTAAATTAAATTCTCATGATGGAGCTCCTCTTTTGAGCAGTAACATGGGTGACACTCTCAAGAGTTCATGTGCTAATTTCCTGTCTGATGGTTTTTTTCAGTCCTCTGGACAGTAATAACAGGAAATCAGTTTAAAATATATCGTGATACAGGTGCTTGCAAATCCCTTATGCTGACCAATGTTCTAGGCTCTAATGTTAATTCCTCTGATGAAACTGTAATCTTACAAGGTGTAGGGAATAATTACTTCTCTGTCCCTCTGTGCAGAGTGAGTCTGGTTTTGTTAATGGTTCCGTTATGGTTGGGTTGGTTGAGACACTCCCAATGTCAGGTGTAACTTTCTTACTTGGAAATGATATTGGTGGAAGTCAAGTGTGTCGAGCTCCTCAGTTGTCTAGTGAACCAGTGACTGCGACCCAGAATTGTGATATCCCTGATGTGTTCTCTGCATGTGCTGTCACTAGGGCTAAGTCTAAAGTTACTGGTGACTTAGAGGATAATGATGATGATGATGTTATCCTAGCTGACACTTTTCTTGCTAATTTGGACCACTCACCAGATGAGGCAGTACCCCGTAGTGTTGATAATTTGTCTTGTCAAGAGTTGGTTGAGTTGCAGGTTGCTGACCCTGAGTTGAAAGGTCTAGCTAACTCTGCTTGCAGTGAGGAAGAGTCAGCTGGTGCTTCTACTTGTTATTATATAAAGTCAGGAGTACTTATGAGGAAGTGGAGACCCCCAACAGCATCAGCCGACTGTGAATGGGAGGTTGTACATCAAGTTGTCATCCCTCGTGTTTGTAGGCAGGATATCATTAGAATGGCTCATGATGCCAGTTTGGCAGGACACCTTGGAGTGAGGAAGACTGTGGCACGCATTTTGAAACACTTCTACTGGCCAGGTATCTTCAGAGATGTTTCCTGGTATTGTAAGTCATGTCACACCTGTCAAGTTGTGGGGAAGTATAATCAGACCGAAAAGGTTGCACCTCTAGTTCCCATTCCTCCTTTTGAGGCGCCATTCACCCGTGTGTTAGTGGATATTGTGGGCCCTCTTCTTAAGACTTCTTCAGGATTTTCTTATGTGTTGACCCTGATTGATATGACTACTCGTTATCCTGAAGCCATTCCACTTAGAAATATCTCAGCAAAGAACGTGGTTAAGGAAATGCTAGGGTTCTTAACAAAGTTTGGTCTGCCCAAGGAGGTACAGTCAGACCGGGGAAGTAATTTCATGTCAAATATTTTCAAGCAGTCTCTGAAAGAGTTGGGCATCACCCAGATCAAGTCTTCAGCTTACCATCCCCAGACCCAAGGAGCGTTGGAGAGATATAAAACACTCAAATCGATGCTCAGGAAATACTGTTTGGAACATCAGAAAGACTGGGATAAAGGTCTTCCATTTGTTGTATTTGCCGCTAGAGAATCTTCAAATGAATCACTGGGGTTCTCACCCTTTGAACTACTGTTTGGCGATGAAGTAAGAGGACCCCTTAAGCTACTCCAGGAATGCTGGCTGTCGGAGGAAGATGACGTCAACCTGCTGGAGTATGTGATGAAGTTCAAAGAATGGCTGTCCACTGCTTTACAGCTGGCGAGAGAGAATTTAGGAGCTGCTCAGGAGAAAATGAAAACTTGGATAAGAAGTCCAGGTTACGCCACTTTCAGCCAGGAGATCAGGTTTTGATTCTGCTACCGGTGCATAGGCAACCTCTTCATGCCAAGTTTAGTGGTCCTTATTTCGTGGAGAAGAAACTCAGTGATGTCAACTATGTCATCGCCACACCAGATCGTAGAAAGAACAAGCAACTTTGTCACATCAACATGCTAAAGTTATATCACAGGCGGGACGAAAATAACCCAGTCTGCACTGTAGCTGTTCCACCCGAGTCTGCAAGTGAAGTTCTCCCATGCAGCATGAGCCTGAGTGATAGTTTGGGGAAGAATCCTGATATCATGAATGATCTCCAGACTAAGCTTTCTCATCTAGCTCCCGAGGAAAGGCAGGAGTTTTAAGCGTTACTGCATGAGTACCTGCAAGCGTTCCGTGCCACTCCAGGAAGAACCACTGTGTTGATGCATGATGTCGATGTTGGAGACGCAAAGCCAATTAAACTGCCTCCTTACCGTGTGAACCCAGTGAAAGTTCCTCTCATCCAGAAGGAGCTTGGCTACCTGTTGGACCACAAGATGATTGAGCCCTGTCAGAGCGAGTGGAGTTCTCCTGTCACTCTAGTCCCTAAGCCAGGTGGGTCACAGCGGCTTTGCATCGACTACAGACGTGTTAATCAGATAACCAAAACAGACACTTACCCTCTCCCTCGCGTGGAAGATTGCATAGACAAGATCGGAAAGGCAAGGTACATAAGTAAGTTTGATTTGTTAAAGGGATACTGGCAAGTACCTATGACTGAACGTGCTAGGGAGATCTCATGTTTTGTAACACTAGGAAAGACTTTTGCATGTTCTGTAATGCCATATGGTATGAAGAATGCACCAGCCACATTTCAGAAGCTCATGAATGTTGTAACAGAGGGTTTGGCAGGGTGTGTTGTTTATATTGATGATGTATTAATCTTCAGTGACAACTGGAAAGATCACCTATGCCATGTCAGTAAATTTCTTGAGGGTTTGGTTCAGGCTAATCTTGTAGCTAATTTATCAAAGTGTGAGTTTGGTCAAGGTAAAGTTCAGTACCTTGGGTACGTAAATGGTGATGGACACGTTGCACCACCAGCAGCTAAGGTTCAGGTTATAAATGATCTTCTCAGACCAAAAAGTAGGAAAGAGCTACAAAGAGTTTTGGGAATGGTAGGTTACTACAGAAGATTTGTTCTTAACTTTTTAATTCTTGTATCACCACTTACAGACCTACTGAAAAAGGGAGTTAAATTTGTCTGGACCGATAACTGTGAATCCTCTTTCAGTAAACTTAAAGCTATCCTATTAAGTCAGCCAGTGCTTGCTACTCCAAATTTTGCTAAGCCTTTTAAGATGGCTGTTGACGCAAGTGATACAGGAGCTGGGGCTATTTTGCTGCAAGAGGATGATCAGGGTATTGAACACCCTGTATCTTATTACAGTAAGAAGGTCACTCCACCTCAAAAGAACTACTCAACTATTGAGAAAGAGCTTTTGGCCTTGATTTTGGGTTTACAGCATTTTTCATTTTATTTGTGTTCTGGTTTTGACCCCATAGTCATTTATACCGATCATAACCCACTGAAATTCCTTAGTAAGTTTAAAGATAAAAATCCGAGATTGACAAGATGGAGTCTACTTCTTCAGGAGTATTCATTAGACATACAACATGTCAAGGGGGAAGAAAATGTTATTGCAGATTGCTTATCTAGACTTTAGACAGATTGTTTTAGAGTTATAAGAAATTTCCTTTGTAAATTTTTTTTTTTTTGGGGGGAGGTGTTACATAGCCTATGATTTCATCATCCTTTGTATAATTCTAACGTACAGTATCCTGCATGTTTGATCACGATTCGCCTCGTGGCTTCCATAGTGACCAGGCTAGCATGTTTTACCTCACTCCCCCCTTCTCCCCCTTATAGTAGAGTAAGTCGTTCTTTCTGTTGTTCAGAGCAGGATTGTCAACTCTTTGTCCCCTATGGCTTCATTTGCGCGTCCTTCTTGCATGTTGTATCAAGCTCTGCCGGCCCCTATATAATGAGCTCAGTCTCTGCATTAATTGCCACTTAGATCTACTCCTCATTTTGTTCACATCTCTGTCCTCCCCTGTACGGTTGTTATTGTTTTTGTGAGTGCTCGGGAAGTCTCCAACCATCTAGCTGCTGTGTAATTTGAGTATAAGTGTTGTTACATTTTTTTCTTGTACTGTATAGCATAAGGTGTTGGTTCGTGGGCCTGGTGAGGTTTTTGTGATTCATGTAGAATTTTACTGTCAGCCAGTAGTAATAATATTTTGTATCTGTAATAATATATCTTGCTTTAACTGAGCATTATCCGGTTTTCTCATTTATCAGGGCCGACTTAGATAAATTTAGTCTTGCTAATTTCGTGTTAATAGTGGCTATTTTAGTTAACCATATATTTAACCTGTTTTTTGCCATCACATTATCCTTATGAGTCCTGAATGTTTAGTTGTTAGTTTGAGCATTAAACTTTAACTTGTAATTTTACCTCTTTTGTTTTGAACCTGGAAATTTGCGGGACAGTAGTGATTTTAGTATTCTCACTTGAAGTGTTCATTATCTCTCTCTGTTCCGTAACAATATACATAAATACATATACATACATATATATACATACATACATATACATATATATATATATATATATATATATATATATATATATATATATATATATGCGACAAAGAGTTGACGTTTGAGGACATCTGTGAGCCAGGTAGACTGTAATAATACTTTTAGATTAAAACCTGACCATTATGTATCCATCCTGGATGGCTCCTAATGCTGGCTGAATAACATGGGAGGTAAAGTTGTGACTCAAAACAACTTTTATTAATAACTTTTTCCTTCCATAATCAATTCTTTCTGAGATTTGAGTTTTTGACACAGACAAACACACAGAGAAAAGATAATGACCACCAACTTTGTCTACCTGGGACTAAACATGATCATCATCCGGACCTCCTGTGCCACCCTAAGGCAGGGTGAAGAATAACTGCGTCCAGACAGACTAAGTTTGCCCAATTTAATGGGCCACACTTCCATTCACTCATCATTCAAGCCCACGGAACCCTAGCTCCATCAGATAGCCCCCCCCCCAAAAAAAAGAAATCACTACGTTCTGCAGCTTCACATATACCTATCTGATGGAGTCAATCCGAACGCTGTCACGTTAAAAGGGGTGCCAAATCCCTGATCATGCACTTTTCCGTCCAGTTCGGTCTCTTGTCAGTCCCTTAGCCTCACCAACTTCCATACCTCTCTTCCTCACACACTCATTCACCAAATCCCTCCATCTACTTCTTGGCCCACCTCGCCTATCCCTCCTTCAGACTCGCTCAGATATACCTCTTTCACCATTCTATTGTCATCCATTCTCTCCACATGACCATACATTCACTCCACATGACCAGATACTCCACACTCCGCATCTTTCACATGTCACATTATTCCGTATCCTATCCACTCTCTGTACTCCACATACATTCCTCAGCAGTCCCATCTCCACTGCTCTTACTCCTGACTTTTCATTTTCATGCTACACCATAGTCTCACATCCGTATGTTAGAGCTGGCACTAACACTCCTTCATGTAAGCCATGCGCAGCTGCAACACTCAAGCCTCCATTTTATATCAAGGCCTTCACTGCACCAGCTGCTTTCCTTCCTTGTGTCACTCTACTTTCCAGTACTTTTGCACATTTTCCTTTCTTTTCTGTCACTGTTCCCAGGTATTTGAACTCTCACCAGTTCCAGTCTCTCTCCATAAACTGTAACATCACACTGGGAGTCACCTTCTTTCTCAATAACCATCACTCTACTCTTCTCTACATTTACTCTCAAGGCACGACGCTCACAGACATCTACAAAACTCTGCACACGTCTACCAAGCTCTTGTCCGGTATTTGCAAGTAGCACTGCATCATCAGCATACAACATTTTTGAGATATTCCATTCATCACCATTCACCATACCAACGCCATCCCTCTCTCCATTACTCGTGTTTTTACTTCTTTCATCACCCCATCCATATACATAATGAACAACCATAGGGACATCACACAACCATGTCGCACGCCCACACTGATCGTGAACCAGTCACTTAGATGCCCATTTACCCTTACACATGTCTCACTACCATCATAAAAACTCTTGACGGCACCATACATGAGCCAAGGTTTCCACAATCCTTCTTTGTCTACTTTGTGGTATGCTTTTTTCAGATCCATAAATGCCATAAACAGCTTACAGTCTGTCTCACATGCTTTATCCACTATCTGCCTTACTGCAAATATTTGATCCACACATCCTCAGCCACTTCTAAAGCCACCCTGTTAGTCACTCACTAGTACATTTGATCTCTCTCTTCCTTTCTATATAATAATAATTCCTCCATATACCTTCCCTATCACACTCAATAGACTTATACCACGATAATTCTTGCACTCAGTTCGCTCACCTTTATTTTTGTACAGGGGTACAATCGCTGCCTTTTTACACTCTACTGGCACAGTTTCACTCATCCATGCCTTCTTACACATCTCCAACAGGCACATCATTCCGCTCTCTCCGCTACACTTAATCATCTCTGCATACACCTCATCAACCCCGGCTGCTTTTATTAATAACTTTTTCTTCTACAATCAACACTTTCTGAGTTCTGAGTTTTCGACACAGACAGACACACACACATACATTTCGTACAGAAATAATGACCATCGACTTCGTCCACCTGGCTCAATAAGTAGATGCATGGCTGGATGAATACTTACATATCAGAGTTCTCAGAAAAAGACAAATACTTGTCTCGACAAACACTTTGTTATATAAGGGACGTCTGGCTACCCTCTCTGGAATTATCAAAAATACCGTAAGTGATCTACTGTATAATTAATCTCTCTCTCTCTCTCTCTCTCTCTCTCTCTCTCTCTCTCTCTCTCGTAGTGAACGTGAAATGTCTCCATGGATCCCGCAAATAAGATGTCTAACTCGGTACAAGCATTAAATGCACACCATCTTACAGCAGGCTTCCTTACTGCAGCCCCTAATGACCCTCCCAGACCATATTTACCAACCACCGCTGTAAATCTTTCACAAAAGCCGTGATGAATATTCAGTCCGTCCAAGGGTACTCTTGCTGGTAATGGTGTCTACTGATAAACAAAACTGCATTAAGGCAAAGGCAATACTTTGTGTCAGTGGTGGTGAGATATTGGAATGACATGTTTGCTGTTATTAGCCTTAAGAATATTTCATACTGACCACTCTAAGACTAGAACGCCATTTTTAGATCGTTCTCTCTACTGTCAAATTATTTCATGCAGCCTTTTAGGAGACTTTGAAACTGAAAGGGTTAGATACATAACTAGGGGAAGTTTTTAGGCTCAGACATCAATGATGCAATCTGATTTTGCGAGCAATCGGTTGAGGGTGATGGTCATAGGGCAGACCTCTTGTTCGGCCCATAGACCAATTGGTGGGAGCAGGGAAGTTACTTTTTCTAAATGCTCAGTCTTGCTGAAACTGAGTACATGAAGCAAGACCCTGATTTTAAGGTAATTTATGGAACTTCTGTGATTGCTTTATGATCAACCTGAATCTCACACTGCAAAGTGTTGTCAGCAATGACGCAGACAGACCTGATATTTCCATCATCATTTCATGCTTCAAAAATGGTAGTAAGACACCGGGATATTGTCAACAGTGTCCCTCTCTCGGTTTTAACACTATGACCCTAAATGAAAAAGTTTTGTTAGTCCAATTTTTGGTATCGAAGGAGATAAAAACGGCGTTCTTGATGTACATTGCTTTATTCTTGAGTAAAAAAGTGTGTGTTTCCCCTAGATGTATCAGCCCTAAACAAGATCTATGCCCCAAGTACAAGCGGAAGTGAGAGTGTGCCTGCAAAAATGCTAGCATTGCAATCTCCACTTGTTTGAAAAAACAGTATCAAAGAATCTGATCATGTAGGTTTTCTACAGTACTTGCTCGTACATTCAGTCACATTTACAGATAACCTAATAAATATGTATAGATATACAAAATAGTAATGATAGTAAATGTTACAGCATTGGTTCACATTATTCGTATAACAGCCTGACACCCCAGTTGATGGATATATTAGAATGCCCGGTATTCCTGGGACAGCATTCA
This sequence comes from Coenobita brevimanus, assembly GCF_032717465.1. Lineage (NCBI taxonomy): Eukaryota > Metazoa > Arthropoda > Malacostraca > Decapoda > Coenobitidae > Coenobita > Coenobita brevimanus. The sequence goes on along the minus strand of NC_137026.1, from coordinate 15,478,758 downwards.
TGATCAATATCGAGTCCTTCATGGTAACATTAATCCTCTCCATCAATGACTCATTTCCTATCATGTTCTGGCAAACTTTATGTTTTAAATAAAGTATGCAGTGACCATTTTTAGTGACGGGCTCAGAACTAATTTCCATAAACCCCTTCACAGTCCGATGTTCCGTCATAAAGCTGCATAAAATCGTTCCAAGTAACACGTGTAAACAAGAAGGAGCAAGTTGTGAATGCAGTACTCACACCCACCAACTACTCTAAGGGCCGAACATTTGAGTTCACCCTGTGACCTTTATCTTTATCAGATTACCCTTAAAAAGAAATTATTTCATTCTTGCCAATATGGTGCAGATCATTTCAGACCTGTCTGAGTTGACTTGGCCCACTGAACTTGACCTTTGACCTCTCCCTGTGACCTTGTCCATTGACAGTTTTCAAAATCGAATATCTACTTGTTATAGCCTGAACCCTTTACACAGATCTGCATCGAAAAAAACTGTTTCAGCTGACTGTGTCATGTAACCTTAACTCTTGACCTATTGCTCTCAAAAACAACACGTCAGTCTCTTGCATGATCCTCAACTCATCCATCAAGTTTGATCCGGATAATGTATTAACTGTTTCAGTTATATGTTCACGCACAGACACACGGCTTAAGATTTGACCTTGCCTGTGACATTTGACTGACTGCTCTCAAAATTGAGTACATTAGTTCTTCCCCGACCCTTAACACTTCCACCAAGTTTGGCCGAAGTCATATAAAAACTGTTTGAATTGGCCTTGTTCTGTGTCTTTGGCATTTGATCTTTCCATGTGACCTTGACAACTGACTGATTGTTTTCAAATTCAATCCCTTTCATTCTTGCCTGATCCTCAACCCTTCCACGAAGTTTGGTCTAAATTGGATGAAATTGGTTTAAGATTACCTTGCCATTTGACTCTGACTTTTGACTAATTGTTTGCAGATAAAAAATTTACCCCATGCCTGACCTCAACCCTTCTACCAAGTATGGTTATATTCAGAGGAAAACTGAGTTTGTTGACACCCACGCACGAGTCGAACTTGACCTTGCCGTGTGACCTTGACGTTTGGCTGCATATCTCACAATTCAGTATCTTCCTTCTTGCCTTCCTGTCAACACATTCGTCAAGGTAGAACTAAAGTGGATGAAAACAGTTGCAGTTGGTTTTGGTAGGTCAGTGTTTGATCAACCTCTGTAGCCTTGGCCTTTGATCCATTGTTCTCAAAAACGGTACGTTTCCTCATAGACTGACGTTCAGCTCCTCCACCAAGTTTGGTGAAGACTGGATAAATACTTTTTGAGTTTTTGTTACACACACACACACACACACACACACACACACACACACACACACACACACACAAGCAAACAAACACACGCAGCTCAAAACATGACACCCACTATAGAATCGCAAGCGCGGGTGTAAAGATTTAAAAAAAAAAACTTGATTGAAGGGATTAATATTCCTCAGAGGTGAGTTTTATCGATCATGCAGAATATCATCTTATCCTCCTGTGTGATAATTTTTTAATATTGTAAACACTTTCGTAGTTATGGTCGGTGAGATGAAAATGACAAGTAAAAAAAAAAAAAAAAAAAAAAAGCATTGTTAATTTCAGTGTGCAGGTGCTTCTGGCCTAGTCAAATAGTGCCATCAATCAAGGCTTTCAATATGTATATGCACTTTGCTGACGAGCTATTGAAAATGCTGTCTTGGATCCATATGGGGGTTCAGGAAGTCTCAACCCCCCCCCCCATTCTCTTATTTTCGTGTGAGTCGTTTTTCGCTGCCTTTGACTTACTGTTTCCAGGGAGTAGACTGTATCACCAGTCGAACAGGGCGGTACTGCCACGATGGATGGAAAATTGATGACAGGGAGAGCTGGAGGTCCCGTTTCATCAGCCCTTGGGACTAGCTTCTATCCTTCTTTGTTGAACGTCTTCAGTGTTTCAAAAACACAGAGAGTCGGCCAGCATGCTTTCCAATACAAGTTCCTTCCTATTCAAAATCTAAACAAAAATGGCATCTCAACATCAAGCGTCGGAGTCCCCAGGGGAGTGAGGTACCATAAAAATCTTCCTTTCTCCCCTGACGAGCACTTAAAATGCCTGGAGCCACTATCTGACTCACTTCTTCTTTTTTGCAGAAGGAACCACTATCTGACTCGCTTCTTCTTTTTTTGCAAAATTCACTGCCTTTCCTCTAACTTTCTGTCTGTTCAACACCTCCTCTCTTCCTCTAAACCTCACCTTCTCATCATCACAGACAGTCAGCTGTCTGAGGCGACTGATAGCAACCATTCTCTGTATCCTCATTCTTTCTCTATACTCACTTCAAATCCAAAGGTGATCTCTCAATATGTACGCAACAACATGTCTTGCTCTCGTGTTCCTGAACTTGAATTCTCTCAATTCCATACTCCCTGGCTTCGGCTATCCTGTAATTCTCGGAATAAAATATCTGCTGTTTACTCATCCTCTGATTCTAATGATTATGAAAAATTCTTTGACTATCTTTCTTCTAAGATATCCTATCAATTTCTCCTTTCTCTGAAATCTCCATTCCAGGTAATTTTAATGTTCACCACCACTTTGGGCTCTCCTTTCCTTTTGCTGATATACCTAGTGAAGAAATTTACATCTTTTCTATCCTCAATAACCTAGAGCAGTTTGTACAGCACTCTACCTCTCTACCTGTATCCCTGATCACCTTGGAGAGAATTCCAACATACTCATTTTTGCAGGCATGGAAGCATATATTCCTTTTCCTTATCCTGTGACTAATGAAAAAAAAAAATGGTTCAATTGTGCTTGTTCTAATGCTGTCCACAACAAGGAGAATGCCTACAAAAGGTACTGGAGCCAACCCACCCCTGAATCTCATCACTATTATGTTTCTGCCTGGAATCATGCTAAGTTTGTTCTTTGCTCTACTAAATATAATTTCATCCATACTAAATGCTTTGCATCTCCGAGCTGAAATTCTTCCTGTTCCTTCCGGTACCTTGCCAAAAACTTTTCCAACAACTTTACCTCATCATCCTTCCCTCCTCTTTTCCACTCCGATGGCTCTGTAGCTGTTTCTTCTACTAATAAAAAAGGACTCTTCCCTCAGACTTTCTCCAATTTCACTTTAGAGGATAACGGTGCTGTTCCTTCATCACTTTCCTCCTCTAACTTCCTCATGGCTGCCATCAAAATATCTTCATTTAACGTATTTTCTGCCATCACTGGCCTCAATACTAACAAAGCAAATGAACCTGATGGGGTACCTCCTGTTCTCCTCAAGAATTGTGCTTGTTACACCATCCCTAGGTAAACTCTGTCAACCTGTACCTTTTCTTCGTGCTAGAAGTTTGCCGTCATTCAACCAGGCCCAAAAAAGGATAACCATTTCCATCCCTCTAACTATCGCCAGACTGCAATAATATCCAGTTTCAAAAGATTTTAAATATTTTAACAATAAAACTTTAAAGTACCTTTCCCAGCACAACCTTCATTCCAATCATCAGTATGGCTTCCGCCAGGGAAGCCCCACTGGCGATCTTCTCACATTCCTTTCCAACTCCTGGTCATCCTCCTTTCGGAGCTTTGCAGAAAGCGTTACCATTGCATTGACATCGAATCTGACATAAATCTGTAATTTCCAAACTGCCCTCTTACGGTTTCTATCCTTCTGTTTGTGCCTTCATCTCTAGCTTTCATTCATGTCATTTAAAAGCTGCTATTATAGACGGCCACCTTTCTTCTTATAGAGCTAACAGTAGTGGTAATCCTCAGGGCTCTGTTCTGTCACCAGCTAACTTCCCTCTATCCACCAGTGACCTTCTAAGCTTTTCATCTAACACTGTCCACTCATACGCTGATCACTCCACCCTTCACTTTTCCATTCACTTCCCAGAGTCTATCTCAACAGTTACTTCAACAAACAAACAAGGGATGAGGCTATGGTACACCTAATATCTGACTTGGCTCATATCTCTGATTGTGGTAAAAATTATCTTGTTTTTATTGTTCCAACAACTCAGTTCTTATATCTTTCAACTCATCGAAAATTTCTGCAGCAGTATCTTCTAATTTTAGCAATATCCAACTTAATCCTGCATCATCTTTAAATATACTTGGGGCTTCATTCTCTCGGGATTTATCTTGGAAAGATCATATTACATCTCTTGTATAACCTGCTTCCAAGAGATTAGGTGTGCATTATCCATGCACAGTTGTTGCCTTTTATATGAGTATACAGGTTTTATTCGCCCATGTATAGAGTACAATTCACATATGTGGGGAGGCTTCCCTTATACAGCTCTTCTTGACAAGGTGGGGTCAAAGGCTTTTCATCTCAGTAACTTTCCACCTCTTGCTGGCTCCCTTCAACCTGTCTCTTCACCGCACAGCTGCATGTTTACGAGTATGTCATTTCTATCGCTACCTCAGTGGTCACTGCTCCTCTGAACTGTGTGCTTGTATCCCTCTGCCACTGCGGCAGGTGCATAGCACCTAGCTAACAACAAACTCATCCCGTCTTTGCCCAAGTCTCTAATGCAAGAGTCACCCATACTCCCAGTCCTTTTTGTAAGCAACAGGTCGATTCTGGAGCTGTCTTCCTCTGTTTGTCCTACTGCCTATAACCATCCAGTTTTTCATACGCTGTGGGTCCAGGCTTCTCGAAGTGAACAAACCTTGAATTTGTCCCTCTGTTAATTTTCTTTCTTCTTGGAGGAAGCAATCTTGCGGGCTTCGGGCCTTTGGTTCCTTCTTCCTTGCATTAAAAAAAAAGAGAGGGTTACGATGCCTTACGCTCAACCCTTGTACCAAGTTTGGTTATAATCGGATCAAAACTAAGCTATTTTGTTGGTGAATAAAAACAGAAATACATGCCTTGTAATTCCCAGTCGTATGAATTAACCCAAAGGTGAAGGTGTTTTTTCAATGTGAGGTTAGGTTAGGTAAATTTACTTTTCTAACACTAAAGTAGGTTATTCTAGGTCAATATCTGAGTTAAAGGAGGCTAGGGGTCTGTGCAATGCTAGAATTTACTTGCTGCACGGCTGTATTCCAGGTAGCATAGGAAGCCTCGTAGAAAAGTTCATCAGTTGTTTAATCTGCATATTGCGGCTCCATATCTTCTTGTGCGTTACTGTAATAAACTAAGTCGATATTAAAAACCTATAAATGATATACAAAATGTTACAAATACGTAAAATGCTAAATAATTCAGCAAAGAAAAAGGTGTTACAGAGCCCTCAGTGGTACCTCAAATACACCCCAGGGTAAAAATAGTGAGTGTTAAGATGCAGCACATACCAGCACAGGAGTCCAGGGTGAAGAGCCACATCGCAACCTTACACATCAGCACCGCCCATCTTGCCGCCATGTTGAAGTTGCCTCTCTCTCCTCAGCCTGGATGGCAGGTTGAGGTGTAGGACCGCATTATCAAAACTGAGATCGCCAAGGTGTAAGCAAAGCCATGAACATCGCAGCAGCACACTTCAGTATCTCAATCATTGCCACGGTGTTGAAGCTGTCTCACTCCACAACTCATGAACCTCTCTCAAACCTCAGCAAATGAAGCTGTCTCAGTCCTCAACTCATGAAGCTGTCTCGTTCCTCAGCTCATGAAGCTGTCTCACTCATTAACTCATGAAACTGTCCCACTCATCAGCTCAGATCAGGTGGTATGAACCCTTTGGATGTGGTTAAGTTTCTACAAGGTAAGCCAAACTGGAATAAAGTACGACTTTTTTTTTTAAGCCTTATTAAAAAAAAAACTTTGGCTGTGGTGAAGTTTCTAGGAGGTGAACCCAGCCATGCATCGGAAGCAGAAATACAGGGGTGGCTCATAAATAATGCTGCACTAGAAACTCACCTTGTCCTCCAGTGTGTTGAAAGAACGGCTGATTCCTCTGGGGTCACTGTAAGTATGGCAGTGGGAGTGGGAAATGAATAAATGGTGCAGGATTAAGACTGAATTAAGTTAACTGGGCCGTCCCCGTAACATACAAGAAATCGCCGTACGGAGTAGAAAGAGAGCATTGTATATGGATCATGCTGTATAAAACGGATGTATTTATTCTTAGGCAAATCCTTAATCGTAGGAATTTTGACATTTCCGATGCCGTAGCTTTCTCATGAACATCGTGAAATCATCTGACATTAACCGCAGTAAATTAAAAATACAGTAATTAATTTGCTGCTGTTTTATTATTGGAAATGGGAAGGTGTAGGCAGACAATAGATTTTTTTTTTTTTCAGCCTTTAATGAAGCATGTCGAGAGGATGGAGAATGAGACTGACTAGTAGAATGTATGTGAGTGAGGTGGAGTCGGAGAGGAGGAGGAGGGGAAGACTTAGGATGAGATGCAGGGGAGAATGAGAATCTAATTAGAGGAGTATGTATGGGTGAAATGGAGGGAGAGAGGAGGAGGAGGAGGGGGAGACCAAGAATGAGATGGTGGGAGGGAGTGGATATGTGAAAGACGGGTGTGTGAGTTGGAGGGAAGGTAGCCAAATCGCAGAGGACAGGGCGACATGGAGGCGATTTGTTTGTGGCCGCCCTTCACGGAATTAAGGCGTCTCACAATAGATAGATAAATAGACAGATAGATGGACTGAGACAGATTCATGAAGCAAAGGAGAAAGAGAGAAATAACCAAATTCTCTACGTCGGCTCTGATTGCACTCTATAACACTGAGTTGAGGTTCATTAGATCTAATGATCATAGGCACAGCACAAATATCAGTTCAAAATTACAGGGTCGCCGCCGACTCCGTCACCTAAGTGTTCATAATACAGTCAGCAGCCTTGCTTTATTGTTTTCTGCTTTCTAGCTCTGATCTTCCTATTTAGTTTGTCTCATAGTTCATATAATTAGAAAGTTTCGTTTTTTTAATTTCTGGATACTGTAAATATAAACCCTCCAATAATGCTAATATAATCCTTCCAACAATGCCACTGTACTCTACATGGGCGTAGATCTTGGGAGGGATGGGAGGATAAATCCCTGTATAACTGGACAGGGGGGATATCCTATTTAATCATCCCTTCTCTAAATCAAGTAATCCAGAATAAATGCAAAGTTTAAATTATAATTACCCTCATAATACTTCGTCATTACACCGAAAATGCAGTTATTTACTAAAACAGGAAAATTGAAACTGTATAGTGATTTTCGTTTTTTACGAGCGTCAGTGTAATGCTGCAGTGGTGCCAGCTGTGGGTATAAGTAATGATTTTTTTTTTTTCCTTTTCACTTCCCTCGGCAATGGTCAATTAGGCATATACAGCATCTGCTTTTTAGTCTTAACGATCATACCCTCCGGTAATCACAATAAATCAGCGCCGTACTTCTTGTTATAGCAATAGAAAATCAGAGAAGTCTTGGCCATTACCTCCATTGCCTTTGTGTTTGAAAGTAGGAATGCTTAAACAGTTTAACTTATGATGGTTACCACACTATCACACACCACATCATCGCACTACCACGTTACTAAACCTATACAACACTGCAAGTTTGCTTAGCTATCCTCCTACCACACCATCACCACTACACACCCTTTCTCTCTCTCTCTCTCTCTCTCTCTCTCTCTCTCTCTCTCTCTCTCTCTCTCTCTCTCTCTCTCTCTCTCTCTCTCCACATTACAATACCAACACACATCCACATTACCAAACCACCACCACTACCACAACTACCAACACAGGATTGCATCAACACACTGCCATCAGTGCAAATCTGTCTGCCTCTCTCCTCCTCTCACAGTACCGCACCACCATACTACTGCAAATAAATGTCCTCCTGTCCACCACACTACCATCACTGTAACTCTTTCTGTCTCTGTCAACCACAACATACCCACTGCATCTCTTTCTGACCCTCTATCAACCACACTACCACCACTTCAACTCTTTCTGTCTCTATCAACCACACTACCACCACTTCAACTCTTTCTGTCAACCACACTACCACATTATCACCACTGCGTCACTTTCTATCTCTCTATCAGCCACACTACCATCGCTGCAACGTTTCTGACTCTCAACCACACTACCACCGCAACAAATGGTTCCCGCTCATCACCACAAAGTGTAAAGGTTCAATAGTACTTGCCCCGCCCGTCGCCCCAAAAGGCCATCGAGTTTAAGTGACAATGAAGGACAAACACCAAGCGCTGTCCAAACATTTCAGGAAAGAGAGCATTTGATGTATGTCTCCTGCGGCCTTCCCCTCAGCTAAATTTTTCATGAAGATTGACTCGCTGGGCCTTCCTAGTAGTCTAACCGGGTCTGGTAATATTTAATAGAGTAAAACCACGCTATATTTCATGTCTTCCAAAATGATCGCCAAGTTTTTCACTGAGGTGGAGCTAGCGAATCTTGGTACATGAGCTTTACGGTCAGAAAGGAGCTTCAGTATGCAATGGTTTGTGATTTCCTGTGATCTTACAAGATAGAGAGAGAGAGAGACTAAGGAGGTGTGTTGGAAGGTGGGCGTGGAGAGTAAAGGTAGAGAATGAGGATGGGAAGGTAAGAACGAGGGGGAGGGGGAAGGCGGGGATAAGAGGAAGGTGAGAGTGAGGGTGGGGGTGAGGGTGTGGATGAACGTGAGGGGGTGAGGAGGATGACAGTGAGGGGTGGGCAGGGAACGACGTGTCAGTAAGAGGGTGTGGCCGCTCCTGAAGAGGTGAGGATTCTCCCTAAGCGGACCAACAAGGTGACAGATTATAATAGTTACACCTTCCTATTTTCAGTTATTACCACTATTACACCTATCATACATTTAAAGCACCACATTATCACGAGCATAAGCACTATAAACGCAAAGTATCATCGCTAGACTTTCATTTCATTGTGTACATTTGCAGCACTCCCATCTGGTGGTCTTGTGGTTAGAAAGATGCAGTCGCCGGGACAACTCTAGTATTCTATTCCAGCCTACGCCAGATGATTTTATTCAGCAATGGGTGCAGAGGGAGGGGGGAGATTAAGGATGAAATGGAGGTATGGAGATATATGAGGGAGGGGTGTGCGTACTGGAGGGAGGGCAGCAAAATGGAGGGAGAAAGAAAAACTTGGAAGTGCTTGTTTGTGGCCACCCATTACGAGATGAAGGCGTTTGGCAATAGTTAGATAGATACGGTGAGCCATACGAGCCTTCCTCCTCCCGTCTTCCGTGCAGGCTTGTGTATATATAATTTATATATTATGGAAGTGAGAGAGACACTGTAATCAGTACCCTTGTGTACCAAGAATAAACTCTATTGCTTTTACTCGAACATGAACTAAAACTCCCATCTCTCAACCTCGAATGTTGTGTTGTAACAACAAATTAACATTAGCATATCAAGCTAGTCAGAAAGAGATGCCGTGTTAAGAATGTAGAACCATAGCATTGCCCTTTTCTGCCAATGAACTACGTGAAATAGACCACAAAAGGAAGAAAATCTGGGCCAAGTTAAGGTAAAACAAGAACAGTAAGCAGCGCTAGAGAAAAGCCAGGGTGTTCCATTATCATCGTATTATTCAGAAACTATTTTCATGAGCTACACTCTTTTCCAGATCATCGCACTCTAAGCTTTAGTCATACAACAAGGCCGAAACGAGAACACGATGATTGTTCTTTTACCATCAACTGATTTAAGTAATAATTTAAGACAAAATCAGCACTGAAGTATACCTTGCAATTAGGCTGATGGAAAAAAAAAAACTAATGATCAGGTGTTGTGTCCACGCGGAGGCAACTTAATATTACAACAGCCATTGATCAGAGAGCAGGGCCACAAGTCAGGTAACCGTTCCTTGCTGTGATGTTATGATACTTAGAACGTGCTTGTTGCAGCGAAAAACCTTAAGTTTGATACCCATGAGGTAACTGTAAGCTTTGCGGTCATGTAATGCTACCAAAGCCTTAAATGTCATGTACTAGGAGCTCCAGTTGTGGTTCCCGGCATCTTCATTGGGGTAAAGTGGAATTTGTTGTTCTTTGTCCTGCCAGCAAGAACTTGACATTCGATATACTCCTGCATTTGAGGTAAGACTAACAAGAAAGTGTTGGGGTGTCCGTGATCTAACTGAAAGCATACCAAACCATCAATCGAGAGGTACTTGGTTCGATTTTCCGTCTGGCCATGAAACCTTTGGGGAAGATATTTTCCATGGCCTGTTTGTACACCCGAAAGCAGTAGTTTCTTTCCCCCAAGTAGCCGAAGTCGCGGCCAGTGAGGGACCAGCGATCGAACACCCCACCCCACAACCCGTACCCCAACCCCAGTGTAAGCGTTGTTGGATAGATGTGGAACGGCCAAAGCTGGTGATGTTACAATGTGTCATGATTGTTTTTATAGAGCATCAGAACCAGTAGGGTACGTATATAAAGGTAATGTGTAATACAGTGCTGTTATCCACAGCATATGAGAAAGGCACCAAAATGAAAGAAGACCTACAATGTATTATGTGATATTGGCTATATACTTACGTTCTATATTACAATGTTACAAATAAGTATAGTATATTGAAGAACATCTGTTGAAAGACACAATGTCTTTTCTCATCCATTCTGGCTCCCACCTCCACCACCCTACTCTCTGGGTTCCTGTCTCCACAAAACGCCTCTTTCACCCTCTCGTCCCCCAATCCTGCCCTTTGTTAACCAACATAAACCAAGATAATGATGAAATGATCCGTCAGGTATTGAACATATTAATATTATCATACACTTCTGTATTAAACACCAGCAAATCAATAACATACAATACTTCGGTATACCTGCCAGTTATTTCATCATGTTGTAAGCTGTTAGGTGATATACACACTGCAAGTTGGGCCTTACGTTACAAGGACATACGGTTGTTTATCGTTAACAGGTTATGTGTGGTTTTGGACGTCTATTAATTTATATTGTGGCAATTTAAGCCTTACATTATAAACACGTAAGGTTTATGTTCCTGTCATTACTGGATGAACGAATCAGGGATCAGCTCTGACGAACCACAAACTCCCTGCTTAAACGAAAATATGCCGACCTCTTGTCAAAACAGTGACACAGTGTCATTATTTATACGATTGACCTACATTCAATCATATACATAGTGACATTGTGTCACGGTTGTGATGTGAGGTCGGCATATTTTCGTTTAAGCAGAGTTTGTGGTTCGTCAGAGCCGATCCCATAGAACTGAAACAGGAATCTTGATGGTAATCCTGACAAATGTCTGTCATATTCTAGGAGAAGACTGGAACTTGGAAAAGTCAGCCTCAGTGACCCCACTGCAGTCGACAAACAGTAAGCTATGTTTTTCAATCCGGTCACTCACACATACACACACACAATATATATATATATATATATATATATATATATATATATATATATATATATATATATATATATATATATATATATATATATATATATATAATTTGGTTTACGCCAGGTATCCCCGAAGGGCTAAGGCGTTGCCCTGGGTAGAGGACTTTGGACTGGAGCGGGTAGCATTTTATGACCAGACATCAGGAAGGGCATCCGGTCATAAAATGCTACACGCTTCAGTCCAAAGTCCTCTACCCAGGGGCAATGCCTTAGCCCTTCGGGGATACGTGGCATAAAACCAAATTATATATATATATATATATATATATATATATATATATATATATATATATATATATATGAAGCCTCTGTGGTACAGTGATAAAATGTGCGTTTTCGTACACTGAAAAACGAGGGTTCTCGCCCTGCCAGGGTAAAAAACTTTGGGAGCGTTCTTCTGGCCACTTACTGCATTGGCGGACACAAGGGGTGCTGTACTTGAACCAGTGTTGCATACTATAAAGTATGCTTGCACCCAGTCGGCTTGCACGGGCCGATTACACATGGTTCACAGATTACACGCACATCCAAAGCCATTCCAACACAGCACTTACAAGCATTTCTCACCCTACATACTGTACAATCTCTACTAGACAGCCTAAGCCACTTGGTAGAGATACATTGGCTGCATCGTCCCCACTTCGATAGGGATAGGCCGGTTCATATATATATATATATATATATATATATATATATATATATATATATATATATATATATATATATATATATATATATATATATATATTGTTACGGAACAGAGAAAGATAACGTACACTTTAAGTGAGAATGCTAAAAATCACTACTGTCCCGTAAAGTTCCAGGTTCAAAACAAAAGAGTTAGGTAAAATTACAAGTTAAAGTTTAATGCTTAAACTAACAACAAAACATTCAGGACTCATAAGGATAATGTAATGGCAAAAAACAGGTTAAATATATGGTTAACTGCAATAGCCTCTATTAACACGAAATTAGCAAGAGTAAATTTTATCTAAGTCAGCCCTGATAAAATGAGATACCAGATAATACTCAGTGAATGCCAGATAAATAATTACAGATACAAACTATTATCAAAAATGACTCACATAAAGAACCCCACACGAATTACAAAAACTTCACTAGGCCTACAAATTAAACTTATGCTATACAGTACAAGAAAAAATGCAACAACAGTTATACTCAAATTACACACAGCTGCTAGATGGTTGGAGACTTCTTGAGCACTCACAATAATAATATCTGTACAGGGGAGGACAGAGATGTGAACAAAATGAGGAGCAGATCTAAGTGGCAATGATGCAGAGACTGAGCTCATTATATAGGAGCCAGGAGAGCTTGATACAACTTGTAATAAGGACGCGCAAATGAAGCCATGGGGACGTAGAGTTGACAATCCCGCTCTGGACAACAGAGAGAACGACTTACTCTACTATAACGGTAGAAGGGGGGACTGAGGCAGAACACGCTCGTGATCAAACATGCAGCATACTGTGCGTTAAAATTACACAAAGGATGATGAAATCATAGGCTATGTAACACCTCCCCACAAAGAAAAAAGAAATTTACAAAGGAAATTTCTTATTACTCTAAAACAATCTGTCTAAAGTCTGGATAAGCAATCTGCAATAACATTTTCTTTCCCCTTGACATGTTGTATGTCTAATGAATACTCCTGAAGAAGTAGACTCCATCTTGTCAATCTCTGATTTTTATCTTTAAACTTACTAAGGAATTTCAGTGGGTTATGATCGGTATAAATGACTATGGGGTCAAAACCAGAACACAAATAAAATGAAAAATGCTGTAAACCCAAAATCAAGGCCAAAAGCTCTTTCTCAATAGTTGAGTAGTTCTTTTGAGGTGGAGTGAACTTCTTACTGTAATAAGATACAGGATGTTCAATACCCTGATCATCCTCTTGCAGCAAAACAGCCCCAGCTCCTGTATCACTTGCATCAACAGCCATCTTAAAAGGCTTAGCAAAATTTGGAGTAGCGAGCACTGGCTGACTTAATAGAATAACTTTAAGTTTGTTGAAAGAGGATTCACAGTTATCGGTCCAGACAAATTCAACTCCCTTTTTCAGTAGGTCTGTAAGTGGTGATACAAGAATAGAAAAGTTAAGAACAAATCTCCTGTAATAACCTACCATTCCCAAAAATCTTTGTAGCTCTTTCCTACTTTTAGGTCTGGGAAGATCACTTATAACCTGAACCTTAGCTCCTGGTGGTGCAACATGTCCATCACCAATTACATACCCAAGGTACTGAACTTTAGCTTGACCAAACTCACACTTTGATAAATTAGCTACAAGATTAGCATGAACTAAACAGTCAAGAAATTTACTGACATGGCATAGGTGATCTTTCCAGTTGTCACTGAAGATTAATACATCATCAATATAAACAACACACCCTGCCAAACCCTCTGTTACAACATTCATGAGCTTCTGAAATGTGGCTGGTGCATTCTTCATACCATACGGCATTACTGAACATGCAAAAGCCTTTCCTAATGTTACAAAACATGAGATCTCCCTAGCACGTTCAGTCATAGGTACTTGCCAGTATCCCTTTAACAAATCAAACTTACTTATGTACCTAGCCTTTCCGATCTTGTCTATGCAATCTTCCACACGAGGGAGAGGGTAAGTGTCTGTTTTGGTTATCTGATTAACACGTCTGTAGTCGATGCAAAGCCTCTGTGACCCACCTGGCTTAGGGACTAGAGTGACAGGAGAACTCCACTCGCTCTGACAGGGCTCAATCATCTTGTGGTCCAACAGGTAGCCAAGCTCCTTCTGGATGAGAGGAACTTTCACTGGGTTCACACGGTAAGGAGGCAATTTAATTGGCTTTGCGTCTCCAACATCGACATCATGCATCAACACAGTGGTTCTTCCTGGAGTGGCACGGAACACTTGCGGGTACTCCTGCAGTAATGCCGAAAACTCCTGCCTTTCCTTGGGTGGTAGATGAGAAAGCTTAGTCTGGAGATCATTCATGATATCAGGATTCTTCCCCAAACTATCACTCAGGCTCATACTGCATGGGAGAGCTTCACTTGCAGACTCGGGTGGAACAGCTACAGTGCAGACTGGATTATTTTCGTCCCGCCTGTGATATAACTTTAGCATGTTGATGTGACATAGTTGCTTGCTCTTTCTACGATCTGGTGTGGCGATGACATAGTTGACATCACTGAGTTTCTTCTCCACGAAATAAGGGCCACTAAACTTGGCTTGAAGAGGTTGCCCATGAACTGGTAACAGAATCAAAACCTGATCTCCTGGCTGAAAGTGGCGTAACCTGGACTTCTTATCATACCAAGTCTTCATCTTCTCCTGAGCAGCTCCTAAATTCTCTCTCGCCAGCTGTAAAGCAGTGGACAGCCGTTCTTTGAAATTGATCACATACTCCAGCAGGTTGACGTCATCTTCCTCCGACAGCCAGCATTCCTTGAGTAGCTTAAGGGGTCCTCTTACTTCATGGCCAAACAGTAGTTCAAAAGGTGAGAAGCCCAGTGATTCAATTGGAGATTCTCTTGCAGCAAACACAACGAATGGAAGACCTTTATCCCAGTCTTTCTGATGTTCCAAACAGTATTTCTTGAGCATCGATTTGAGTGTTTGATGATATCTCTCCAACGCTCCTTGGGTCTGGGGATGGTAAGCTGAAGACGTGATCTGGGAGATGCCCAACTCTTTCAGAGACTGGTTGAAAACATTTGACATGAAATTACTTCCTCGGTCTGACTGTACGTCCTTGGGCAGACCAAACTTTGTGAAGAACCCTAGCATTTCCTTAACCACGTTCTTTGCTGAGATGTTTCTAAGTGGAATGGCTTCAGGATAACGAGTAGCCATATCAATCATGGTCAACACATAAGAAAATCCTGAAGAAGTCTTAGGAAGAGGGCCCACAATATCCACCAACACACGGGTGAAAGGCGCCTCAAAAGGAGGAATGGGAACTAGAGGTGCAACCTTTTCGGTCTGATTACACTTTCCCACAACTTGACAGGTGTGACAAGACTTACAATACCAGGAAACATCCCTGAAGATACCTGGCCAGTAGAAGTGTTTCAAAATGCGTGCCACAGTCATCCTCACTCCAAGGTGTCCTGCCAAACTGGAATCATGAGCCACTCGAATGATATCCTGCCTGCAAACACGAGGGATGACAACTTGATGTACAACCTCCCATTCACAGTCGGCTGATGCTGTTGGGGGTCTCCACTTCCTCATAAGTACTCCTGACTTTACATAATAACAAGTAGAAGCACCGGCTGACTCTTCTTCACTGTAAGCAGAGTTAGCTAGACCTTTCAACTCAGGGTCAGCAACCTGCAACTCAACCAACTCTTGACGAGACAAATTATCAACACTACGGGGTACTGCCTCATCTGGTGAGTGGTCCAAATTAGCAAGAAAAGTGTCAGCTAGGATAACATCATCATCATCATTATCCTCTAAATCACCAGTAACTTTAGACTTAGCCCTAGTGACAGCACATGCAGGGAACACATCAGGGACATCACAATCCCGGGACACAGCCACTGGCTCACTAGACAACTGAGGAGCTGGACACACTTGACTTCCACCAATATCATTTCCAAGTAAGAAAGTTACATCTGACATTGGGAGTGTCTGAACCAACCCAACCATAACAGAACCATTAACAAAACCAGACTCTAAATTCACTCTGCACAGAGGAACAGAGAAGTAATTATTCCCTACACCTTGTAAGATTACAGTTTCATCAGAGGAATTAAAATTAGAGCCTAGAACACTGGTCAGCATAAGGGATTGGCAAGCACCTGTATCACGATATATTTGAACTGATTTCCTGTCATTACTGTCCAGAGGACTGACAAAACCATCAGACAGGAAATTAGCACATGAACTCTTGAGAGTGTCACCCACGTTACTGCTCAAAAGAGGAGCTCCATCATGAGAATTTAAGTTACCCCTCAAAGCAGGTTCAGTTAACTCAGTTAAAGAATTCTGGGAACTCTCAAGAGTGGACACTAGACCAATTGACTGAATATTTAAAGACTCCTTTTTGTTCACATCACGCTGTCTCCTGAAACATCTCTCCGTAGTATGACCAAGCTTACTACAATAAGTACATTTACTTTTCTGAAATCTAGAGGTGAAGCTGGTATTTACTTCCTGAGAAACATCATCTTTATTCTCTTTCCTGTTACCTGTACTCTGAGTAGAGGCAACGTACTTACTCTCAGCTTTCCCTTTTTCTCTAGAATATCTCTTGTGAGTGAGAACATACTCATCAGCTAAAACTGCAGCATCAGACAAATTATCTATTCTTTTCTCATCAAGATATAGGCTTACATCTTTATAAATACACCTTTTGAAGTCCTCCAGCAAAATCATCTGCTTAAATTTGTCAAAATCAGAATCCACATTCTTAGAATTTAACCACTGCTCCAACAAATCTTCTTTGATTTTTGCATACTCAACATGGGATTGCTTATCTTGCTTGTAAGTTGTCCTAAATTTTACTCTATAGGCTTCAGGAACAAGCTCATAGGCCTTAAGAATCAAGCTCTTAACTACATCATAATTATCAGACTGATCCTGAGGCAAAGATGTATAAGTTACTTGAGCTTTACCGGTGAGAACAGTTTGAAGGAGTACTGGCCAATACTCCTTAGGCCAATTAAAACCTGTAGCTACCCTCTCAAACAACTGAAAATACTTTGTTTAATCAGATTCATTAAAAGGAGGGACAAGTTTAACATTTTTAGCCACATCAAAATCATCAGAGCTAGATGATCCAGTTCCACCTTGTTTCATGCGATACTCATGGTCTGCCTGAATCCTGGCAAGTTCAATTTGTGCCTGAGCCTGTACCTGTGCCTCTTCAATACGAACATTTGCTTCCTTAACACGAGACTCCGCCTCCTTAGCCTTAGCCTCCTGCAGAGCTAGCTGTAACTTAGCTAATTCAATCTGCGTTTGCTCATTTGGAGGAGTTACATTAAACAAGCTTTTATTAATCATGCCAACAATTTGATCTTTAGAATGATGAGAGTGAACTGCAATTCCCAATTGTTGAGCAACAAGCTTAAGTTCATTCTTTGTTCTGTTTTCTATATCACACACTGTTTGCACATTTGACAAAAAATCTTTGGCTTCATCAAGTGTAGAAATAGTAGCCATCATGAATATATCACAGTCACAAAATATCAAACAATATCCTTATGATAATATCCTGAATATCCTGATATGAGGTCGCCAAATTTATGTTACGGAACAGAGAAAGATAACGTACACTTTAAGTGAGAATGCTAAAAATCACTACTGTCCCGTAAAGTTCCAGGTTCAAAACAAAAGAGTTAGGTAAAATTACAAGTTAAAGTTTAATGCTTAAATTAACAACAAAACATTCAGGACTCATAAGGATAATGTAATGGCAAAAAACAGGTTAAATATATGGTTAACTGCAATAGCCTCTATTAACACGAAATTAGCAAGAGTAAATTTTATCTAAGTCAGCCCTGATAAAATGAGATACCAGATAATACTCAGTGAATGCCAGATAAATAATTACAGATACAAACTATTATCAAAAATGACTGACATAAAGAACCCCACACGAATTACAAAAACTTCACTAGGCCTACAAATTAAACTTATGCTATACAGTACAAGAAAAAATGCAACAACAGTTATACTCAAATTACACACAGCTGCTAGATGGTTGGAGACTTCTTGAGCACTCACAATAATAATATCTGTACAGGGGAGGACAGAGATGTGAACAAAATGAGGAGCAGATCTAAGTGGCAATGATGCAGAGACTGAGCTCATTATATAGGAGCCAGGAGAGCTTGATACAACTTGTAATAAGGACGCGCAAATGAAGCCATGGGGACGTAGAGTTGACAATCCCGCTCTGGACAACAGAGAGAACGACTTACTCTACTATAACGGTAGAAGGGGGGGACTGAGGCAGAACACGCTCGTGATCAAACATGCAGCATACTGTGCGTTAAAATTACACAAAGGATGATGAAATCATAGGCTATGTAACAATATATATATATATATATATATATATATATATATATATATATATATATATATATATATATATATATATATTACAGGGACTTTGTGTAACCAGTAATTTCCTGAAAAATCTGGGAACTTCGTGAAATGATTTTTAATTAGGATGGGATAATTAAGGTTAAGTTAATTTAGGCTGCGGTTAGGTTAGGCTGAGATAATCTAGGTTAAGTTTAGGTCAGATCAGGCTAGGTTAGTTAGGTAAGGTTGGGTTAGGTTATTTTACATGAACGTTTAATGTAACTTAGCATCAATCTAGATTAACCTAACCCAACCTAACCAAACTACCCTAGTCTAACCAAACCTAAACTTAACCTAGATCATCCTAGCCTAACTTAGCCGCAGCCTAAACTAACCTAACCTTAATGAATCCAACCTTTTTTAAACTCATTTCACGAATTCCTAAGGGATTTCATGAGATCCCTGTGTACACAAATTCCTTGTAACATATACAGTACACACTACACTTCCTATTAAAAATTCACCAAAATGGCGTCAATTCACCCAGCCTCGGAGTCCCCAGGGGGGGGGACCATAAATGCCCCCGCCATCTGCCCCTCTCCCGGTGATGACTCGAGGTGCCTGGAACCACTGTCTGACTCTCTTCTTCTTCATTTCTGCAACATTCGCGGCCTTTCATCTAACTTTCGCTCTGTTGAGCACCACCTCTCCTCCTCTAAACCTCACCTTCTTTTTCCAACGGAGACTCAGCTGTCTGAGGCAACTGACAGCAAACCCTTTTCTGTATCCTCCTACTTTCTCTATACTCATTTCAAAGCCAAAGGTGGCTGTTGTGTATACATACGCAACGACTTATCTTGCTCTCGTGTTCCTGAACTTGATTCTTCTGAATTCTCCACACTCTGGCTTCGGCTTTCCTGTCATTCTCTGACTAAATATATCTGTGCTGTTTACTTATCCCCTAATTCTACTGACTATCAAAAATTCTACGACTATCTTACTTCTACGATGGAACACATTCTGTCCATTTCTCCTTTCTCTGAAATCTCCATTCTTGGAGATTTCAATGTTCACCACCACCTCTGGCTCTCCTCTCCTTTCACGGATCCACCTGGTGAACAAGCCTACATCTTTTCTATCCTTAATGACCTAGAGCAGCTTGTACAGCACCCTACCCGTATCCCTGACCGCCTTGGAGAGAGCTCCAACATAATTGACCTCTTCCTCACAACTAATCCTTCTGCTTACTCTGTTAATCTTTTCTCTCCGTTGGGCTCCTCCGATCACAACCTTATTACCTTAACCTGTCCTATCACTCCGGTACGGCATGTGGACCCTCCAGGGAAACGTCGTCTGTGGCATTTTGGAGCTGCGGACTGGGAGGCCCTCAGGCAGTACTTTTTTTATTTTCCCTGGAATGATTATTGCTTCCATGGCCGTGAGCCATCTGAGTGTGCCTTGCGCATTACGGAGGTTATTCTCTCGGGCATGGAAGCATACATTCCTTTCTCATATCCTTTGACTAACGCAAGAAAGCCTTGGTTTAATCACGCTTGTTCTAATGCTGTCCGCAACAAGGAGAAGGCCTACAAAAGGTACCGGAGCCAACCCACCCCTGAATCACATAATCTTTATGTTTCTGCCCGGAATCGTGCTAAGTCTGTTCTTCGCTCTACTAAAAATAATTTCATCCATACTAAATGCTCTCAACTCTCCAACTCGAATTCTTCCTGCTCCTTCTGGCACCTTGCCAAAAATCTTTCTAACAACTTTACCTCATCATCCTTCCCTCCTCTTTCCTACTCTGATGGTTCTGTAGCTATTTCTTCTACTGATAAAGCAGATCTCTTCACACAGACTTTCTCCTCCAATTCCACCTTAGACGATTCCGGTGCTGTTCCTCCATCACTTCCCCCCCTCTGAC
The DNA here is from genome assembly GCF_032717465.1 of Coenobita brevimanus. Lineage (NCBI taxonomy): Eukaryota > Metazoa > Arthropoda > Malacostraca > Decapoda > Coenobitidae > Coenobita > Coenobita brevimanus. Next base: position 15,458,395 of record NC_137026.1, on the reverse strand, counting down.
TTCCTCATGGCTGACATTAAAATTTCTTCAGTTGATGTATTTTCTGCCACCACTGGCCTCAGTACTAACAAGGCATATGGGCCTGATGGGGTCCCTCCTGTTGTTCTCAAGAACTGTGCTTCTGTGCTTACACCCTGCCTAGGCAAACTATTTCGCCTTTGTCTGTCAACTTGTACTTTTCCTTCTTGCTGGAAGTTTGCTCTCATTCAGCCAGTCCCAAAGAAGGGTGACCACTCCCAACCCTCCAACTATCGTCCAATTGCTTTAACGTCCTGTATTTCAAAAGTTTTCGAGTCAATTCTTAATAGAAAAATATTAAGGCATCTTTCCTATCACAACTTTCTTTCCGATCGTCAGTATGGGTTCCGTCAGGGACGCTCCACTGGCGATCTTCTCACCTACCTTTCAGACTCCTGGTCATCCTCCTTTCGGGACTTTGGTGAAAGCTTTGCCATTGCACTTGACATCTCAAAGGTTTTCGATCGAGTCTGGCATAAATCTTTAATTTCCAAACTGCCCTCCTACGGTTTCTATCCTTCTATCTGTGCCTTCATCGCTAGCTTCCTTTCTGGTCGTTCTATAGCCGCTGTTGTAGACGGCCATCGTTCTTCTCCTAGATCTATCAACAGTGGTGTTCCTCAGGGCTCTGTCCTATCACCAACTCTCTTCCTTTTATTCATCAATGATCTTCTAAGCTGTACATCTAACCCTATCCACTCATACGCTGATGACTCCACCCTTCACCTTTCCATTCGGTTCCCGCAACGCCCATCTCAACAGTTACTTCAAGAAACAAGGGATGAGGCTATGGCACACCTAATGTCTGACTTGGCTCATATCTCTGACTGGGGTAAAAATAATATGGTTGTCTTTAATGCATCTAAGACTCAGTTCTTACACCTATCAACCCGACAAAATCTTCCACAGGTATACCCACTAATGTTTAATAATATTCAGCTTAATCCTGCATCATCCTTGAACATGCTTGGGGTTTCATTTACTCGGGACTTATCTTGGAAAGATCATATTACATCTCTTGTAAAATCTGCTTCCAAGAGATTGGGTGTGCTAAGCCGACTCCGCTCTTTCTTTACCACTGCACAATTGTTGACTCTATACAGGGGTTTTATCCGCCCCTGTGTGGAGTACAACTCTCATGTGTGGGGAGGCTCCCCACATACAGCTCTTCTCAATAGGGTGGAGTCAAAGGCTTTTCGTCTCATTAACTCTCCTCCTCTTACTGACTCCCTTCAACCTCTGTCTCTTCGCCACACTGTTGCATCTTTATCTCTTTTCTATCGCTACTTTAATGGTCACTGCTCCTCTGAACTGTCTGCTTGCATTCCTCCACCTCTACGACGGGCGCGTAGCACCCGTCTGGCAGCAAACTCTCATCCCTTTTCTGTCCAACTCTCTAATGCAAGAGTTAACCGTTACTCCCAGTCTTTCATTTATGCAACAGGTCAGCTCTGGAACTGTCTCCCTCTGTCTGTATTTCCTGCTGCCTATGATCTCCAGTCTTTCAAACGTAGTGTGTCCAGGCATCTCAAAATGATCGGATCTTGAATTTGGCTCTCTATTGTATTTTGTTTTTCTCTTGGAGGGAACTGTTACTGCGGGCTCATGGCCTTTGGTCCCTTCTTCCTCGCATAAAAAAATATATATATATATATATATATATATATATATATATACAGAGAGAGAGAGAGAGAGAGAGAGAGAGAGAGAGAGAGAGAGAGAAAAGTAAATCCTCTATATAAAGAGCCCTGTTTTGACGAATTTCGGTTTTAATGGCCACCCGAACATTATGTTCACTTAATGAATTTTCGCTGGCTAAAAGAATGACCGTGAGGGAAACACCGACCAGCCTGGCGTCCCTTTACACACAAATGCGCTCTCGCGCGCATAAACACACACACACACACACACACACACACACACACACACACACACACACACACACACACACACTCCTCTGCATCCCGCAGAACGCAACATCAGTTTCTGGGTGACCATCATCGTGAAAGGAGCCATGAATAGAGAATTTATTGAGAAAAAGAGCCACTTAGACCTAACAGCATGTTATTGTGTATGACGGTACGGCCGAACAACGCTCTATATTTAACCATCTTTGTTTGGTAAATGCCACGACCCCTGGGAAATTACCCAACAGCATAGTGATTGGCATTAACGAACTATCGTTTTTTACATTAAGGGTTCGGTACGAATTAGTTAAATTGAGGGTGTAGTGTATTCAGTATATAGATTATCCCTTGACACAATATCTGGCCCAGTGCAATGTTCGGCTGTGCTGGCTCGACTCTATTGAAGCAATATCTGGCGAAATTATGCAACACCCGGCGCCAAAATGGGACATAACCAGATGTTCTCTGCAGTAGCCGGCATTGAGGAGTATCATCTGACTCATAATTAGTAGCCAACCAGCACTGTACTGCTGTATTACTATACCGTATCATTAATTTATTGTATTTGACGCTTAGTTTTCATCTTTTACTCATGGGAAAGCTTTTAGGATAGAGGGTCGAAATGGACAGTTACACAATATCCAGCTTGACACTGAATATTGAGCCGATGGGGGGGTGCTGTGCAATATCCGGGATTTCACTTTATTCAGCTTAGGACTTGGCTGAATTACAACGGAGAATTGAGAGTTTACTGTAATATATATATATATATATATATATATATATATATATATATATATATATATATGGATAGATAGATACATAGATAGATTATACATATATATATATATATATATATATATATATATATATATATATATATATATATATATATATATATATATATATCACTTGATCCAATGGTTGCTGCTTGTGGGCTATTGGTGAAAGGGTACTTAGCATACCGCCTTCCGCCTACCAACTTATAGCCACAAAGTGTGGAGGTCCAAACCCCTGGGTTCCCCTCCCCCTTTACTGTTTTGAAGATACCCATTTCCGTCCATTTATTGAACCAAGAGCTTTTCGAACTCGTGAGGTTAAAAACATCCTAACCCTTCACTACAAGAGATCCTTCCTAGGCTGAAGGATAAGTTTCAGGTTGTAGCAAAAACGCAATATATAAATGCATCAGAGGCTGCAGGGAGGTACAGTCGCCAAACTTTCCACCTGGGCCATCTAGCCGCGAGAGGTGGGCAACGGGTGCTGGCAACAGTGTATATGTTTGTTCGTGTGTACATGCTCGACGAAAGTTCGGATCATCAACTCTCTTCGTCCGTAGTGAACCTCAGTCAGAGTCAGAGTTCATCCCATAAATGGCTGGGTACGGAGTTGGCTGGGGAGAAAAATGTCTCAGGAGTACGGCTCTCCCATCGGCTCAGCCAGTTGCATGAAACTGGTCGCACGGGAAACTGTTGTGTGCCACAGGTGGCGCAGACCAAGGCCAATTAAATAAGACTATATTAATTTTATAAGGAGGTACTATATATACTGTATATTATGGTATAAATATATACATTTATATATAGTACAATAACATATACTATGCTTATTTGGCCTTAGTCCGTGCAACCTGTGACACGCAACAATTCCATGCAACCAGTTTCCTGCAACTGGTGGAGCCGGTGGGAGAGCTGCTTAAGATGGAAGCTTGACATGGTGAATGCCAGGGTAGGCGCCGGACGGGGGGAGGGGGGGTTACTTTATTCATACCGCCAGCGATAATAATTGCCGAACTAGTTTTTGAGATCCATTAGCATTCTACTAAATATTTACATTCTTAACAATACTAAACATTTTATTTTCTATAACATGTTAATGCACTAAATACTTGAATCGCTCCAAGCCTCTCTCTGTCTGTCTGTCTGCCTGTCTGTCTGTCTCTCTCTCTCTCTCTGTCTCTCTCTCTCTCTCCTTATATCAGTAATTCCATATCATAGGGTTATCGCTTGATACCATTATCAGCACAGGTTGAAGAGGAATGCATTTACATAACATCTCGTCCAGTTACAAGTAAGATTACCTGTCATTCACATCATGAATGACACTGACCAATAAACATTAGGATGATGTTCAGACACTGTTAACGGTTGCTTACATCCTCGTTGGTAGTACTTCAAGTAAGTGTTTTTATGTGTTCTGTGGTGCACCACGAAGAGGTAGGAGGCTAAAATAATGTCACCTCAACAGGCAAAGAGTTTATGCATACTCTTGTCGAAGAGGCTATTACATCAGCTATGAAAATGACTTACCGTATCATATTTCATATGACTATGGTCATTACAGCACACCTTTGTAGTCCATTCATCTAACGAATGACTGAATTACACATTAGAAGGAAAATTGATTGTGAGCGGTACCGCTTATGTGTGAAGTCACACATTTACACGCTCATCGATTATGCACCGAACAACATTATCTCACATTACAGCAAGATGAAGACACCACCTCTCCATCACAGTATGCAAAAGCTTCCAGTCATTTTAAGCACAAATGCTATTGATTCATGAATTGTTGGGACATTTATATTACTATTGCCTGTGATATTACTTATGTGATTGGTAAATGCAACATAAAGAACATGAAATTATCATTACAGGCTGTAACACTGATTTTATTTTTTTAAATCCCACGAACCTAGGCGCTTTAGCGCCCGTCGGCTCATGACTAACTGACTCAATGCAGCCTTAACGAACGAGTTTCAGCCTCCGACGTCAACAGTTCCTTATTTCTCCTACTTAGCTTAAATTAATATCCGTTCAATGAGTAATCCTGTAACGATTAATGACCTCACTTATCTAATCATGTCTCAGATCAAGAATGGTATTTCAATAGGTGTAATCGTGACCGGCCCAGGACTGGCCAAATGCGAACAGACACCGGTATCTATTTTTCTAGCGTAGGGGTCGGTCACACGACGATTCTTCCCCCCAATATTCAGTAGACAATTTTTAGCCATGGGTTGTCATGTAATAATAAAAAAGAATATGTTTATAATTATGTAATATATGTAAAGATGCGGTCTTTTAGGTTATTCTCCTTATTGTTTTCAGTATTCGCATTATCCAGTACTTTCAAGAAGTTCCTTTGAAATTCTATCGGCTAAAATTGTAGACTAAATATTGGGATGAACTCTGACTGAGGTTCAGTACGGAAGACGAGAGCTGATGATCCGAACTTTCGTCGAGCATGTACACACGAACAAACATTACACTGTTGCCAGCACCCTTTACCCACCTCTCGCGGCTAGGTGGCCCAGGCGGAAAGTTTGGCGACTGTACATACCTTGATATAAAAAAGGGTAAGATAAAAGTACAACACCTCAATGGATTAATGGAGTTAATTCTAAGCATACTTCCTTTTTTTTTCTTCTTCTTCTTCTTCCTCTTCTTTTTTTCTCCTCTTCCTCCTCCCTCTCCTCCTCTGATCATCATCATCTTCCTCAGAACGATGACGGGAAGATCAAGAGAGGTGGAGTTATGTGCTGCTGTGCTGTGTTCTGCTGTGCTGGTGATGTTGGTGTGTGGCACCATCTGTGTCGCTGGTATGTACTATCACGAGAGACAGAGAGAGAGATGGTGTGTGGCACCATCTGTGTCGCTGGTATGTACTATCACGAGAGAGAGAGAGAGAGAGAGAGAGAGAGAGAGAGAGAGAGAGAGAGAGAGAGAGAAAATTCCTGGACAGATTAGACTCTGAGACAAAGTATGTTTCCCCTATGAGTTCACCCAGCAGAACAGTAAAGGACCTAGATATGAAAGGAAGACTGTGGCCGAGCGAAAACTCTCTTTCTCTCTCTCTCTCTCTCTCTCTCTCTCTCTCTCTCTCTCTCTCTCTCTTCTGATATAGCCTTGTGTAGTCTACACGTATGACTCCAAAACCTTCTTCCTCTTCAGCGGTGTTGGTGGTGGTGTTATGCCCCACGTGGGAAACATTGCCATTAACACACTCTCCATATTTTATTCAAAGGTTAGAATGATGACGATGATAATAGTTCATCCCCCTTTGTGATTTTTCTTGATGATGATTCAGATGATGAACAGGTGGTGATTCGGATGATGATGATGATTGAGATGAAGATATTTCAGATGATAATGATGACGATGATGATGAACATATGATGATTCAGATGATAATTATGATGATTCAAATGATTAGATGAAGATGATTCAGATGATAATGATGACGATGATGATGAACATATGATGATTCAGATGATGATTATGATGATTCAAATGATTAGGATGATGATGATTAACATAATGATAATGATGATGATAATAATGATCATGCTGATGATGAACAGGTGGTGGTTCAGAGGGGGTCGAGGCAGTGTGGGGTGAGGCTGGGGTGGGGGTGATGGTGGTAAGGCTGCAGGCGGAACACTTCACATCCACCACCAGCTACATCGACGCCGGATTCAAGGAGTTTCCCACCATGAAGGAGGTAGGAGCTTAATCCGGCATCAGAGTTCCCTCCTGTATATTCTTTTTGCGCGATGTTGAGTCTGATTTTCCTAGGATTATCACCCTTCCATTGTCTCTCTCTCTCTCTCTCTCTCTCTCTCTCTCTCTCTCTCTCTTTAACTCTACCCTAACCTAACCTAGGATGATCACCCTTCTGCCTAACCTAATACATTAGCTTAGATGACTGAGAGCCAACATTACCTGACACTAAGAAAACAAGCCTATCATGTAGTATCTTTGTAGCTTCTTGTAGTGGGTTTTGTAGATCAGTTATGCATATATTGTACTCGTGGACGAGCTGTAGTTATACGTGAGTAGGTTTGTAAGTAGATAATCTTAGTTTCCTTTGTCATGCAATGACAGGAGAGGAAAAGATGAGTATGGGACTATTTATAATTTTATTATCTTGAAGAGATTAACTAAAGTCTCTCACACATGAGTGAAATGGAGTAGTCCCGCTAGTTACCTCTCAGACTGTCTCGCTAGACTCCTCTTCTCGCTATCTCTTTCGACAACCTATCGCCCCTGTTGCTTACCACCTTCTACCTGTTTAATTCCTCCTGTCTTGTATAGGAGAGCTTGTGTCATGTGCACTGGATATATGTGAGGGTTCTAGAAGCCTGTGTGCCTGTGTGTATGTAGCATTTCCAGTGACACATCACACATCAGGCATTCCTCACTCTGCAAACACATTTCCTTTCCCACACTTAGCTTGACTATCATGTTACCTTTAACCCGCTGACTCCTGTTGATGTATATATATGTCCACATGTTTTGTCACTGTGACTCCCATTGACGTATATAAACGTGCAGCAATTGCAAGGTCCCTAATTTGCACAATTGTCAAAATTCGCGTGATTTTTGGTACGTATACACGGGACACCTTCATCTACAAGATGCCAGGCAGGGTCAAAGCCTTACCCCACATGACCTTCCCCCCCCACACGCCATTTTCTCGGCAATTCATCTGTTACCAGTGACCTGTCCAGTAAAGACATGTCATGCCATGGTATGAATTTCAAGGCCGGAGTGATTCCCTAATCGACGACAATGTGGAGGACAAAGTTTACATAGCATTATAGGAAGAAACAGCCAGAAATGATGATCAGGTAATGCCACCAAAAAAGGTCAGGTATGTGATGTGTTTGGTGAGTAAAACAATGCTTATATTGCCTATATTACTGTGTGAAAACCAATATACTCTCGTACTACATATAAATTCGTACCAAATAAATAAATAAATACCGTATATGAGTGGTGTGGAATAGTTGCCCTCCCATAGAACTCGTTATCTTTGGAGCCAGCCTGGTAGAAAACACAGTAAGGTAAGGGGAGCTGCTACCTGTATCCAGTATTATAAATCTCAAGTGAGCAATTTCTCTATGAATTTTTGATGGTTCTCACCAAAAGCGGAGGTTTGAGCCAAAAAAATCTGTTTCCAAAATAGGTCGGGAATGGGGGAGGTCAGTGGTGGAAAATCGGTCGGGACAGGGCGAGTTAAGACTACTCATTTATGTTCATATCTATTATGATTTATATTATTATACTATAGAGTCCTGACACCTACCCTAACCTAGACTTTCCTGGATATGAAAAAGACCAAAAATCGTACCCCAGAACAGTCATCAGGTGTCCGGCTAAATATTTCTAAATGGAATGAAGTTCATTGTTACCTCAATTAACTTAGTCTCAAAACACAATCCTTTACTGTTTAGGGAATCAGCTTCAAAACTAATACTTTGCAGCTAACTGGTTTTCTGTAAAGTATTTTATGCATATTTAACATACAATTATTCATCTTGAAATTACATTTTCGCATTTTTCAGCTCGTGGGTAATATATCGACATTTTTCACATAATTTCAACATACACCGATAGAGTTAGCAATTTGCAGCTGAAACAAGGAAAGGACATTTTCAATTAACCCTGAAACAGTACACCTAGTTGCTACTATACACCATTAGGACACCTGGGTCTCATAGACCCACCAAATAGAAAAAATAAAAAAAAATACCTGTGTTTTATTTACTGAATCTTTGACCAATCTACAACCTTTTTGGTTCAGTTTACTATTCAATAATGAATATACAACTAAAATTAACATATTTAAACCATTTTAGGCAAATTTTTGACAAAAATCTGTACCGCTTCTGTTTACATGGACCCCATAAGAAAAGAAACGACACAATGATGCTCACACTGGTGTCAAAGCTAGTGGCATGAAGGGTCTTCGTGGTGTGGAGAGGGCATTTCACAGGGTGAAAAAATTTGCATCACACAAACATTAAATTTCAGCCCCCCCTTATCCAGGACACCTGGGTCTCACAGACCCGACCACGATTTTAGTGTGTTATACACCAAAACAGAAGGAGACCTGGAAAACCACACAGCCACCTTTAGCATGGGCATCCAAACTTAGGAAGCTATTAGGAAGGACAGGGGTCCCTGGCATATAGTAGTTGCTGAACCAGTAAGTGGCAAAAAGGGGCCGGGTCTCACAGACCCAGGTGTACTGTTTAAGGGTTAAGTGATATGTGGAATTGTGGATGGTTGCCTACTCTCACTCTACATGCCTGATCGTTGTCTTGAAGGTATGCATTGATTCGGTATTGGAGGCATCATCTGAGGCAAGCTCAGGCAACCATCTCTCACAAATGGCCCTGTCCAAGTTTGTTCGGGGCATGATCTTTTAACCCGTCACGTCCCGAGCTATTTCGCACCTCTGACACCCCCCAAGCCCGAGGTATTTTCAAAAAAAAATTTTTGGCTAAAACCTTCGCTTTTGTTGAGAAACATCGAAAATTCATAGAGAAAACGCTCACCTGAGGTTTAAAATACTCGATCCAGGTACCAGTACCTCCTTACCTGACTGGGTTTTCTAACAGGCTGGTACCAAAGAAAACGAGTTCTATGGGAGGGTAACTATTTCACACCACTCATAAACGGTATTTATTTATTTACTTGGTACGAATTTATATGTAGTACGAGAGTATATTGGTTTTCAAACAGTAATATAGGCATTATAAGCATTGTTTCAGTCACTAACTCATCACCATACCTGACCTTCTTTTGCCACATTACCTGATCATTATTTCTGACTGCTTCTTCCTCTAATGCTGTGTAAACTTTGTCCTCCACATTGTCATCAATTGGGGAATCACTCTGGCAATGTCTTTACTGGCCAGGTCACTGATAACAGGTGAATTGCCGAGACAATGGCATGAGGGGGGGAGGGGGGAGATTATGTGGTGTAAGGCACTGTCCCTGCTTGGCATCTTGAAGAGGAATAGAGGAAGGTGTCCCGTGTATATGTATGAAAAATCACGCGTGAAAATTGAAAATTGTGCAAATTAGGGACCTTGCAATTGCATGACGTATCAGTACGTCGCCGGGACTGGCAAATGCAAAATGTTGCAATGTACCCATACGTCAACGGGACGGGGTGGGTTAAGGCAGACCCAGGCAGTGGTGCACGGGTCACGTGCTTTGGGGAACAGCGGCTTACCTGCGTACACATTCTCTGGTTGTGGCACAGCTGGGGACCAATGGAGCTCAATCACCTGATGCATTACAAGGCGCATTTGCCTTGAAAAGCTCCGTTCCTCTTCCTTACCATCAGTAGTTCACAACATTGCATTATTTATCGTAAATGCAAGTAATCATTGTTAAAAGTTACTGCTTAAGTAACCAAACAGATTAAAATGGCCACATACAACTTTACCCAAACATATATGATGGATTACTGAAAGTCAGGAGGAGGAACAGGACTTTTGCATGGGACTGTGCATCTGCCACAACTTCCGTGACACTCCATGTGTTGCATTGAGAGTGCTTCCGGTTTCAGATTCATCAAGTTTGTGCATGCACAAAGTGCCTTATGCACTAAAGTACTGTAGCCTACATATTCGCTTGACTTCCTTCCCTTATGGGTGGGTCGTTTTTACTGGAGTAAAAGCTCAAACACATGACCTGCTAGACCTGGGGAGGAGGGCGAGGTCTGTGAAGTTCTGGCCAGATAGAAAATTTAACTGATGTTTGTGCGTGGAAATAATTGCCACAACAGGTCTCTGCGGTACTGAAATGACTGCCCCAGGCCTTTGACTATCCCTTGCTATAAATAGATTTTTTGCCCTTGACTTGAAAAGCTGTTACTATCTCCAAGCGTTTATACTTAGCTCAGGAGAGATTTTTACACTGGGGCCTTGTTTTGTCCCTTTAGTAAACGAGACCCCTCTTAAAATGAATAAAGTTGTATTGGGGTAGATCCGATGTAAGAAGAAATGCTCATCATCGGCTTTATTGGGGTTAAATTGTGATTTTCCTACACTTCAGTGCTACCCTGAAATTATAATTATGTGCATGACACTGTGCTGACCTGTCCTTCCCTCTCCTAGGTCACGCTATGTCTTCACCTACGCTTCCATCAGTACTCCAAGGAGCCCAGCATTTGTAGCTACTACGCTGAAGGCAATGACAACGAACTACTTATATGTAAGGACACTGTCATTAACATTTTTGTGCCTGCCTCCTACATCTTGAAAATCTGGACCTTTGAGCTTTGTGACTGAGCCAGTAGGCTAAGGAAAATAAGCTCCAGAAAGCAGAATCCTGTGACGATGATGATAATGATGATGATAATACCTTGATAATAAAAACAGTAATAATAATAAGGCATGTATCTTTCAGACATTGACGGAGAGAATGGCAAATTAGGATTACAGTGCTGTGAATATCAAGTCAAAGCTTTAGTCAGTCTCCCGTCCTTTCCCCTCTTCACTTGGCATCACCTGTGTCTCTCCATCAACCTCACCCAGTGCAGCATCACCGGGGTCATTGATGGACAGGTAATTAGGGGCTGGACCATATATAATGCTCCACATCCACTTGGCAGGATCCATCCAATATATTACCAATATGCCGGGATCGAACCCGGGACTCTCAGGTGAGAGCCAGGCAGCATACCACTACACCACCACAAGGTAGAAGTTAACTCACATTGTCACAATCTTGCAACCAATGTCCCTCCACCCCCACTGTGGGCCTGAAGAGGATGAGTTAACCCACTGGCACTTGGGCACGTAGATTCTTTTAATCTATCCCAAGCACTTGCGGCAAGTCAGAATGAAGAGAGAAATCTGTACTGTACACAGGAAAAATCATCCATTACCAGTATGCTGTGAATCGAACCCGGGACTCCCAGGTGAGAACCAGGCAGCATACCACTACACCACGACCGAGTGCCAGGGGCTTAACTCATCCTCTTCAGGCCCACAGCGAGGGCTGAGGGACATTGGTCGCAAGATTGTGACAAAACTTTTACCTGGTTGTGGTGTAGTGGTATGCTGCCTGGCTCTCACCTGAGAATCCCAGGTTCGATTCCCGGCATATTGATAATATATTGGATGATTTTTCCTGTGTACAGTACAGGTTTCTCTCTTCACTCGGCAGGGTGATTTCCTGTGTGTTGTGGGGACGGCTCAGTCAGTGTCTACCCTGCATCATTTATTCATACATACAGGATGGCCCACATACAAGGTTTCACTTCCACTCCACTGGGTGATTTCTTGTGTGTTGTGGGGACGGCCCAGTGTTATCCGTATCTACCCTGCATCATTTATTCATTTCCCACTCCCACATACTACACCCACTCCCATACTACAGTAGCAGACTAAGCCGTCCCTGTAACACATGAGAAACTGCCACGTGAGTTTCTAGTGGAGCGCTATTTACTGGGTAACCTGCATGATCTTGTATTTAACTTTGGCGTACAGTATCGATAATAATAAGGATATTAACAACATTTTATTTAAGGGAAAACTAATCTTCTCACGTTCGCGTCACCTCCTGCATTTTAATCATCTACCGTCATAGGAGCCTAAGGGTGTTAATGCTCACATGTTTATACTCTTTCTTATATTTGGAGCACTTGGAGGTTATGGTCAGGCTAACACAGCCTGATTTTGTTTATCGATCTTGTCCATCAGTCTCACCCAAAACTTACTTCCTGGGAATCAGTGAGGTTCATATAAATGTCCTCTTAGTGTTTAAATGAGGTGATACTTTCCCTCGGTTTGTTCTTTCTACCTTTGCACTATTTTATTCGGTTTTCTTAAGTTGAATAAATTAGTGTGGAGGTAGCAAGATTCAAAGGAAAAATACATAATCTATGAAGGGGCTAATATGCATTCCATGTGCTTATTAATTACACAGTTACAACGTTTACAAAACATCTGTTCTCAGTAAATCGAACAGTACCAGAACTTATGTTTTATCCTTTTTGAATACAATAGCATAAAAGCAAGAAAGAGTATACTCGCATTTCCAAATGTGGGTTTCATTCATCCACTTGAACAATTCACAGACTTGTGATATCAGAACATAATAGATGTTTTTTTCTTTTTTCCGACTAGGTGTTTAACACGAGCTTGGAAACCACTGGGAACTCTAAGGATCTGGTGGTCAGAGGCAATGGACACCTTGTGATTGGTCAAGATTTGGATCATGCTGACGGAGGTTTCAGTATTAACCAAGCCCTTAATGCTGATGTGGCTGACTGGCGACTGGTGAACGTTTCTCTCGGTCTAGAACAGATGAAAAGCTTCACGTCCTGCCAAGGCCTCCCTATCCTTCCACAGACAATCCTACACTTTGATGACAACATGACACAGTTCCAAATTAAAGGTCCCTCAGTCGTCTACACCCTGAGGCAAGAAAATCTCTGTAGTACAGATTTGTCAAACTCTCTGATCATTTTTCCCATTCTCTTGCAGTATGACAATGCAGTCATTTTATGCAGGATATTTGGGGGAAGCTTACTGGCTCCTGCAACCAGCAAGGAGAACAGTCTCGTTCAGCTGAACGGCAGAGATTTTTTCGACACATGCAAAGGCTCGTGGGGCACAAGTGTCTGGCTGGGGATCTGGGGTAACGTCACATCAGGAAGCTGGCATAAGGAGAGCGATGGATCTCCGATAACCTGGAGCAACTTCCACACTTCTGTGAGAACACCCGGGCCTGACTGCGAGTGTGTTTCTACAGGAAGTTCAAATTATCCAGGAATATGGTTTTGTTCAAACGGTCACATCACATGCTGTCCACTTTGCCGTTATGCTGGTATGCCTTTAAGGTTTCGTGGCCAGTGCATAGAATCTGTATTTGATAATCTGTTCATCATCAGAGGAGTCCCAGGAAGTCGACCCAAATTCGTAGGATATTACAGAAGCCACATTACATGGGATGGAGAATCTTGGCTCTTGGAAACAACCCACAACTTGAGCAAGCAGCTGGGAAGGATGCAGGGAACGGTAATGCAGTATCCAGTGGGTCGTCACACCTGGAACATGACGACTGATGAGTGTGGACAGGTGCAGGTGAGTCACTGATTACAGCAGGTTTGTTTGTCATTTGACGACCGGAGGCATGGAGGTCAAGACTATTAAGCCAAATGGTCCAGTTAACACCAATAAACGAAAGATTTAAACAAAATTCAAGGTAAACTGGGAGACAGTAGAAAAATAGACACACTTAGGCAATCTACAGTCAAGTACAGTATAATATAATAACAATAATAATAACTAGAAGACTGTGACTGTCAGAGACAGTTACTGATCTCCACCCATGAGAATACTGCTGACAGGCATAACTTGCGTTTTATGTAATAACTGAAACACCGTTGGTCACACTGCCACCATAAAGTATACTGACCTAGTCCAGGGCCAAACAAAACTTCTAGGGTCAAGAAGTACCTCATTTATGTATTGGTTTTTCCTGTATGGAAGAACAATTGAAAAGTGGAATGGCCGAAATATCATTACGACACTCATGAAGACCTTCAAAATTTCTCCATACAAATGATTCGAAAATAATTTTATCACAGAATTTCATTCCATGTTCATGTATCTATAATAGTGTTCGAGCTAACTAAGGGTGAAAATCATGATTTTTTTTTTTTTTACTTTTCCTTGGACCAGTGACCTTGAAAAGCAGGTCAAGGTCACTGAAACTTGTTTTTTGTCCATCCATCTATCCATCATCCAATCCTATGTCGCCCCATGAGAAGCGTAGGAACCCGAGGCTAGGCAAGTTGGTCCTGACATTTAAGATGAGAGTGACCAGCCTCACTCATCCCTGAGTGGCAGTACGTGAGCAATAAACCCCAACCACCCCTTGGACACTTACACAGGCTCAATCCAATCAGAGCACCTTAATTACCCACTAAACCACCAGGCGCCATAATTTGGTTATATGGTTACCACCCAGCGTAGTAAGTGGCTTCCTGGTGTACAGGAAACCACATGGCTTGTCACTCAGTGTAGAGTTACTCATAGGCAGAAGGAAGAGGAAGGAACGAAAGAAAGACAGACAGAAGAAGGAGTGGAAACTCACCCATAGGCAGAAGAAAAAGGAAAGAGTGAAAGAAAGAAGGACAGAAGTGGAAGGATGGAAGAGAGGAAAGGGCAGACACCCAAAGCAGCACTACATCGAGTGGGTGGATGATGAGCACCCACACCTAGCACTAAGCAACTTAAAAGCCGCTGGTCAAACTGCCACCAAAATCTATACGGATCTGGTCCAGGACCCGACAAAATTTCTAGGGTCAAGAAGTGCCTCATTTATGATTTTTTTTTTTTTTTTTTTTTTGTATAGAAGAGCAATTGAAAAATTGTGTCTAAGAAATCGTTATGTCAGGTATGAATTGTCTCTATTTTTTTTTTTAATACTAAACTTTGAAAAGTAATATTATCACGGGACTTCCTCCCATGTCCATGTATCTGTAAGTGTTCTGGAGTAAATTGAGGATGAAATTTCATGATTTTTGGACATTTTTAGGCCTGTGACTTTGAAAAGTATGTAAAGGCCACTAAAATTGGGTCAGCGTAATAGGGACATGGTGCTGTACATCCTCATTAAGTATGACGAAAATCGGAGATGATAAGTGACGGAATAATAATAATAGTAATAATAATAATAATAATAATAATAATAATAATATAATAAGATTAAGAATAAGAATAAGAATAATAATCACAATAATCAGATACAAAGATCTCCATCTACGGCTATAGATGGAGATCAATAATAATAATAATAATAATAATAATAATGACGGATACAAAGATCACCTATAGTTATGGATGGGATCAATAATAATAGTAATAATAATTTAAACAGCTATATATCATGTTTTGTTCTTTTGATTTCCTCATATATTAGCTACAGGAATATAAAAGTAGATGATGTATATTCCAATTTCCACTCGATTAATGCCGGCGTGCCACAAGGATCAGTTCTGGCTCTAACCCCATCCCTAATTCATATTAATCTCTTATGTGTCACCCATAATCCAATTCATTCATATGCAGATGACTGAACATTTCACAGTTCATTCGCACTTAACACCAGTTCACAAAGTTTAATACCTCTAACTCACATCTCAGTACAGCACTCTCCAAAAATCAAGGCTTATCTAAGATCAAGTAATTGGGACAAAATGACACTATCATTTAATACTAGGAAAACTAAATATATACAATTTACTAATAGATAGATATTACCTGATTCCTGTATTTCTTTCAGTGCTACTAATACCCCTGTCTCTAAAAGTTTTGACATTCTCGGTGTTTCACTTAACAGTGCCCTCAGCTGGACCTCTCATGTTAGATCACTTGCTAAAACCGCTTCAAAGAACCTTGAACTATTTGTACAGAGTCTGTAATTTCATCACTAATGAGCAGTTAGCTACAGTTAACAAGAGCCATGTGTCCTTTTAGCTGGAATATTGCTCACCCTTATGGGATGGATGTGGAGAGGTTGCACTAATACAACTGGACAAAATTCAGATAAAAGCTATCAAAATTATTATTAACCCTACCATTACCAATGAACTACCTCCCCTACAGGTAGGAAGGAATATTGCCTCCCTTACAATATTTTCCAGATACTTTTATGGCAAATGCTCAGACGAAGTTGCATCCATTGTGCCACCTTTCCATGCGTTTGTCCTACACGGGAATCTGGTAGCGCTCATGACTGAGCTGTCACACTACAATATTGGAGGACTTTTGCCTCTCAGAATTGTTTTATCCCTCGAACTTCATCTCTTTGGAACTCGCTTCCCCAGAGCGGTTTCACCCCAAACTTCAACCTACGGCTGCTCAAGTCCAACTGTTACAGATTTTTTTATGAAAAAAGGACACATGTAATCATGTGTTTTATATCTATCTATCTATCTATCTATCTATCTATATATAGATAGATAGATAGATAGATAGGTGGTTTGGCCATGTGGAGAGGATGGAGGGTGAAAGACTGACGAAGAGAGTGTATGTGAGTGAGGTGGAGGGGGAAAGAGGGAGGGGGAGGCCGAGGATGAGATGGAGGGATGGGGTGGAGAGGTATATGAGAGAGGGGGATGTGAGCTGGGAGCAGGGGAGTGAAATGGCGGGGGACAGGGCGACTTGGAGGCGATTTGTTTGTGGCCACCCCAAACGGGATTGAGGCGTCTGGCAATAGATAGATAGATATATATATATATATATATATATATATATATATATATATAGATAGATAGATATATATATATATATATATATGAGTTCGGTAATTTCTGGGGACCTGTCTAAATTTCAGCTAATATTGAGGGTTCAATAACAACTCACGAAACTGATCAAGATTGTGTGTAAAATATGAAACTATATGTTGAATATTATCACAAGTCTTCGTGGCACAACAGTTTGAGACGCACTGTGGTAGTGTTTTGATGTTTTCCAATGTTTACACCGAGTGGCAATGTTGTTTTTGTCATTTGCCAAGCGTTGTCGAGAACTTTCTGCTGCCTTCTGGCCTGTGAGTATAATTTCTCTCTGTTGTGTTTATACAGTAATTATGATTCTGTGTTTTGTTATCGTAACTCTATCTACAGATTGAGAGACTTCCTTGAGGAGCACAGTGACTCACAACCGGCTTAATCACACAATATGTCTAAGTGTTCATTCTAGGAGACTTGACAGTCTTGATCTGAAGGCGGTTCTGGACTTGACAGTCTTGATCTGAAGGCGGTTCTGAACGAAAATATTGACACGACGGAGAGAAGAAAAGCAATGTCGGCTCTTGTTTGACATGTTGAATAAATGTTTATATTTTGTGCATATCGTATGTCGGAATCTGAATATTTTAAGATCAAGATTTTTTATGATGGAATGGAAGTGTGTGTGTGTGTGTGTGTGTGTGTGTAATTCACCGGGTCGGTCAGGATCACTTGATGGTCGTGATCGTCAGCTTTTACCCTCCCAGAAGGGAGCTGAGAGCTCATATAGTCCGATCTAAGGGCAAGGCTGTGACCTTCACACACGCACACACCCGTCCCCTTGCTTAAGGGGGACAGTAACCACCCACTTCGTCAGTGAAACTTTTTGCAACCTGGGCGAGGAGCGAACTCCCGTCCACCAGTTGGCAAGAGAGAGCGTTACCACCAGCGAGCGGTGTGTGTGTGTGTGTGTGTGTGTGTGTGTGTGTGTGTGTGTGTGTGTGTGTATGTGTGGCAAATACATGTTATGATATGGAGGATTAGTTACCTTTAGTATGAAAGAAAATGTCGGTTTTATAAGGTTAAACTTGAAAATAAAATGGAGGAAAAACTTGTAGTTTTGTTAAAAGCTCAAACAATTCAATACGCGTTTATCGAATATTTCTAAATTTGATGCGGACTGGTCATAAACTAAATAATAACGGTACTTAAACTTTGATTAATTTATCATTTCCAGCAGAATAAAGACAAAGAGGTATATTTCAGCATGAATCCAACCGCAGGCGTGTAGGAACAATCTTGACAAGGGTCCAGCATACTGCAACAAAAATGTAAAATTGCCAAATTATTAAACTTACGCGGACTGAGCTGAGAGATCAGACTGTCCAAAGGTGAAGCCTTTTATATTACTCCATCACTACACATACACTTCTCGATTTTTTTTTTTTCTTTTTTTTGGGGGGGCCTATCGACCATTGAGGCCAAAGCCCCTGGTCATTAAGGCCGTGTATATATATATATATATATATATATATATATATATATATATATATATATATATATATATATATATATATTGTTACGGAACAGAGAGATAATGAATACTTCAAGTGAGAACACCAAAATCACTACTGTCCCGCTAAGTTCCAGGTTCAAAACAAAAGAGTTAGGTAAAATTACAAGTTAAAGTTTAATGCTCAAACTAACAACTAAACATTCAGGACTCATAAGGATAATGTAATGGCAAACAACAGGTTAAATATATGGTTAACTGCAACAGTCTCTATTAACACGAAATCAGCAAGAGTAAATTTATCTAAGTCAGCCCTGATAAAATGAGAAAACCGGATAATGCTCAGTTAAAGCAAGATATATTATTACAGATACAAAATATTATTAATATTGGCTGACACCAAAAACTCTACATGAATCACAAAAACCTTACCAGGCCTACGAATTAACACCTTATGCTATACAGTACAAGAAAAAATGTAATAACACTTATACTCAAATTACACAGCAGCTAGATGGTTGGAGACTTCCTGAGCACTCACAAAAATAATAACAACTGTACAGGGGAGGACAGAGATGTGAACAAAATGAGGAGCAGATCTAAGTGGCAATTAATGCAGAGACTGAGCTCATTACATAGGGGCCGGCAGAGCTTGATACAACTTGTAAGAAGGACGCGCAAATGAAGCCATAGGGGACAAAGAGTTGACACTCCTGCTCTGAACAACAGAAAGAACGACTTACTCTACTATAAGGGGGAGAAGGGGGGAGTGAGGCAGAACACGCAAGTCCGGTCACTATGGAAGCCACGAGGCGAATCGTGATCAAACATGCAGCACACTGTACGTTAGAATTATACAAAGGATGTTGAAATCATAGGTTATGTAACACCTCCCCACAAAGAAAAAGAAATTTACAAAGGAAGTTTTTATTACTCTAAAACAATCTGTCTAAAGTCTAGATAAGCAATCTGCAATAATATTTTCTTTCCCCTTGACATGTTGTATGTCTAATGAATACTCCTGAAGATGTAGACTCCATCTTGTCAATCTCTGATTTTTATCTTTAAACTTACTAAGGAATTTCAGTGGGTTATGATCGGTATAAACGACTATGGGGTCAAAACCCGAACACAAATAAAATGAAAAATGCTGTAAACCCAAAATCAAGGCCAAAAGCTCTTTCTCAATAGTTGAGTAGTTCTTTTGAGGTGGAGTGAACTTCTTACTGTAATAAGATACAGGGTGTTCAATACCCTGATCATCCTCTTGCAGCAAAACAGTCCCAGCTCCTGTATCACTTGCATCAACAGCCATCTTAAAAGGCTTAGCAAAATATGGAGTAGCGAGCACTAGCTGACTTAATAGGATAGCTTTAAGTTTACTGAAAGAGGATTCACAGTTATCGGTCCAGACAAATTTAACTCCCTTTTTCAGTAGGTCTGTAAGTGGTGATACAAGAATTGAAAAGTTAAGAACAAATCTCCTGTAATAATCTACCATTCTCAAAAATCTTTGTAGCTCTTTCCTACTTTTAGGTCTGGGAAGATCACTTATAACCTGGACCTTAGCTCCTGGTGGTGCAACATGTCCATCACCAATTACGTACCCAAAGTACTGAACTTTACCTTGACCAAACTCATACTTTGATAAATTAGCTACAAGATTAGCCTGAACCAAACGCTCAAGAAATTTACTGACATGGCATAGGTGATCTTTCCAGTTGTCACTGAAGATTAATACATCATCAATATAAACAACATACCCTGCCAAACCCTCTGTTACAACATTCATGAGCTTCTGAAATGTGGCTGGTGCATTCTTCATACCATATGGCATTACAGAACATGCAAAAGTCTTTCCTAGTGTTACAAAACATAAGATCTCCCTAGCACGTTCAGTCATAGGTACTTGCCAGTATCCCTTTAACAAATCAAACTTACTTATGTACCTAGCCTTTCCGATCTTGTCTATGCAATCTTCCACGCGAGGGAGAGGGTAAGTGTCTGTTTTGGTTATCTGATTAACACGTCTGTAGTCGATGCAAAGCCGCTGTGACCCACCTGGCTTAGGGACTAGAGTGACAGGAGAACTCCACTCACTCTGACGGGGCTCAATCATCTTGTGGTCCAACAGGTAGCCAAGCTCCTTCTGGATGAGAGGAATTTTGACTGGGTTCACACGGTAAGGAGGCAGTTTAATTGGCTTTGCGTCTCCAACATCGACATCATGCATCAACACAGTGGTTCTTCCTGGAGTGGCACGGAAAACTTGTGGGTACTCCTGCAGTAATGCCGAAAACTCCTGCCTTTCCTCGGGAGCTAGATGAGAAAGCTTAGTCTGGAGATCATTCATGATATCAGAATTCTTCCCCAAACTATCACTCAGGCTCATGCTGCATGGGAGAACTTCACTTGCAGACTCAGGTGGAACAGCTACAATGCAGACTGGGTTATTTTCGTCCCGCCTGTGATATAACTTTAGTATGTTGATGTGACAAAGTTGCTTGTTCTTTCTACGATCTGGTGTGGCGATGACATAGTTGACATCACTGAGTATCTTCTCCACGAAATAAGGACCACTAAACTTGGCTTGAAGAGGTTGCCCATGCACCGGTAGCAGAATCAAAACCTGATCTCCTGGCTGAAAGTGGCGTAACCTGGATTTCTTATCATATCAAGTCTTCATCTTCTCCTGAGCAGCTCCTAAATTCTCTATCGCTAGCTGTAAAGTAGTGGACAGCCGTTCTTTGAACTTCATCACATACTCCAGCAGGTTGACGTCATCTTCCTCCGACAGCCAGCATTCCTTGAGTAGCTTAAGGGGTCCTCTTACTTCATGGCGAAACAGTAGTTCAAAGGGTGAGAAGCCCAGTGATTCATTTGGAGATTCTCTTGCGGCAAATACAACGAATGGAAGACCTTTATCCCAGTCTTTCTGATGTTCCAAACAGTATTTCTTGAGCATCGATTTGAGTGTTTGATGATATCTCTGCAACGCTCCTTGGGTCTGGGGATGGTAAGCTGAAGACGTGATCTGGGTGATGCCCAACTCTTTCAGAGACTGCTTGAAAACATTTGACATGAAATTACTTCCCCGGTCTGACTGTACCTCCTTGGGCAGACCAAACTTTAAGAACCCTAGCATTTCCTTAACCACGTTCTTTGCTGAGATATTTCTAAGTGGAATGGCTTCAGGATAACGAGTAGCCATATCAATCAGGGTCAACACATAAGAAAATCCTGAAGAAGTCTTAAGAAGAGGGCCCACAATATCCACCAACACACGGGTGAATGGCGCCTCAAAACGAGGAATGGGAACTAGAGGTGCAACCTTTTCGGTCTGATTACACTTCCCCACAACTTGACAGGTGTGACAAGACTTACAATACCAGGAAACATCTCTGAAGATACCTGGCCAGTAGAAGTGTTTCAAAATGCGTGCCACAGTCTTCCTCACTCCAAGGTGTCTTGCCAAATTGGAATCATGAGCCACTCTAATGATATCCTGCCTACAAACACGAGGGATGACAACTTGATGTACAACCTCCCATTCACAGTCGACTGATGCTGTTGGGGGTCTCCACTTCCTCATAAGTACTCCTGACTTTATATAATAACAAGTAGAAGCACCAGCTGACTCTTCCTCACTGCAAGCAGAGTTAGCTAGACCTTTCAACTCAGGGTCAGCAACCTGCAACTCAACTAACTCTTGACGAGACAAATCATCAACACTACGGGGTACTGCCTCATCTGGTGAGTGGTCCAAATTAGCAAGAAAAGTGTCAGCTTGGATAACATCATCATCATCATTATCCTCTAAGTCACCAGTAACTTTAGACTTAGCCCTAGTGACAGCACATGCATAGAACACATCAGGGACATCACAATCCTGGGTCGCAGCCACTGGCTCACTAGACAACTGAGGAGGTGGACATACTTGACTTCCACCAATATCATTTCCAAGTAAAAAAGTTACACCTGACGTTGGGAGTGTCTCAACCAATCCAACCATAACGGAACCATTAACAAAACCAGACTCTAAATTCACTCTGCACAGAGAGACAGAGAAGTAATTATTCCCTACAAATTGTAAGATTACAGTTTCATGAAAGGAATTAACATTAGAGCCTAGAACACTGGTCAGCATTAGGAATCGGCACGCACCAGTATCACGATATATTTTAACTGATTTCCTGTCATTACTGTCCAGAGGACTGACAAAACCTTCAGATAGGAAATTAGCACATGAACTCTTGAGAGTGTCACCCACGTTACTGCTCAAAAGAGGAGCTTCATAATGAGAATTTAATTTACCCCTCAAAGCAGGTTCAGTTAACTCGGTTAAAGAATTCTGGGAACTCTCAAGGGTGGACACTAGACCAATTGACTGAATATTTAAAGACTCCTTTTTGTTCACATCACGCTGTCTCCTGAAACATTTCTCCGTAGTATGACCAAGCTTACTACAATAAGTACATTTACTTTTCTGAGATCTAGAGGTAAAGCTTCTATTTACTTCCTGAGAAACATCATCTTTATTCTCTTTCCTGTTACCTGTACTCTGAGTAGAGGCAACGTACTTACTCTCAGCTCTCCTTTTTTCTTTAAAATATCTCTTGTGAGTGAGAACATATTCATCAGCTAAAACTGCAGCATCAGACAAATTATCTATTCTTCTCTCATCAAGATATAGGCTTACATTTTCATTAATACACCTTTTGAAGTCCTCCAGCAAAATCATCTGCTTAAATTTATCAAAATCAGAATTTTCATTCTTAGAATTTAACCACTGCTCTAACAGATCTTCTTTGATTTTTGCATACTCAACATGGGATTGCTTTTCTTGCTTATAAGTTGTCCTAAATTTTACTCTATAGGCTTCAGGAACAAGCTCATAGGCCTTAAGAATCAAGCTCTTAACTACATCATAATTATCAGATTGATCCTGAGGCACAGATGCATAAGTTACTTGAGCTTTACCGGTGAGAACAGTTTGAAGGCTGGCCAATACTGTTTGGGCCAATTAAAACCTGTAGCTACCCTCTCAAACAACTGAAAATACTTTGTTAAATCAGATTCATTAAAAGGAGGGACAGGTTTAACATTTTTAGCCACATCAAAATCATCAGAGCTAGATGACCCAGTTCCACATTGTTTCATGCAATACTCATGGTCTGCCTGAATCCTAGCAAGTTCAAGTTGTGCGTGAAACTCAGCCTCCTTAGCACGAGCCTCCTGCAGGGCTAGCTGTAACTTAGCTAATTCAATCTGCATTTGCTCATCTGGAGGAGTTAGATTAAACAAGCTTTCATTAATCATGTCAACAATTTGATCTTTAGAATGATGAGAGCGAACAGCAATTCCCAATTGTTGAGCAACAAGCTTAAGTTCATTCTTTGTTCTGTTTTCTACATCACACACTGTTTCCACATTTGACAAAAAATCTTTGGCTTCATCAAGAGTAGTAATAGTAGACATCATGAATAAATCACAGTCACAAAATATCAAGCAATATCCTTATGATAATATCCTGAATATACTGATAAGAGGTCGTCAAATTTATGTTACGGAACAGAGAGAGATAATGAACACCTCAAGTGAGAACACCAAAATCACTACTGTCCCGCAAAGTTCCAGGTTCAAAACAAAAGAGTTAGGTAATATTACAAGTTAAAGTTTAATGCTCAAACTAACAACTAAACATTCAGGACTCATAAGGATAATGTAATGGCAAACAACAGGTTAAATATATGGTTAACTGCAACAGCCTCTATTAACACGAAATCAGCAAGAGTAAATTTATCTAAGTCAGCCCTGATAAAATGAGAAAACCGGATAATGCTCAGTTAAAGCAAGATATATTATTACAGATACAAAATATTATTAATATTGGCTGACACCAAAAACTCTACATGAATCACAAAAACTTTACCAGGCCTACGAATTAACACCTTATGCTATACAGTACAAGAAAAAATGTAATAACACTTATACTCAAATTACACAGCAGTTAGATGGTTGGAGACTTCCTGAGCACTCACAAAAATAATAACAACTGTACAGGGGAGGACAGAGATGTGAACAATATGAGGAGCAGATCTAAGTGGCAATTAATGCAGAGACTGAGCTCATTATATAGGGGCCGGCAGAGCTTGATACAACATGCAAGAAGGACGCGCAAATGAAGCCATAGGGGACAAAGAGTTGACACTCCTCCTCTGAACAACAGAAAGAACGACTTACTCTACTATAAGGGGGAGAAGGGGGGGAGTGAGGCAGAACACGCAAGTCCGGTCACTATGGAAGCCACGAGGCGAATCGTGATAAAAAATGCAGCACACTGTACGTTAGAATTATACAAAGGATGATGAAATCATAGGCTATGTAACAATATATATATATATATATATATATATATATATATATATATATATATATATATATACAAACATGAAAGTTGTATGCGGCTTTCATGGATTTGGAGAAAGCATTTGACAGGGTGGATAGACAAGGATTGTTGAAAGTATTAAGAATGTATGGAGTAGATGGGAAGTTGTTGAATGCTGTGAAGAGTATGTATGATGATGCTAAAGTTGCAGTGCGTGTGGATGGTAAACTGAGTGAATTTTTCTCTTTGAAGGTTGGGTTGAAACAGGGATGTGTCATGTCTCCATGGTTGTTCAATCTGTACATGGATGGGGTAATAAAAGAGATACAAGGTAGGGTAGTGGAGGTTGGAGCGGCCCTGGTGAGAGAGGGTAGTGTTTGGAAACTCCCTGTACTGTTGTTTGCAGATTATACTGTGTTGTTGAGTGAAGAAGAAGGAGAGCTGCAAGGCTTGGTGGATGAGTTTGGGAGAGTGTGTAAGAAACGGAATCTAAAGGTGAATGTAGGGAAGAGTAAAGTGATGGTCTTTGAGAGAGGTGAAGTCAGTGAGTGTACAGCGAGGTTGGACGGTGAGGAATCGGAAAATGTGAGTACGTTTAAGTACTTGGGTAGTGTGATGAGTAAGGATGGAGGTTTGGAGGGTGAAGTGCTTGAAAGGGTACAGCAGGGAAGAAATTTTGCTGGTTCCTTGAAAGCAGTGATAAGAAACAGGGAAGGGAGCAAGGAAGTGAAAAAGTTACTACATGACAGTATTATGATACCAACTCTAACGTATGGAAGTGAAGCTTGGACGTTGCTGGAAGGACACAAGTCAAGAATGAGAGCAGTGGAAACGAGTTATTTAAGAGGAGCCTCTGGAGTCATATGGAAAGACAGGCTGACAAATGAGAATATAAAGGAGCGTTGTGGTATGGATGTGGATGTGATAGGAAGCGTTAGGAGGAATACGCTGTGGTGGTTTGGCCATGTGAAGAGGATGGAGGGTGAAAGACTGACGAAGAGAGTGTATGTGACTGAAGTGGAGGGGGGAAGAGGGAGGGGGAGCCCGAGGATGAGATGGAGGGATGGGGTGGAGAGGTATATGAGAGAGGGGGGGCTGAGTTGGGAGCGGGACAGTGAAATCGCGAGGGACAGGGCGACGTGGAGGCGATTTGTTTGTGGCCACCCCGAACGGGATTGAGGCGTCTGGCAATAGACAGAGTGACAGATAGACATATAAACATATATACATATATATATATATATATATATATATATATATATATATATATATATATATATATATATATATATATAGATTGATAGATAGATAGATGTATCTCATCTCATTATCTCATCAGCCGTTTGATTGTCCACTGCAGGACCGGCCTATCCCGACCGAAGTGGGGACTATACAGCCAATGTATCTCTACCAAGTGGCTTAGGCTGCCTGATAGAGATTGTATGTAGCGTGAGAAATGCTTGTAAGTTTAATTGTCGTGTTGCAGTGGCTTTGGATGTGTGTGTAGTCTGTGAACAAAGCGTAATCGGCCCACGCAAGCCGACTGGGTGCAAGCATACTTTATAGTATGCGACAAAGGTTCAACCACAGCACCCCTTAAGTCTGCCAGTGCAGTGCGTGGCCAGAAGAACGCTCCCAACATTTATTACCCTGGCGGGGCCCAAACCCTCATTCTTCAGTGTACGAAAAAGCACACTTTACCACTGTACCACAGAGGCTCCATATATATATATATATATATATATATATATATATATATATATATATATATATATATATATATATATATATCGTCCCCACATTGGTCGGGATAGGTCAGTCCTGCAGTGGCCACACAAATGGCTGATGAGATGAGATTATATATACAGTATATATATATATATATATATATATATGGAGCTTCTGTGGTACAGTGGTAGTGTGCTTTTTCGTACACTGAAGAATGAGCGTTCACACCCCGCCAAGGTAATAAACTTCGGGAGCGTTCTTCTGGCCATGTACTGCACTGACAGACATAAGGGGTGCTGTGGTTGAACCAGTGTCGCATACTATAAAGTATGCCTGCACCCAATCGGCTTGCGCAGGCTGATTACACTTGGTTCACAGACTACACACACATTCAAAGCCACTCCAACACAATAATTACCCTTACAAGCACTTCTCACACTACTGTACATACAATCTCTGCTAAACAGCCTAAGTCACTTGGTAGAGATACATTGACTGTATCGTCCCCACTTCGGTCGGGATAGGCCATTCCTGCAGTGGACACTCAAACTGCTGATGAGATTATATATATATATATATTGTTACGGAACAGAGAAAGATAATGTACACTTTAAGTGAGAATACGAAGAGTCACTACTGTCCCGTAAAGTTCCAGGTTCAAAACAAAAGACTTAGGCAAAATTACAAGTTAAAGTTTAATGCTTAAATTAACAACAAAACATTCAGGACTCATAAGGATAATGTAATGGCAAATAAACAGGTTAAATATATGGTTAACTGCAATAGCCTCTATTAACACGAAATTAGCAAGAGTAAATTTATCTAAGTCAGCCCTGATAAAATGAGATACCAGATAATACTCAGTGAATGCCAGATAAATTATTACAGATACAAACTATTATCAAAAATGACTGACATAAAGATCCATACATGAATTACAAAAACTTCACCAAGCCTACAAATTAAACCCATGCTACACAGTACAAGAAAAAATGCAACAACAGTTATACTCAAATTACACACAGCTGCTAGATGGTTGGAGATTTCTTGAGCACTCACAATAATAATATCTGTACAGGGGAGGACAGAGATGTGAACAAAATGAGGAGAAGATCTAAGTGGCAATGATGCAGAGACTGAGCTCATAATATAGGGGCCAGCAGAGCTTGATACAACTTGTAATAAGGACGTGCAAATGAAGCGATGGGGACAAACGGTCGACAATCCCGCACTGAATAACAGAAAGGACGACTTACTCTACTATAACGGTAGAAGGGGGGGATTGAGGCAGAACACGCTCGTGATCAAACATGCAGCATACTGTGCGTTAAAAATACACAAAGGATGATGAAATCATAGGCTATGTAACACCTCCCCACAAAGAAAAAAGAAATTTACAAAGGAAATTTCTTATTACTCTAAAACAATCTGTACATGGCATTACAGAACATGCAAATGTCTTTCCTAATGTTACAAAACATGAGATCTCCCTAGCACGTTCAGTCATAGGTACTTGCCAGTATCCCTTTAACAAATCAAACTTACTTATGTACCTAGCCTTTCCGATCTTGTCTATGCAATCTTCCACGCGAGGGAGAGGGTAAGTGTCTGTTTTGGTTATCTGATTAACACGTCTGTAGTCGATGCAAAGCCGCTGTGACCCACCTGGCTTAGGGACTAGGGTGACAGGAGAACTCCACTCGCTCTGACAGGGCTCAATCATCTTGTGGTCCAACAGGTAGCCAAGCTCCTTCTGGATGAGAGGAACTTTCACTGGGTTCACACGGTAAGGAGGCAATTTAATTGGCTTTGCGTCTACAACATCGACATCATGCATCAACACAGTGGTTCTTCCTGGAGTGGCACGGAACACTTGCGGGTACTCCTGCAGTAATGCCGAAAACTCCTGCCTTTCCTTGGGTGGTAGATGAGAAAGCTTAGTCTGGAGATCATTCATGATATCAGGATTCTTCCCCAAACTATCACTCAGGCTCATGCTGCATGGGAGAACTTCACTTGTAGACTCGGGTGGAACAGCTACAGTGCAGACTGGATTATTTTCGTCCCGCCTGTGATATAACTTTAGCATGTTGATGTGACATAGTTGCTTGCTCTTTCTACGATCTGGTGTGGCGATGACATAGCTGACATCACTGAGTTTCTTCTCCACGAAATAAGGACCACTAAACTTGGCTTGAAGAGGTTGCCCATGAACTGGTAGCAGAATCAAAACCTGATCTCCTGGCTGAAAGTGGCGTAACCTGGACTTCTTATCATACCAAGTCTTCATCTTCTCCTGAGCAGCTCCTAAATTCTCTCTCGCCAGCTGTAAAGCAGTGGACAGCCGTTCTTTGAACTTCATCACATACTCCAGCAGGTTGACGTCATCTTCCTCCGACAGCCAGCATTCCTTGAGTAGCTTAAGGGGTCCTCTTACTTCATGGCCAAACAGTAGTTCAAAAGGTGAGAAGCCCAGTGATTCATTTGGAGATTCTCTTGCGGCAAACACAACGAATGGAAGACCTTTATCCCAGTCTTTCTGATGTTCCAAACAGTATTTCTTGAGCATCGATTTGAGTGTTTGATGATATCTCTCCAACGCTCCCTGGGTCTGGGGATGGTAAGCTGAAGACGTGGTCTGGGTGATGCCCAACTCTTTCAGAGACTGTTTGAAAACGTTTGACATGAAATTACTTCCCCGGTCTGACTGTACCTCCTTGGGCAGACCAAACTTTGTGAAGAACCCTAGCATTTCCTTAACCACGTTCTTTGCTGAGATGTTTCTAAGTGGAATGGCTTCAGGATAACGAGTAGCCATATCAATCATGGTCAACACATAAGAAAATCCTGAAGAAGTCTTAGGAAGAGGGCCCACAATATCCACCAACACACGGGTGAAAGGCGCCTCAAAAGGAGGAATGGGAACTAGAGGTCCAACCTTTTCGGTCTGATTACACTTCCCCACAACTTGACAGGTGTGACAAGACTTACAATACCAGGAAACATCCCTGAAGATACCTGGCCAGTAGAAGTGTTTCAAAATGCGTGCCACAGTCTTCCTCACTCCAAGGTGTCCTGCCAAACTGGAATCATGAGCCACTCTAATGATATCCTGCCTACAAACACGAGGGATGACAACTTGATGTACAACCTCCCATTCACAGTCGGCTGATGCTGTTGGGGGTCTCCACTTCCTCATAAGTACTCCTGACTTTACATAATAACAAGTAGAAGCACCGGCTGACTCTTCTTCACTGTAAGCAGAGTTAGCTAGACCTTTCAACTCAGGGTCAGCAATCTGCAACTCAACCAACTCTTGACGAGACAAATTATCAACACTACGGGGTACTGCCTCATCTGGTGAGTGGTCCAAATTAGCAAGAAAAGTGTCAGCTAGGATAACATCATCATCATCATCATCATCTAAATCACCAGTAACTTTAGACTTAGCCCTAGTGACAGCACATGCAGGGAACACATCAGGGACATCACAATCCCGGGACGCAGCCACTGGCTCACTAGACAACTGAGGAGCTGGACACACTTGACTTCCACCAATATCATTTCCAAGTAAGAAAGTTACACCTGACATTGGGAGTGTCTCAACCAACCCAACCATAACAGAACCATTAACAAAACCAGACTCTAAATTCACTCTGCACAGAGGAACAGAGAAGTAATTATTCCCTACACCTTGTAAGATTACAGTTTCATCAGAGGAATTAAAATTAGAGCCTAGAACACTGGTCAGCATAAGGGATTGGCAAGCACCTGTATCACGATATATTTGAACTGATTTCCTGTCATTACTGTCCAGAGGACTGACAAAACCATCAGACAGGAAATTAGCACATGAACTCTTGAGAGTGTCACCCACGTTACTGCTCAAAAGAGGAGCTCCATCATGAGAATTTAAGTTACCCCTCAAAGCAGGTTCAGTTAACTCAGTTAAAGAATTCTGGGAACTCTCAAGAGTGGACACTAGACCAATTGACTGAATATTTAAAGACTCCTTTTGTTCACATCACGCTGTCTCCTGAAACATCTCTCCGTAGTATGACCAAGCTTACTACAATAAGTACATTTACTTTTCTGAAATCTAGAGGTGAAGCTGGTATTTACTTCCTGAGAAACATCATCCTTATTCTCTTTCCTGTTACCTGTACTCTGAGTAGAGGCAACGTACTGACTCTCAGCTTTCCTTTTTCCTCTAAAATATCTCTTGTGAGTGAGAACATATTCATCAGCTAAAACTGCAGCATCAGACAAATTATCTATTCTTTTCTCATCAAGATATAGGCTTACATCTTTATAAATACACCTTTTGAAATCCTCCAGCAAAATCATCTGCTTAAATTTACCAAAATCAGAATCCACATTCTTAGAATTTAACCACTGCTCTAACAGATCTTCTTTGATTTTTGCATACTCAACATGGGATTGCTTATCTTGCTTGTAAGTTGTCCTAAATTTTACTCTATAAGCTTCAGGAACAAGCTCATAGGCCTTAAGAATCAAGCTCTTAACTACATCATAATTATCAGACTGATCCTGAGGCAAAGATGCATAAGTTACTTGAGCTTTACCGGTGAGAACAGTTTGAAGGAGTACTGGCCAATTCTGTTTGGGCCAATTAAAACCTGTAGCTACCCTCTCAAACAACTGAAAATACTTTGTTAAATCA
The DNA here is from genome assembly GCF_032717465.1 of Coenobita brevimanus. Taxonomy (NCBI): domain Eukaryota; kingdom Metazoa; phylum Arthropoda; class Malacostraca; order Decapoda; family Coenobitidae; genus Coenobita; species Coenobita brevimanus. Next base: position 15,427,109 of record NC_137026.1, on the reverse strand, counting down.
GATTCATTAAAAGGAGGGACAAGTTTAACATTTTTAGCCACATCAAAATCATCAGAGCTAGATGATCCAGTTCCACCTTGTTTCACGCGATACTCATGGTCTGCCTGAATCCTACCAATTTCAACTTGTGCCTCAGCCTGTATCTGTGCCTCCTTAACGCGAGCCTCCTGCAGGGCTAGCTGTAACTTAGCTAATTCAATCTGCGTTTGCTCATTTGGAGGAGTTACAGTAAACAAGCTTTCATTAATCATGGCAACAATTTGATCTTTAGACTGATGAGAGCGAACAACAAATCCCAATTGTTGAGCAACAATCTTAAGTTCATTCTTTGTTCTGTTTTCTATATCACACAGTGTTTGCACATTTGACAAAAAATCTTTGGCTTCATCAAGTGTAGTAATAGTAGACATAATTAATAAGTAACAGTCACAAAATATCAAGCAATATCCTTATGATAATATCCTGAATATCCTGATATGAGGTCGCCAAATTTATGTTACGGAACAGAGAAAGATAATGTACACTTTAAGTGAGAATACGAAGAGTCACTACTGTCCCGTAAAGTTCCAGGTTCAAAACAAAAGAGTTAGGTAAAATTACAAGTTAAAGTTTAATGCTTAAATTAACAACAAAACATTCAGGACTCATAAGGATAATGTAATGGCAAATAAACAGGTTAAATATATGGTTAACTGCAATAGCCTCTATTAACACGAAGTTAGCAAGAGTAAATTTATCTAAGTCAGCCCTGATAAAATGAGATACCAGATAATACTCAGTGAATGCCAGATAAATTATTACAGATACAAACTATTATCAAAAATGACTGACATAAAGATCCATACATGAATTACAAAAACTTCACCAAGCCTACAAATTAAACCCATGCTACACAGTACAAGAAAAAATGCAACAACAGTTATACTCAAATTACACACAGCTGCTAGATGGTTGGAGATTTCTTGAGCACTCACAATAATAATATCTGTACAGGGGAGGACAGAGATGTGAACAAAATGAGGAGCAGATCTAAATGGCAATGATGCAGAGACTGAGCTCATTATATAGGGGCCAGCAGAGCTTGATACAACTTGTAATAAGGACGCGCAAATGAAGCGATGGGGACAAACGGTCGACAATCCCGCACTGAATAACAGAAAGGACGACTTACTCTACTATAACGGTAGAAGGGGGGGACTGAGGCAGAACACGCTCGTGATCAAACATGCAGCATACTGTGCGTTAAAAATACACAAAGGATGATGAAATCATAGGCTATGTAACAATATATATATATATATATATATATATATATACATATACATATATATATATATATATATGGGGTTATAAAAGAAATACAAAGGGGTTACAAGAGATAGAAGGTAGGGCAGTGGATGTTGGAGTGGCCCTAATGAGAGAGGGCATTGTTCGGACACTCCCTGTGGTGTTTGGAGATGATACTGTGCTGTTAAGTGAAGACGAAGAGGAGCTGCAAGGCTTGGTGGATGAGTTTGGGAGAGTGTGTAAGAAACGGAATCTAAAGGTGAATGTAGGGAAGAGTAAAGTTATGGTCTTCGACAGAAGTGAAGTCAGTGAATGTACAGTGAGGTTGGGTGAGGAGGAAATGGAGAATGTGAGTGCATTTAAGTACTATGGTTGTGTGATGAGTAAGGATGGAAGTTTAAAGGGTGAACTGCTTGAAAGGGTACGACAAAGAAGAAAGGTTGCTGGTTCCCTGATAGCAGTGATAAGGAACAGGGATGTGAGCATGGAAGTGAAAAAGCTACTACATGACAGTATTGTGATACCAACTCTAATGTTTTTTTTTTTTTAATGCGAGGAAGAAGGAACCAAAGGCCATGAGCCCGCAGTAACAGTTCCGTCCAAGAGAAAAACAAAATACAATAGAGAGCCAAATTCAAGATCCGATCATTTTGAGATGCCTGGACACACTGCGTTTGAAAGACTTGAGATCATAGGCAGCAGGAAATACAGACAGAGGGAGACAGTTCCAGAGTTGACCTGTTGCATAAATGAAAGACTGGGAGTAACGGTTAACTCTTGCATTAGAGAGTTGGACAGAAAAGGGATGAGAGTTTGCTGCCGGACGGGTGCTACGCGCCCGTCGTAGAGGTGGAGGAATGCAAGCAGACAGTTCAGAGGAGCAGTGACCATTAAAGTAGCGATAGAAAAGAGATAAAGATGCAACAGTGCGGTGAAGAGACAGAGGTTGAAGGGAGTCAGTAAGAGGAGGAGAGTTAATAAGACGAAAAGCCTTTGACTCCACCCTATTGAGAAGAGCTGTATGTGGGGAGCCTCCCCACACATGAGAGTTGTACTCCATACAGGGGCGGATAAAACCCCTGTATAGAGTCAACAATTGTGCAGGGGTAAAGAAAGAGCTGAGTCGGCTTAGCACACCCAATCTCTTGGAAGCAGATTTTACAAGAGTTGTAATATGATCTTTCCAAGATAAGTCCCGAGTAAATGAAACCCCAAGCATGTTCAAGGATGATGCAGGATTAAGCTGAATATTATTAAACATTAGTGGGTATACCTGTGGAAGATTTTGTCGGGTTGATAGGTGTAAGAACTGAGTCTTAGATGCATTAAAAACAACCATATTATTTTTACCCCAGTCAGAGATACGAGCCAGTTCAGACATTAGGTGTGCCATAGCCTCATCCCTTGCTTGTTGAAGTAACCAACTCTAATGTATGGATGTGAAGCATGGACCTTGTTGGAGGGACAGAAGTCAAGAGTGAGAGCAGTGGAAATGAATTGTTTGATAGGAGCATGTGGAGTCACATGGAGAGATAAGACTGACAAATGAGAAAGTGAAGGAGCCTTGTGGTGTGGATGTGAATGTGATAGGAAGCGTTAAGAAAAATACACTGAGGTGGTTTGGCCATGTGGAGAGGATGGAGAGCGAGAGACTGACGAGGAGAGTGCATGTGAGTGGGGTGGAGGGGGGGAGAGGGAGGGGGAGGCCAAGGATGAGATGGGTTGATGGAGTGGAGAGGTATATGAGAGAGGGGGGTGTGAGCTGGGAGCAGGGCAATGAAATGGCAGGGGACAAGGCGACATGGAGTCAATTTGTTTTTGGTCACCCCTTATGGGATTAAGGTGTCTGGCAATAGGTAGATAGACATCCATACAGTAATCACTTGATTATCTGGACATGCTCCATATTTCAACATTAGGCCTTAGCTCTATTATTTCTGTGTCCGGATTTCTTTGTCTGTAACTGAACATAAAATTTCCAACATCACCGGTTGGGCAGCCTGCAAATTCAAAAAAATTGGTTGGGCAGCTAGCCAAACTCTCTGGCTATGCAAGAGTAATGGACCATAACCCACCAGCTGAGCAAAAATGGCTTTCCACCTCCTCCCCAAACGGTCAATGTCCCTAGGCTGTTCGGATCACTCGGACACTAACGGCTGTGCGTGAATAATACAGACCCCAGCCTACCAGCTGCCAAAAATGGCTGTCCACCTCTTCACAAAACAGTCAAAGTCTCCTGGCTACCTGGATCATTTGGACACTACCAGCCATGCACGAGTAATACAGACCCTAACCCAGCAGCTCAGTGAACATAGCTGTCCTCCTCTTCACCCAACAGTCAAAGTTCCCCAGCTGCCTGGATTACTCAGATGCTACTGACCGCGTGTGAGTAATACAGACCCTAACTCACCAGATGAGCAAAAATCACCATCTGCCACTTCACTGAATGGTCAAGGCCCCTGGTCGCTGGATCACTCAGACGCTCCCAGGCAAATGCGGCTGTTCACTTCCCTGCCGTGTGGTCAAAGTTGCCTTGTTGGTTGGGTTACTCCGACACTCCCTGAGGCCATGATGTACGGGGGTCCACTGCTGCTGCTTCTTGACAACATTTGCCTGGCTGAGTGAATATGACCCTTGCACTTCTAGGTCAGGTTGGCACTTTTTACTTGTGTGCTCATAGCCAAGCATGAGTAGAGACATGGCAGACTGTGTTCACTTCGCAATACCGCACCTCATTTCCCACCTTTTTTATCTCTCGAGTGTGAATATGCTTGGTTGAGTTGTAACCATAGCAGCTTCCATTGTTGCATTTGTGATGGTTCCCTACCTTCTTCAAGCCTTGGTTTTCCCTTGCAGCATTCTGGCGTGTGTGATGATGGCCCCACCACCACCCGAGAAATGAAAGAGAAAGGTTTTGACTCTGGAGAAGAAGCATGAGATATTGAGCAAGGTTGGCGTGATCTAGACCACTTCATGTATTCTGTGGGAATATAATCTGGCCTGTTCAATCTTGTTTGATATCAAGAAATCATGAACCTTGCTGACTCAGTATGGACATGACTATGGTAATGACACTCGGAAAGATGACAGAAAGGTAACGTCCCAGCCCTGCCAGGCCTCCATCGACCAGTCAACTTTGGTTTGGTTCTGCCAACTTCGGAATGTCTGTGTGCTTGTAAATGGGACCGAGTTGAGGGTGGCAGCAGAGAAGTTTGCATGCCTTCATAACATGCATGACTTCAAAGCATCTGAAGGTTGAATCTACCGGTTCAAACTCTGACCTGGACTTACTGGCCATAAGACACATGGTGAGGCTTTGGATGCAGCAATGGAGAATGCTGGGCCATTTCGCCCGAAAGTGCCATACCTGATCAAGGAGGAAGGCCTTATTCTCGATCAAGCGTACAGTGCTGACAAAACTGACCTCTTCTACAGCTCCTTGTCCACTAATACCGTGGAAGAAGAGAGGGAGAAGACTGTGCCTGGTCAGAAATTGTCCAAACAGTGTGTCTGTGTTGTGCTGCGCCAATGCTAATGGCACCACCTTAAGCTAGTTATTGTTGGATGCCCAAAACAACCACACTGTCTCCGTGGGTTGATGCATAGCCTGCCTGTTGTGTGGTACCATTCTGCGAAGGCCTTAGTTTACCTGTAAGATCTTCAGAGATTGGTTCCACAGACAATGTCAAAGAGGTTATCCATTATCAAGTAGAGGAACTTGGTATCTCTTGTGACCAGGTGGAATCACTCCTGATTCTCGACAATGTCCCTGTGCATCCATCCAAGAAATAATCGGTTGCTGATAATGTTCATATCAGATGCATGTCTCTGCCACCTAAGACAACTGCTCTCGTTCAACCAGTGGACCAAGGTGTTATTGTGGCACCAAAGAGATTGTACCATCAGAGGTTCCTCAACGAGGTGATGGTGGTGCTAGAGGATGAGGAAAGGGTCAACACGTGGGGAGTGGACCTTGGAAAATCTTCGCCGTTACAGTAAGTCTGCGGCATTCAACTGGGCAAATGCTTGGAAGAAAGTCTCCATCAAAACCCTCGAAATGGAGGAGAGGCCTCACACGACTTTGGAGGATTTCCACCTTTGTCTATGTTAGCCAGGCGAGGATGTGAACATCAACAATGTGAGGGAGTGATTGGACTATGACGATAGCGATCCTGGTTATCAGATGTTGTCTGATGAGAAGATCGCCACTGCTGTCTCTGCTGGGCTGACAGAGGACAGCGACAAGGACAAGAAACCTGACTCTTCCATTCTCCCACCCACCACCACCTTGTCCCCAGTCTTCACCTTTGGACCCACAACTGAGCACATGGACAGCCATTGAGTCGCCATTAGATTCGAGCTTGGGGGGGTTTTCAGAGTCTCCTGAGGTGGGTAGGCCTCCATCACCTCACTGCATGTCCCCACCCATCGCCCAGTTCCAGCAGATGAAGAAGGTGTTTGACATTTGTTAAGTGATTCTGTTACCCACTAGACCACATGGGATTACTGTACACCAAATGGAGGCTAGCGGGTTACAGCACCTGTCTGCCATTCACTGGTTGGTAAGTACTGTAGATTTCTGTGGATTTTTATTTTTTATGCATTGTTTCTTTAGTGTCTAGCATTGTATTGCATACTCCTATTTGTGCTTTGATGTCTAAGTAGCTGAAAAATCGAAGAAAACTGCCACAATCAGGAGGGGTACTGTACAAATAGATTAGGTATAGGTAGGGTATTGGTAGGTGAGATATTGCTCCATATCCGGATTTCATCTGTATCCAGATGTATCGATGGCTCTATTACTTCAGATAATCAAGACAGAGAGAGAGACGGACAGAGACAGACAGACAGACAGACAGAAAGAGAGAGAATTATTTTTTTTCTGAACGCAATTTTCGCACAAGTACTACAACGTACTCAAGAGCCTTGTGGCTCTCTCCTACTGGTCAGCATTTGTCCAAATTCGAGTCGTTTGTGAACCACGCTTCTCTTTGAAGCAAGTGTTTTGCCCCCCTGTCAGGAGGCAAAGCACTTGACCAAATGAAAGTCATTTCTGAACAGCTACCATCAACACCACCATCATCTTCACAACTACCACCACCACCACTACTTCCACAGCTATCAGCATCATCATCAAAGATGCTACCACCACCACCAACACCAACATCACAAACTACCACCACCACTACAGCTACCATCAGCACCACAACTGCCATCATCATTATCACAGCTACCACCACCACCACCATAACAGCTACCACCATCACCACCAACAGTATCATCACATCTACTACCACCACCATAACAGCTACCACCACCACTATCACCACCATAACAGCTACCACCATCACCACCAACAGTATCATCACATCTACTACCACCACCATAACAGCTACCACCACCAACATTAACCCGTCACGTCCCGACCGATTTCGCACCTCCGATACCCCCCAATCCTGAGCTATTTATGAAAAAAAAAAAAATTGGCTAAAACCTCCGCTTTTGTAGAGAAACAAAGGAAAATCACCAAGAAAGGGCTTACCGGGGTCCATAAGTGGTCAGAACAGGTGAGGTCCCCCGCGCCAGGTATCTTATGCTGTCACTGACGTGTGAGGCGCTCACGTTTTCTATGGTAGGTAATTTTGGGAGAAACAACAAAGAACACCTCTACATTTATTGATTTTGAACTAACAAACAATAACAATAACAATATAATGGTTTTATATATATATATATATATATATATATATATATATATATATATATATATATATATATATATATATATGAAAAATAAGCATTGTTCCATCGCGCGAGCATAGCGAGTTTGGTCAGAGTGGTCACACGCTATGTGCTAAGTTTCTTGTTTCAGTTAACGTATCATTTTTGTCTACTTGTATAATACTGTTTCAATGCCATTTAACCATTTTGTACTGTATGTAAATGTTTTCAGCTGTTTTCATTCATTATGATGACATGTAGCATAACTATAGAGCACATCTGCTTACTCAGCGCACTCGCTATGACTCGTATCTCAACATACCATATTGTTTTATCACTTTCATAGTATTGTTTTCTTTACATTGAACCTTTCCTCAACCACTGTAAATGTTTTCAATTATTTACATTCATTACGAGGGCATTTAGCGAAATGCTAACGCATATTCACGTAGCAAGCACACTCTCTACCACTCGTGTTTCAACTTCTACTTTATTTCTTCACTCCCAATATACTTCCCCACTTACATTACACCCGTTTCCACCTTATACTACTATTTACATATTTACGGGCCTTATTTATTCCACTGAGCGTCAGAATATCGCACCAAAATACCCTCTCAATGAATGTTTCGACTTAGATAATATTCATACACTTACATAATAATTTTCCACTTACATTACACCCGTTTCCACTTTATACAACTATTTACATATTTACGGGCCTTATTTATTCCACTGAGCGTCAGAATATCGCATCTATATACACTTGCTAGGAATATTATGACTTAGAATAAATTTATGCACTTACATAACTTTCCACTTATATTACACCCGTTTTCAATTTTCATACTAATATTTACTGTACATATTTACGGGCCTTATTTATTCCACCGAGCGTCAGAATAGCGCATCTACATACACTTGCTGGGAAGGTTTCTACTTAGAAAATATTTATGCCCTTACAGATTTTTCCACTTATAATACACCCGTTTCCACTTCCATACTACTATTTACAGATCTACGGGCCTTATAATTACACTGAGCGTCTGTTTGTCGCGTTTCTTTCTGAGTAACAGCGTCATATCGCATTCACACCATATCAGAAGTGCATCAAGGTGTGATACTGAAACAAGGGTGAATGCAGAGACCTACGTCACACTCAACGCACTCATAGCGGGTGTCTTTTCTCTGAGTGGTGGGTCTCACACGGGAATTGCTACACACATGACACCTGCGTTGGGGCCTAGGTCTATTTGGCTGGGGAGGTATAGGAGTGGGGAAATGGCAGGCGGATATTCTCATGGGAGTTTGGGCGGTAGGGGCAGTGCCTGTGCGGTGTTGGGGGCCTCTCAACCGCATACCGGGCAAAAATCTCACGTGTAAGCTCCCTCACAAACCCTTCAAAGGTTTCCTGAACTCCTGTTGTCATGGCGTGCAGGTGGTGGCAATTCAGGGCACTTATATCTACCACGTGAAAGAAGAGCTTCTTGTACCACTTCATCTTGGTCCTGGCACACTCGACAGTGGATATCATGGAGTCTGACTGGTCCACCAGGCGCATGTTGATGTTGTAATCAAGGACACACTCAGGTTTCCATATGTGGCGCCTCCTAATCTCTCGCTGCGGTAATCCACGGACTCTGTATGGTGCATCAAGGAACGGTGAACCGTGGACAAGAGGCTGACTTCTCTATTGTGGTTCCGCACTGTTCCTAGTATATTGTTTGCCTGGAAGAAGACCACCTCATTTCTGTCAAGTTTCCGCCCTATCTTGACCATGTGACGGCGGTTCACCTTGAAGGTACCACAGATTCCCGTGTCATGCCTGTGTAGATAATGAGCGAGAAGAGGGCTAGTGTACCAATTGTCAAGGTAAAGGACGTGACCACGATGAAGGTAGTCTTCTATCATCGTCTTTACCACTGCTCCTGACAGTCCAATACTCCGATCTTTTATTATGTCTGTCTGTGCACCGGTGTACAAGACTATGTCTTGCACATAACCAGTCCTACTGTCGCACATAACAAAGATCTTGAACCCAAAACGGTGCCTTTGGCTGGGTATGTACTCCCGAAATGAAATATTGCCTCTCCACAACACGAGACTCGTCTATGACAAGGTCTCTATAGGGATAAAATGAGGAACGGAATGTTTGCCTTAGGTGATCAAAAACCAACCTAATTTGCCTCATCTTATCTGTGTCATTTGCATTTGCGGGATCATCAGCATCGTAAAAGTTGAGGCGACTTAGAATTTTCTGAAAGCGATTACGGCTCATGATTTGGCCAAATATGTCAGCATAATAGGGTCCCCTGTCCAGTATGCAGGAATTCTGTTTTTTCGTACAATACCCATCAAAAGTACCACGGCAAAAAATAAAAACATTTCTGCAAGGGAGACAGGGTAATCATATATGATGGAATGCCTGCTCTTTGTGTTCAGTCTTTCACTCTCAGGGCGCTGGCTGCTAGCGAAACGGTTTGTTTGTTCCACTATTTGCTCCACAAAACCCTCACTGAAAAAAAGGTGGAAAAAATCCAGCCTGGTGGAACTAGGATCCTGGAGCTGTGCAGCCAGTGCGCCCCTGCTCAGTGAAGGGGTGAATGATGGGAGAAAAATCACTCCCATCCTCCCAATTCCAAGTCACAAATCCCTCGCCCCCATCGTCGCCTTCGTCTGGGTGGGGAGGAGATGCTGGTGGGGGAGGTTGGGGAGAAGGAGTGCGGAGGGCTTCCCCACTTGCACTCCTCTTCCCTCGGCCTTTACCCTTTCCCTTTCCCTTACGGCCTTGTGGAACATTAGGGGGCTGTTGGGATGAAGTCTGGGAATATTGGGGAGCATAAGACGTGCTGGGGAGTGGTTCCTCCTCACCTCCCCCCTCTATCACAACACCACGTGATTCATCACGCACCCTCACAGGCCCACGTGTCTGGGAATATTGGGGAGCAATGCATTAGACGTGGTGGGGAGTGGTTCCTCCCCACCTTCCCCCTCCATCACAACAGCACGTGATTCATCACGCACCCTCACTGCCCCACGTGATACGCCCCGCCGCCTCACACCGCCACGGGAGAGCGATGACTCACTCCCGCCACTCTCACTTTCTCTACTCGCCCCTGCACTTTCCATTTCACTCCCCACTCCCTCCAAGCCACTTCCGCCCTCCCCAAACAAAAGACTAGGCCCATACCTGCTTGTATAGTCAGCCAAAAAAGTCGTGTCTTCTTTCCGAACCCCGCAAGTATTCGAACAGATAAGTCGAAGCAGAAGGGATAGCTTCACAAGTCAGGCAACTGTGTCAGACTAGACGGTGGTGGGGGGGTGAGTGGTTTGGGGGTGGAGGTGGGGTAATGAAGGATGTGTGTGCTGTAGTTTTTGTTGGTAGTGTAGTCTAGCATTATACCGCGTAGTAAAGGTGCTAAATGTGATATTACACGTGATTTAATACCTGTAAATAATGAAATGTATCGTCAGCCAGAAATAATCCCTAAAACGTGTAGCCAATCAAACGTTAAATGAAACGACGAGGTGCAACCCCGCCCCCTCCCTACTTTCCTGCCACACCCCCACCGTCGGGTATCAACAAGCCACATGACTTGGAATAAAGGACAGAAAGCTGTGTTTTTACAGTATGTTTACCTTCTGAACATGGCAGGATATACTGTATATATACCATGTGTGGTGTGGCAGACGCATGCGGTGCCTTCACAGTAATAACGAGAAAAGCATTCCACAAGTGGTTAGTGTTTTGGTAAAGGGGTGAGGGAAACCCATAGATATAAATAAGTCTAGATGCCGCATGACAGTACTTGAGATGCGTCTGCCCGGCCGCCATCTTGGAACGGTCGAGGCAGACGATGTCGTGTTCCTGACAATGGACAAAGTTGACCACCATTTACCTAGCAATGCAGCAACACTGTGCTGCTTTGGGGTGTAGAAAGCGTCGGAATATATCTATAGTGACACCGATAGCATGAGCGGCTCAACTGTCTGGTTATGCAAACGTCCCTCAGCTGTTTCCCTATCCCCCGAAAGGAGGATGGTGGGTTGCAGAAGGGAAATTTAAACCTGCAGTCCACCGAGTTCGCGTTTCAGATGAACCAGGAACCACAACCTTTACCACCACAACAACAGCCACCACCATCTCAACAACCCCCCCCACCACCACAACAACAACAACAACAACCACCACCATAACAACAACCTTCATCACCACCATAACAACAAAAATCACCACCACCACAACAACAACCATAACAACAACCACCATCACCACCACAACAACACACCACCACCACCACAACACACCACCACCACAACAACAACAACAAAAACCACCACCACAACAACAACAACAAAAGCCACCACCACAACAACAACAAAAACCACCACCATAACCACCACCACTACCACCACCACCACAACAACCACAACCACCATCACCACCATAACAACAACAACCACCACCACCACCATAACAACCACCACCATAACAACCACCACCATAACAACAACCACAACAACTGCAACGACAGCCACCACCACCATAACAACCTCCACCACAACAACAGCAACAACCGCCACCACCACCATAACAACCTCCGCCACAACAGTCACCACCGCCACAACAACAACCCCCACCACCAAAACAACCACCACCACCACCACAACACCACCACCACCACCACAACACCACCACCACCACCACCACAACAACAACAACAACAACGACAACTATCACCACAACAACAACCACCACCACAACAACCACCACGACCACCATCATCACATTCACCACCACAACCACCACCACCACCACATCCACCACCATAACCACAACAACCACCACAACAGTAACAACAGCCACAACCATCACAACAATAATCACCACGAAAACCACCACCACCACAACAACAACAACAACCGCAACAACCACCACCACAACAACAATCATCACCAACACAACACTGACCACCATCACAACAATTACCACCACCACCACAACAACAACAAAACCACCATCACCATCACCACCACAATAATAAAAATCACCATCATCACCACCATCACCACAAGAACAAAAACCACTATCACCACCACGACCATAAGAGCAACAACCACCACTACCAATACAATAACCGTCATCACCACCACAACAACAAAATCCACCATCACCACCACAACAACAAAATCCACCATCACCACCACAACAACAATAACCACCATCACCACCACCACAACAATAACCATCATCACCACCACAACAACAATAACCACCATCACCACCACCACAACAAAATCCACCATCACCACCACAACAACAATAACCACCATCACCACCACCACAACAATAACCATCATCACCACCACAACAACAATAACCACCATCACCACCACCACAACAAAATCCACCATCACCACCACAACAACAATAACCACCATCACCACCACCACAACAAAATCCACCATCACCACCACCACAACAACAAAATCCACCATCACCACCACCACAACAATAACAACCATCACCACCACCACAACAAAATCCATCATCACCACCACAACAACAATAACCACCATCACCACCACAACAACAATAACCACCATCACCACCACAACAACAATAACCACCATCACCACCACCACAACAGTAACCGCCATCACCACCTCCTCCACAACAGCAACATTCATTTTCATAGTCTGAATTCACTCTTAAAACAAGCCACACTATTACATGTTTGACCGCTTCAAGATGGCGGCCGCACAGACGCACCTCTGCTGTACTGAAGAATGGACAATGCTTTTTTTTTTTTTTTTTGGCCTATCGACCACTGGGACAAAGCCCCTGGTCATTAAGGATATATATATATATATATATATATATATATATATATATATATATATATATATATATATATATATATATATATATATATATATATATGTATACATACAGACACACACACACACTTCCATGCATATAGAGACATACTTTCACTCACTCGTGTATATATATATATATATATATATATATATATATATATATATATATATATATATATATATATATATAATTTTTATTTTATTATTTTTTGTATTTTTATTTGTATTATTTTTTTTATACTTTTATATTTTTTGACCTTACATTATAAACAAAAATGCCTAATCTAAAGAACCTGAAACTAACCACCTAACTGACAAATCACTAACCTGTATACTGAATCCTAAAGAGACAAATAACTAAACCTACACTAATGGTAGAAAGGCCTCGACCAAGAGAACACCATCGACTGCAGATATGTAATGCCTCTCTACATTACACACCTGCACTCATCACTTGGTGACTGTCAGTCGAGGCACAACCTAATGTAGGGGACATCAATATATGAAAGAGAACCAGACAAGTCAGGAACATTTCCATATACGTCAGCTGTCGGCCCTAATTAGTAACTTCAGGAATATGGTATAATGTATTTACATAATATGTACAAAAAGTGAAGAACCTCGCCCAACAGACCACCATCGACTGCAAGTGCCCAATACCTTTCTATATTGCACACTTGCACTCATCAGCTGGTGACTGTCAGTCGAGGAACGGGGTTTAATGTAGGGGACATCAATATTAGAAATAGGTCAGTGGTAGGAGGAACTATTTCAAATACGTCAACTGTCAACCCTAATTAATAGTACAATATATACATATTTACCGTTGATAAAAACCATAACCACAGTAAAAAAGTCACATCACTCTGGTCAGTCCGGTCTCTCAAGAAAGCCATCAATTTATCAGTCATAACAATGTCCCCATCACCCAGGATGGTGGAAAGGGTGAAGGGGACGTCTACTGCGCCGCAGTAATTTATAAGTGAAGCACGTTCACGAATAAATCGCCGACAGCGCAGGATGATATGACTGATAGATAACACCACATTACAGACGTCACAGTGCGGTGGGAAGCGTCTTTCCATATAAGGTTTCATATGTGTTAAAATGGTGGTATTGAGCCGTAACCGTGCCAACACTTTTTCTTCCAGGCGACTGGGTCGGTTGGCAGTGTCCCAGTCTCCCAGGTGCGGCTTACAAGTTGGAATATTTAGTCTGGTCCACTGACCTCGCCACAGAAGATTTATTGATTTCTTTCCGAGAGAGAGACTCGACCGTAGATCACAAGGAACGTCCCAAGTCTCCTCGAGCTCTACAGCCGACTTTGCAAGTAAGTCAGCCTGCTCATTGCCGTAGATACGACAATGACCAGGCACCCAGATCAACGTGAATGACTTGTTGCATGAATGCAACTTATTAACGATGCGGCCCTGGATCTCGTGAGAGTCTGTAGTACAAGATGCAATTGCCTGAAGGGCTGATTTTGAATCTGAAAATATGACAAATGAGTCATGCCTAGAATTGAGAGCATAGTCTATGGCTTTGTTAATAGCAGAAAGTTCGGAGGTAAACACAAATGTATGAGTCGGCAACCGATACCTAAGTGCACATTCAGTTGACCACACACTTGCACCCACACATTCACTGGACTTGGAGCCGTCGGTGTACAATTGATGGGACCCCAAGTGACGAACGATGATGTTATGAAACAAGTGGTGGACCTCCGCCTCCGGCGCCTTGGCCTTTGGTGCTGGGAGTCATGATACATCCACTGTAAAGCCGGGTGGCTCCCAAGGCGCTATATTTTTAAAAACCAACTTGTCACAGTCACTGGGGTCCACACCAAGCTCCTGAGTCAGTAAGTGGAGGCGAATGGCAAGTGGCCGACGCACCCCTTGCAGAAGGTGGCGGTATTGACACAGGGGGGGGTACAGGCCACATTGCCGATATTACTTTTCCTTAATATTTGTAACCCGTACGATAATGCCAGATGGTCACGGCGAATATGGAGGGGAGGCGCATTCACCTCCACTTCCATACGAGCTACACGGGTACACCGGACGGCTCCAAGACACATTCGCAAACATTTATTCTGCAACACATCCAATCCTTTCAGAGTGGCATCGGATGCCGAGCCATACACCTGTGCGCCATAGTCTAGCTTCGATCGAATAAGGGACTAATACACCATTAATAAAGATTTTCTGTTGGCACCCCATGTAGTACGCGCTAGGTACTTGAGGACATTTACTGGTTTATCACAGCGAGCAATCAAATTATTAACGTGAATTTTGAAGTTCAAATGACGATCAAAATGTATTCCCAAAAACTTTACAGAATTTTGAAAAGGTACCGCCTGATTATCCAAAGTGAAGCACAAATTAGGTACGTTATGAGTCGTGAAAACTACAGTGGCACACTTACGGATGGAAAACTTAAATCCCCACTACAAGGCCCATTGGTGGACGGAGTCAGGGGCTGCTTGAATCCGCCCAGCCGAAAATTGTGCATTACGGGAAGAGTGCCATATTGCACAATCGTCAGCATATAGCGAGTATTTAAGATTTCTTGGGACGGGAGCTGATGACAAAATATCATTGATCATAATAATAAATAAAGTAGGACTAAGCACACTTCCCTGTGGCACTCCATTTTCCTGGATAAATATATCTGATATCACGTTACGGGGCAATTTGACAGAGAAAGTCCTGCCCCTTAAGAAATTTGAAATAAAAATAGGCAAATTTCCTCTTAAACCATAAGCATAGAGCTTCATTAGTATATCATGTCGCTATGTCATGTCATAGGCTTTATGGATGTCCAAGAACACCCCTATCATGAATTCTTTATTGGCAAATGCCTCTGCAATACAATGCTCCAAATTCATTAAATGATCTAGTGAACTTCTGTATGTACGGACGCCACATTGTTAATCATTTAACAAATTCTTCGACTCTAAAAACAAAAAGAAGCCTATTATTAACCCGCGCCGTCCCGAGGACGTACTTCCACGTCCTCACGTTTTGTCACAGCTAATCCCGAGGACGTACTTCAACGTCCTGCAATTGCAAGGTTCATAATTTCCACAATTTTCAATTTTCGCGAGTCATTTTTGGTACGTATACACGGGACACCTTCTTCAACAAGATGCCAGGCAGAGACAATGCCTTACCCAGCATGACCTCCTCCCCCCCCTGCATGCCCTTTTCTCAGCAATTCACCTGTTATCAGTGACCTGGCCAGTATAGCCATGTCATGCCACGGTACGAAATTCAGGGCCAGAGTGATTCCCCAATCAATGACAATGTGGAGGACAAACTTTACATAGCATTAGAGGAAGAAACAGTTAGAAATGATGATCAGGTAATGTGGCAAAAAAAGGTCAGATATTAGTGAGTGAAACAATGCTTATAATGCCTATATTACTGCTTGAAAACCAATATACTCTTGTACTACATATAAATTCGTAACAGTAAATAAATAAATACCGTTTATGAGTGGTGTGAAATAGTTATCCTCCCATAGAACTCGTTTTCTTTGGTGCCAGCCTGATAGAAAACCCAGTAAGGTAAGGAGGCTCTCCTACCTGTAATGAGTATTTTAAACCTCAGGTGAGCGATTTCTCTATGAATTTTCGATGTTTCTCACCAAAAGCGAAAGTTTTAGCAAAAAAAAAAAAAAGGGTCGAAAAATGGTCGGGATTGGGGGGTACCAGTGGTCAAAAAGTGGTCGGGACGGGGCGGGTTAACCATATGTTCCATGACCTTGCATAGGCAAGAAGTCAACACAATAGGACGAAATGAAGTGGGATTCATAAGACGACCAGCCTCTTTGGGTATCGGTATGACGTGCGCAAAGTGCCATGAGTTTGGGAACGTTTGAGACGTCCAAATCTCATTGTACAATGCTAACATCTTAATCAGGTTGGCCTGATTAAGATGCTGGATCATACCGTACGTGATTGTGTCTGGTCGAGGGCTGGTGTCTTTACAGGATTTAAAGGCAAGGAGCAGTTCATCTAGCGTAAACTCTTTGTTGTACGGGAAGACTACGTCTTCTGTGGCAAAGTCAATAATCTGTAGCTCAGCCATGCGTTTATGATGTTGGAAATGCGAATCATAATTGGCTGAGCTACTTACATGAGAAAAACTCCTGGTGAGGATGTTAGCAACGTCCACGGGCTCGTCATAGATGTTATTATTTACTTGCAGGGTGGTAACAGGGAAGTATGGGCCTTTATTATTTAATATTCTAATTGTGGACCAGACTTTACTTAATGGAGTTGTACGAGTCACCGTGGACACAAATGACCGCCAGGAGTCACGTTTGGCCCTTCTTATTATTCTCCTTGCCTCAGCCCGTGCCTGTTTGTATGCAATTAATTTTTCTCAATTGGCTGACTATCAAAAATCCTGTATCTCCTTTTGCGTTTTCTTAATGCTTGTCGGCAATCCGGCGTCCACCAATGTGCTCTATGCTTCGCATGAAGTGTAGAAGTCTTGGGAATAGCAGCGTCAGCTGCGTGTAATATGGAAGTAGTTACATTTTCGACCTTAACATCTATGGTCTGCTCAGATATATCTAAATTGGCGATCCTTGAGAAGGATCCTCAATCTGCTTTCTTATAGTTAAATTTTGGAGGTGGAGGGTCCGAAACGATGTCGCGTGTATAAGAAAGACAGATGGGTAAATGATCACTTCCCAAGGAGTCGTCATAAGGGTCCCATGAGAAATCTTGACATATACCAGGGGAGGCCAAAGATAAGTCAACGGCCAAAAAGTTACCAGTACGATCATCTACACGAGTCGCTCTACCATCGTTCAGAAGACAGAGGTTGGACTGTAGTATTAGGTCGGCTACTTGCTCCCCACGACCATCAATCCTCAAGCTACCCCATTGATAGTGATGGGCGTTAAAATTGCCCAACACTAACTTATTGTCAGGAAGATGTTCGAAAAGTGAATTTAAAGCATCACTATCAATGGGGCCATGTGGAGGACAGTACAGAGAGCAAATAGACAGATACGTGTTATTAAATTTTACTCTGCATGCGACAGCTTCCAGAGTAGAATTTAGAATCACTTCCGTTTGTGGATGTGATTTGTGTGTGTAAATGGCAACTCTGTGACCTTCATATCTCCTATACGAGTGGTAGTGTTTGAACTGTGGGGGATCAGGATGATCCTCCAGGCGCATCTCCTGTAAACAAACAACGTCTGGCCTGTGTAGTGAAAGGAAGATTGCTATATTGTGTAACTTATTCCCGACACCTCTACAATTCCACTGCAATAGAGTGAATGCAGCGGTTTAAGATTTTCGTTGGGGGCCAGTGTGCTTGGTCTTTTTTTGTCACCCACCAGCAGGCGAGCGACTACTGGGGAACCTATCCCGGTGCTTGTTTACGGAAACCTCCATATTGTCGTTAATACTAGGTTCCCTGACTCCCCCGAGGAAGAGCTAACCTTCCTCTCCCTCGCTGGAGTGGGAACTGTAAGAACTTGAGGACAAGACTGTTTTGTGAAGGTGGTCATGTTACTTTTACTAGACATGTCGGGCTTCGCTTTAGGCCGCACTGATGGAGAGGCAGCAGCAGCCTGAGAATAGGTTGAAACCTTAGGGATGTCAGTGAGAGAGTTGGAGCAGCCGGGAGGCCGAGATGGAGAGATACTGTGAGTGGCAGGAGGGAGAAGGACAAGATCAGTCTGCGTCTCTACAGAGCACATCACAGGACGGGACATTACCGCTGAAGCATAGGACCTATTCGGTGTGGGAGTTGCATTCAACTCCTTCACCTTTTTCCTAGCTTCGTAATAAGAAATGCCCTCAGTTGCCTTCACTGTGCAGACCTCCTTCTCCTCCTTCCACTTGGGACAATCCCTAGAGGAAGTGGAGTGAGTGCCCTTGCAGTGAAAGCAACAGACCGTCTCAGATGTACAATGGTCCGCATCATGACCTTGGCTTGCACACTTGCCACACATTGGCTGGGAAGCCCGACAAGTATTTGCACCATGCCCATACAGCTGGCATTTCAGGCAACGCAAAGGGTTAGGGATGTAAGGCCGAACATGAACAATTTCGTATCCACCTTTGACAGAACTGGGAAGAGACACTTTGGCAAACGTCAAGACAATGGTTGCCATCTATGTCCTTATGCCTTCTGAGTAACGAGTAATAAATCTAGCCTCAATTACGTCTTGGTGCGCCAATTCACTTACAATTTCGTCCTCACTCATCACCATGAGATCCCTGCAAGTGACAACACCCTTGCAAGAATTCATGGAGACTGGGGTTTTGGCTTCGACATCGTAACAGTGGAATTTACGTAGTTTCAGCAAAATCTTCCACCTGTGACGAATTAACAGTTTTAATCAGGAGATCTCCATTCGCAAAATTTTTTACCTGGTCGACTTCTCCCACACAGTGGTCAATCACCTTCTTGATAAGGAAGGGATTGAGACTGGACAGGGGAGTGGAACCTGGCGCATGGAGAGTGACAAAGGTTGCGTTGTCTACTGGGACGTCAAGTGGGGCACGAGTCTGGCGTTCGTCCGTCTGGGGGTGGTCAGTCTGGTCATGCCTATTGTCGTCAGGACCACCTCCCCCCCTGAAGGGGGCAGAGGCAGTAGGGACGTCCGTCATAGTAACCACGCCTCCCGTGAGGGGGAAGTGGGAAGAAAAAGAAAAATGACTAAAGGACAAATTACCCAGGGAAACCACACCTACTCTGAGATTACCCTCTCAAACCACTCTCAGGAGGACGCACCTGTGTGTATCTCACACCCCAGAGCAATCAGTGGGGGGTACACTCCAGAGGTGAGTAAGCAAGGGCGATCTCAGTAATTAGATATAGACCCTTACTATATCTAAGGCCCGGGAGGAAAATGAGATCTAGCTAACCTAACTTTTATTCCCCTATTTACAAAACTATTGCCAGTGAGTCAGCCCTAGAACGCTAGAGGAGAGAACAACGAATACACGACTGCACTCTCCATGACCATCCATCAAAGTCCCGGATGATGCGGCATCTAGTCTTATTTATATCTACGGGGAAACCTAGCCACTGGTGTTACGCAAGGTGATGAAACCAAGATATACACCCACCAACATATCTTCATATCTTCACAGTCATTCAGTTATCTATACTGGACGACGGGAAATAGAGGGGAGATTCTAGTTATCACTAATAAAAGCTGTTTTATATCATAATCGTGACGTTTCATTAAATTCCAAACACTTGTTATGAAACGTATTCCACCATTATTCCGTCTTCTGAAGTATTCCAAACACCAAAGATGAATTGGACATGACAACCCATGTATACGAAATTGCAGTATATTTTGATTACATGTAAACTCATGATGATGCATATGTAGACATTTAGTGACATAATAGTGATAAAAGTTTACTATAACCCTATTACCCAGTATGTTATTCCCAACAATTTCCACCCTACGGTAATACTGTACATGGCACCCCAAACCACTCACCCCCACCACCGTCTGGTCTGACACAGTTGCCAGACTTGTGAAGCTATCCCTGCTGCTTCGACTTATCTGTCTGAATATTTACGGGGTTCGGAATGAAGACACGACTTTTTTGGCTGACTATACGATGTGCTGTGCACTCGGGGCCGCGATGGGTGATTATCTCGCGGCCGTTCCACGTGGCAGCACGTCCCATGGCTCCGTCCTCGTCCTCGAATTCGGGCTCCACATCACGTAGGGGCTGCCGAGAGATTGTTGCATGTTGTTTTTGTGCAGGCTGGCCCTCTCTAGCAGCACAATAAGTCACGTAGCACCGCCTCCTGGGGGACGGGACCTCCTCATCACTGCTGCTGGTTTCCTTCTCCTCTGGTTGGACATAATCTTTGTCCACAACCTTGTCATCCAGCGGCGAATCACTGTCGCCTGTGATGGCGTGCAGGGCAGCTTGGATTTCCTCCTCCAAGAGACCTCTATGCGCAAAGTCTTACCAGGGCCACTGCTAACAGGTGAGTAACCGAGCCGAAGATGAGCGCGGGTCACGCGGGGCCGCTAAGTGTCCCTGCCTGTTGTCAGGTAGGGGAAGGTTGAGCGACCCTACATACCAAAAATCAAGCACGAGATTTGAAAATTGTGCAAATCATGCACCTTGCAATTGCGCAATGTACCAGTATGCCGATGGGACTGGCAATTACATAATGTTGCAACATGGTCATACGTCAAACGGGACGCCTCGGGTTAAAGCTGGCACCATCACCACCATCCCAGCTACCACCAAGACCACCATCACCATCACAGCTACCACCACCACCACCACCATCACAGCCACCACCACCACCACCATAACAGCTATCACCACCACCATCATCACAGCTTCCACCACCACCGCAGCAACCATCATCTTCTACCTAATAAAATCGTCTGTTCTTCGTACCAGTGGAAAAATAGACATCAGACAGTATATGTACAGTCAGGGAAAGTTCCGCATTACCCACTGTTCGGAGCATTGGTGGTCAACGAACAGTCACTAAGCAGCAGCCAGACCCCATATGTCTGGTAACTGTGAGTGGGAGGTAGGGTTGCCAGGGTTGGGAGGGTTTGGAGAGTTGCCCGAGTCACAGTATCAATACATGTTTACTGTTAAAGGTATGCTTCTTTGGTTTCGTTTTGTAATATTCGATAGGAATGATAGTTAGAGAGACTGATCTTATAATTAGGACTTCCCATGTCATTCTTTCTTTAGGAAAACGAAGAACCTGTTAATCGCTCATATAAATATTTTTTTTATTATTATTACACACTACCCTTGACTTGAAGTTCGAGATAATAATTACCAGAATAACGCTGAAAATGTTTGCAGGCGGATGTTTACAGTGGGACGACAGAGGATAAATAAATAAACAAATTTATATGAATTTACGTATGTACAGCTCCGTTCAGAAGTTCGTACTACACCCAAAGTGGAAGGCACAAGCCTCGGTCAGCTCCTTCTGGACGACATGTTAATACCCCGAACCGCTCGCCACCACAGACAGAGCAGCAAATACCGGAACAGTTTCAGTCACACGACGAATGCGAAATTTGAGATGAAACGGATATTTATATAGATATTGGCAAGTATTATTACATATTAATGAAAGAAATACGTGGACATTATGCGGTTGTGATGAAAATATGTATACAAGTAACAAATTACAATACACAAATACAGGGAAATGAAGTCTGATATGAATCAATAAGTGATTTGTGAGCTGACTATTCTCCCACTGAAACACACACACACACACACACACACACACACACACACACACACACACACATGCACACACAAACTCACACACGCAAACACAAACACACGCACACATACACGCACACACAAACACACATACACGCACAAACACACACACACAAACACACGCACACACAAACACACAACACAAACTCATAAGAACAACAACAGTAACAACAACAGCCACCACCACCACAGTCTCCGCCACTTGCCACCCACCACAACCACCCACCACCATCAACGCCGCCGCCGCCACCGCCCACCACCGCCGCCGCCACCCACCAACACCCACAATCCACCATCACCGCCGCCGCCGCAACCACCGTCCACCACCACCGACGCATTAACAAATCGCATAATTGTGGAGGAAAAGACATTGCAATAGTTTACTTCATCCGTCCTGTTTGTATGGGAAGGCCAAGGAACACATTATATTCATTATGTGTGAGTAATCTTGCAGCCGTGGCTCAGTGGGTTAGAGTGCTCCGCTCTGACCGAAGGGTCGGAGGATCGAATCCACCCAAGGGTCATTGTTAGACATCAGGAAGGGCATCCGGTCATAAAATGCTACACGCTTTAGTTCAGAAGTCCTCTACCCAGGGGCAACGCATTAGCCCTTCGGGGATACCTGGCATAAAACCAAATTATATATATATATATATATATATATATATATATATATATATATATATATATATATATATATATATATAATCTTGCCTCTAATAGGAGGTGGATAATATACAAGCATAATTATACGGAAGTTTTCAGACAAAAAATAGACAATTTTATTTTTATTTCTATTTTATAGTCAACAATATATATATATATATATATATATATATACACACGAGTATAATCTGTATTATATCTATCTCTGTCTATTATTTCTATATCTGTCTCTATACCATATCTAATTATCTATATCATATCTATATCAACATCTTTATTATATCTATCTGTCTAACTATCTATAGTATATGTCTATTGTAACTATTATATCTAGCTATTGTGTCTATTATATCTATCTATCTCTATCTATCTATCAACAGTATCTATCTATCTATCTATCTATCTATATAATATGCATACATATCCTTAATACAATGATAACTGTTGCCTAACTTTTCACATCAATATCGGGTCCAGCCTCCCTCTTTCTCAATCACTGTTTGCAACCTATCAGGCATGGAGCTTACAAGGCCACGGATAAAGTCGTGTTTGCGCCGGCAAAGTTCCTGCTGGGCGTTTACGTGGACGAGGAGATCATTTCTTGTCCTCTCG
Organism: Coenobita brevimanus; assembly: GCF_032717465.1. Classification (NCBI taxonomy): domain Eukaryota; kingdom Metazoa; phylum Arthropoda; class Malacostraca; order Decapoda; family Coenobitidae; genus Coenobita; species Coenobita brevimanus. Next base: position 15,403,663 of record NC_137026.1, on the reverse strand, counting down.
TCTCCTGGCTGCCAGGAATTAATCATGTCAGCCCAAACATGTTTGTTACATTTAGATTGGCCCCTTTGGCGGGCCAGTCTGAGAGGTGAAGTATGTCTTGTCTCTGAAACCACTGCCGTACTACACGTGCGGTGTGGATGGGGCACCGGTCATGCATGGAAATTACAGGTCCATCTTGGAACGGGAAACCCTTTGCACATAAAGATGGCAGGGAACGTTCCTTTAGGATATGGACACACTGGTCAGCAGTAAAACTCCCCTCGATGCTGAACATGTCACCGAGGCCATGTAGAGTCAGGTATCCCCAGATGTTACAGGTAACGTGACCCGTTCGTGCCTTCTCACAAATGTCGACCCTCTCGCATCTGCATGCGAAATATATATATATATATATATATATATATATATATATATATATATATATATATATATATATATATTTTTGTATTGTTGCAGCCATTAGACAGAATACTAGTTGATGACATGCCCCCCTAACCTTATATTATTTAGAACTGATCACATTTTTTCTCGGCACTAATGTCTTTATACAAAGAAAATAGAGGCAAAGAGTAGAAGGAATCATGTCTTTTTCCAGGATAATATGAACAGAATAAGACCAAAACAAGGGATCCTGATTATTTTAGATGCCTGGTCATATTGCCTTTAAAAGACTGGAAATCAAGGACGGAGGGGTATGCAGACTGCGGAAGACAGCTTCATTATTGACCTATTCCATAGGTGAAAGTCTGAATATCGGTTAATTATTGTAACAGCGAGGTGAACAGAAAACAGATGACTGCAACGAAGACGAAGCCTTGGGGGGAGGGGTGGAATAATAGTACGGAATTTTATCAGTAATAAAAATGGTAATATCATATACCTGGTGTTGTTTCTTCTCCAGCAGTGAACCCTACCATTTTCAGTTATCCAGTGACTGATTTTCAGTCATACAGTGAGAGATACAAGATGCTTAAACTGACTACTTAAAGAAAAAATAACACACACATACACAAATCACACTTGGTAAGTCAAATAAGGAAAAAGGTGAAAAACGAATGTTGAGTCAACTTGAAGTGAATGTGGATAATGGATTAATAAGGATTCAGCAGTAACAACCTGTATATACAGATTGTGTAATGATAATGGCTTTTAGAATTTTATTCATGTTTTCATGAGTTTCCACCAATTTGCAGTTTTTTTGAAGATCCAACTGATCAGTTAGGTCACTTTCACAAGCTAGAACCATCAGATAATGTAACGTTTCTTCATTTATTCGGTTTCGCAAGTAGGCCTATGTTTTTAAAAGCTTAAGCCTGCTAAATGACTTCTCGATTTTTGACCAACTCAGTAATTCTTTGACCAACTCAGAACACACACTTGGGGGTGGACCCCCCTCTCCCGGTCGGGCCATCCCTGGAGAGAGAGAGAGAGAGAGAGAGAGAGAGAGAGAGAGAGAGAGAGAGAGAGAGAGAGAGAGAGAGAGAGAGAGAGAGACCGAAGGGAGTCAGCAGAGTTAAAGAGACGAACAAAGCCTAAAGAAGAAGTACAGTATGCATCAAAATCATTATTATAGATCACTTTCATCAAGATGCAAAATTATTTCCAAAGATCATATGAATACGTGAGACAGTTAATTGCTGTAGCTCAGTACCCATCTCACCCTTGCAATTTCATGTTGCATCACCACCATCCAAAAATAAACAAACGAACAACTGCCCAACACTACACAGAGTATCTCAGCAACATACCCCCTTCTCCACCCAATAATACAAATCACAGATCACCCAACACTACAAATCACAGACATACAGTGCATAAACACAGCCATTAGCCACCACAGCCATCCAAACCCATCAGTCAAACAGCATCCTTCGTGAACCACCACAAGACATACACTCCTCATCAACCCTACACAGAAAGACACGAACACACCTATACTCATTTTTTTTTTTAATTGAGGCGAAGATGCACTTGACAGGTTGGTGATGATTGGCTGAATGCAACATGTCCGAATAACATCATCGTATTTCAAATAATTACCAGGTAATGTCACATTACTTGGTAATTATTTGAAATACACCTATGTTACTCGGACATGTCGCATTCAGCCAGTCATCATCAACCTGTCAAGTGCATCTTCGTCTTAAAAAAAAAAAAAAAAAAAAAAAAAAACAGTATAGTCAGACTGCGATGTGGTCACCACTGTTCCCTGCTACGGTTCCGACACAAAATACAACTCACAAACAAGTTACTTTGCCCACACTGCAAGGCAACCCCCCACACCACAACACATTCATTCACCACATGCACATCACTATTGCAACACAGTCTTTAAATATAACCTCAACCAAAGACTTTTGGAAACGACGGGTAGAAGCTTCTGATTTCCACTGGGATCGCAACGAGATGAACCTGGGGTTGCAACAACAACAACTACAACATCCAAACCTCCGCCGACTTTCAAACTCGACTTTACTTTTTAACAACCTATCAAGATCCATTCTCTCTTCATGACCACACCAACTGTATATCATCATATGTTATCAATAAGCCTCCTCACACCAACAATTTTTCAGTTCCTATTATTCTCCATTCTCTCTTCATGACCACACCAACTATTTATGTTATCAATAAGGCTCCTCACACCAATTTCTCAGTTCCTGTTATTCATTATTTAACCCACTTTGCACACGCCACACACATTCCAAAACTGTCCCATTTCCAGTGCCATTACTCCATAATTTTCGTCCTTATGCCATACAAAGAGTTTAAGTGATTACACACTCACACCCACACCCACACCCAAACACACCCATAGCCAGACACACTCGCTGGTGCAGTGGTAACGTTCTCGCTTGCCATCTGGTAGACGGGAGTTCGCGCCTCGCTCAGGTTGCGAAAAGTTTCACTGACGAAGTGGGTGGTTACTGTCCCCCTTGAGCAAGGGGACGGGTGTGTGGGTGTGTGAAGGTCACAGCCTTGCCCTTAGATCGGACTATATGAGCTCTCAGCTCCCTTCCGGGAGGGTAAAAGCTGACGATCACGACCATCAAGTGATCCTGACCGACCCGGTGAATTACACTCACACCCAGACACAAACACATACACACACATACACACCTATAAACACACCCACAAACCCACATCCACACCCCCACAACTCACCCATACCCCCACACCTCTATACTCCCCCACTTCCCCCCACTCCCACAACCCCCCCCCCCACACACACACACTGTGTGGACAATGCATCACTGAACCGAAGTCTGATATTTTGTGAAAGATCAAGACAAGGTTCAGCAAACATTGGCTGGGAAAGTATCACTGAACATTATATATTGCATGTAAATCACGACTTTATTAGGCTTAATGAATATTCGGATGTGAGGTGTGTGGACGTGAAAAAAGCAACAGAAGAGGCGAAGTGAACATCGGCCACCGTGCGTGGCCACGCCCGCTGGCTCTGGCAGCCACTAATAATTGTGGATGTAGTGTAGAGGATATTTGGCCATGAAAATAATGCATAATAATTACTATTTTTACACCTGTTGGATATGCTTTACATTAATCACCCACACCACGTCAAAAAGTAAAATGGGAACGTTGACTATAATACTCAGGATGTAATTTGCCACTCTCCCAAAAACTGATGCTCGAGAAGGTTGCAACCCCGCTCCCACCCCTTTACTACGCCAGTCCACTGTATAAAGCTGTTTTTACTGACATCTTCCACAGGGACCGAAAACTAGTTTTAGTTTCTATTAGCACTGGAATATAACGGGGAGCTATTGTTCACAATTATTCATTATTAGCATAACATTACAGTAATACAAAAGACATGACTTACGTTGGTCCTGAAGGTTGGCACTCTCCTCCCATCTCTTTATCCACTTCATCACAGTTTTTGTAGTGAGGTCAAGTTGATGCGCTGTTGCCCTGATGGAAAAGCCATCATTACGTAGCGCGAAAAATTTGACCTCTGAGCATTAATTTCTCGTCTCGCCGATTTATGTCAACTTGGTGGGGCACCTTTGAGCAGAGGATAGCCAAAATACCTCGGTGGAACACCCCCTCCCACACCCCACAGAGAGAGAGAGAGAGAGAGAGAGAGAGAGAGAGAGAGAGACCGACGGTTGCGTAGAGGAAACATCATGTTAGCTACTTCATCTTAAAACATATGATTTCCATTATTCCTTAGACTCCACCAATCGTCTTCATCTACTTTTGAGTATGAACATGAATTTTAGCTGTTCAGATACATCGTAAATGTTTGAATATCTTGGCTGCATACACATTATTTTTGGCTGCTTAGATTTTCCTTGAAACGGTAGAACTGTTCATAAATACTGAGTAAGATGGTTAGTTGAAAAACTGCCCGTGTCTAGGGATTAAGACATGCGATAACTCACTAACTCGCATAATCATATTGATTCATAGCCGAGCTTCTAATATTCTGTTATGTGCTTTTCTTCTGTTATTTTATTATTTCTTTTAATCCGGGCGAATATAAACATACTTTCATCATTTAATCAGCAGTAAGATTGACTGATATATGTGAGTATGAAAATAAAATTTTCATTTCATTTAACAGTCGGTGAGCGAATGACACTGCTTTGATACTAGCCAAAGTCTGGTTGCTCGTGGGAGGTCCGAAGCTGTAACCTGTCGTCCGGGAAGGAGGGGCCGAGACTAGCGCCTTCCACGCTGGGTGTAGTACGAACTTCTGAACGGAGCTGTACATAGATACAGAGAGAGAGAGAGAGAGAGAATATAGTGATTTTGTTTTCAGCACAGTAGTATACATACATCATTACGAATATCTCGTGGGGAAACGTCTCATGTTAAACTCGAGAAGGAATGAAAGCAATCAAACTTCTGTCCGAACTCTCAAACTTCCATAACTTTCCTGACAACACTACAGATATTTACGTTTTTTTTTTTTTCATAAAATATTATCATTTATCCATGCTAAATTAACTCCAACACACCGTCCAAGTCATACATTGCACACCTACACGTGATTCCCGGTCTATCACTAAACCCTCCTCTGTCCCCAATCCCCCTCCTTCACCTCCTTCATACTCACAGTTACCAGACATATGAGGTCTGGCTGCTGCTTCACATTCACCAGTCACACCAGTGCTTCGGGAGGTGGGTAATGCGGAATTTTCCGTGACTGTACAACACTCTCTCTCTCTCTCTCTCTCTCTCTCTCTCTCTCATCAAAGATGCATCAAACTCTGTGGAAATGTCCCACTGCCTCTTCAACTTGTGCGTATTGTAACTCCATTGGCAACAATTATTAGGGTCCAGAACTCTCCTCGAGAAAATATTAATCGACATCAAACTGAAAATGGCCTAACTGGGACCCAATTCCAACCATCGTTCCACGTTTCGTAAAAATTCATTTTAAAGTTTTGGCACCGCTACACACACACACACACACACACACACACACACACACACACACACACACACAGTGGAAGTGGGTACACTTACGAGGAAAATGAGTGAAATGGCAAGTACAGTAATCAACCACGAAAGTATTATGGAGGAGTTCAAAAATGATACAGAGACAATTAGGGAAGTAAGCAGTCTGATAGACCAGAGCAGTGATATTGAGGAGAAGATAACACAGGTGAATGATGCTGTGCAAAGCTACAAAAATGATGTGGAAACCACGTATGCTGAAATGGTGAAAGTAAAGAAAGACTTAGAAACAAGGGTGGAAGAAAAAAGCATTAAAAAGGAAGTGAAAAGAATAATCCAAAACAATCCAAAGTTAGTCAGAGATTCAATAGATATCAACAAATCTATAGTAATCACTGGTATAGAAGAGGAAGAAGTAAAAAACAAGATCTCAAGAGACAAAAAGGAGATGGCAAATGTAATGAGCCTATTGAAAGAAGTATCAGAGGAAATCTGTAGTAAAGACATAGAGGAACACAAAAGGTTAGGGAAATACGAGAAAAGCAAGTCAAGACCTCTAAAGGTAACTTTCCAGGGTGTAAACACCGTGGAGGAGATACTAAAAAATGCAAAGAATCTTATGGAAAAGGAAGAGTTAAAAAATGTATGGATAAAAAGATGCCTAACACAAGAGGAACTGGAATTACTGAAAGAGAAGAGGGAGGTAGCAAAAACAAAAAATGTGGGAAGATCAGAAGAGGAAAAGAACACAATTTTTTTTACAAAATAATAGGATTGCAGGTAAGAAAGTGGTATATAAACAGGAGGGAATAAAAAGGAGGAAGGTAGTAGAACCATGTCATGACAAGTATATAAACAAGATGATTAAGTTGATGTACTCAAATGTGGATGGAATGGTATCTAAAATATTAGAGATGAATGATTATGTCAGAGAAAATGAACCACATATAATATGCCTAACTGAAACAAAATTAACACCAAGGATATCAAATGACATACTAAACTTAGAGGAATATAATATATGGAGAAGAGATAGAAACTTAAAAAAAGGAGGAGGAATTATAATATTAACTAAGAAAAATCTAAAAGTCAATGAAATAAAACTAGATATACCCTCACAAGTAGAACTGATTGCAGTAGAGATCAACACATCTGAACGGAAAGTAATTGTACCCAATTTGTACGTGCCACCCAGATCAAACACATGGGAAAGAGACGAATATGAGGACCTGGCAGAGAGTACAGTTCAGAGTTTAAGAGCATTACTGCATAAAATGGAAGAGAAATCGGAAAGAATTATACAAACTGGAGATTTTAATACAAATATAAACTGGAATACTCTAGATATAATAAGCCAAGAAAGCTGTTGGACCAAAAGCTCGTGGATCTCGTGCAAGAGTTTTTCCTAACGCAACATGTGAAGGAAACCACCAGAAAAAGAGGACTCGATGTACCTTCAATGCTAGATCTCATATTTACTAGGCAAGAAAATGATATTGACAGTTTAATATATCACCCTCCACTCGGCAAAAGCGACCATGCAGTACTAAATTGCAACTTCAGGATAGCATATGACATAGTTAACAGCAATGAAAGTTACAAAAAGAGCCTAAACTATAAAAAGGGAAATTATCATGACCTAAAGAAGTTTTTCTTAGAAGTTGATTGGGAAAATGAGCTTAGAGGACAAGATTTAAAAGCTGTATATAAAAAATTCTGTGAATTTTATGAAATAGGAGTCCAGAAGTACATCCCACAGCACAAAGAAGCAGAAAAGAAAATAAAGAAATGGTTCAATACAGAATGTAAAAAATCAAAAGAAAGAAGAGATTTGTTGTAGAATAGATACAGAAGACACAATAGTGAAAGGGCATATAATAATTACAAACAGGCAAGAAACGATTATAGAAGAATAAGGAGGGAAGCCCAAAAACACTTTCAGGAGGATATCATAAATAAAAGTAGTGGTCAACCAAAGCTATTTTACAGCTACATCAGAAGCAAAACCAAAGTAAAAGATAAAATACAATCCATTACGGACGAGGGAATCACCTATACACAAGAGAAAGATATTTATGAACCACTAAATAAGAATTTCCAATCAGTTTTTACAGAAGAAAAAAATTTTGAGAGGGAATATGTGGAACATGCATGCCCACACATACTACCAGATATACAAATAGCAGAAAAAGTAATACAGGAGGAGTTAAGTAAATTAGACAGAGGAAAAGCAAATGGTCCTGATGAAATTTCATGTTGGGTGCTACGAGAATGTGCAAAGTGATTAAGTAAACCATTATCTTTAATTTTCAAGAAATCCTTGAGTCAAGGTAAACTACCTGATATTTGGAAGAAAGCAAATATTGTCCCCTTATTCAAGAAAGGGAATAGACAAAATCCACTCAACTACCGACCAGTATCACTGACCAGTGTTGTAAGCAAGGTATTAGAAAGCTTATAAGATAAGCTTGGGTAAATCATCTAGAAGAACACAATATGATAACAGAAAGACAGTTTGGTTTCAGAAAAGGAAAATCATGTGTTACTAATCTGTTGAGCTACTATGACAGAGTAACAGACACAATACAGGAAAGAGAAGGATGGGTGGACAGTATCTATTTAGATTTCAAGAAAGCATTTGACACAGTACCACACCAAAGACATTTATGGAAACTGTACCATCAAGGAGAAATTCGAGGCAAACTGTTTTGTTGGATGCAAGATTTTCTCATAAAAAGAGAAATGAGAACAGTACTAAGGGGAAACTACTCATCATGGAAAGAAGTGACTAGTGGAGTACCACAGGGCTCAGTGCTGGCACCAATCATGTTTTTAGTGTATATAAATGATATAGACAGTAACACTGGAAAGCTATCTAAATATGTTTGCAGATGATCCAAAAATACAAAGGAGAATTACTAACACAGACTCTTGTAAAGAGCTACAAGAAGAATTAAATAAACTTCATGAATGGAGTAATACTTGGCAAATGGAATTCAATGTGGACAAGTGTCATGTAATCAAGTTTGGTAAAAGTGGAAAAAGACCTGATTGGGATTATATGTTAGAAAATAAAACCCTACATATATCAGAAAGAGAGAAGGACCTAGGTGTGATTATCAATAACAGACTATCTCCGGCTGACCACATCAGTGAGAAGGTACGGAACGTGTATACACTGCTTGCAAATATGAGAATAGCATTCACATACATAAATGAAGACATGCTAAGAAGGATAATAACATCATTCATCAGACCAACCCTGGCGTATGCATCAGTAGTCTGGAGTCCTCATCTCAAAAAACACATAGACAAGATTGAAAAAGTTCAAAGGGCCGCTACAAGATGGATACCAAGCTTAAGGGATCTAAGCTACGAAGAAAGACTAAATAAACTGAATCTACCAACACTACAGGAGAGAAGGAAAAGAGGTGACATGATAATGCTATATAAATGCATATCAGGGTAGGAGAAAATAGACATAAATGATTACTTAACATATGGGGAAGCATCAGCAAGAGGACACTGCAAAAAACTGCATAAGAAGAGAGGTGATAAAGACGTGAGGAAATTCAGTTTCCCAAACAGAGCAATTGATCTGTGGAATGCACTACCGAATGAAATAGTGTGTGCCAAAACAATTCACAAATTTAAGGATATTTACGATAAATATGGTTTAAGACACGGGACAGTACGAGCTTGACTCATTCCTGTAAAGATACAATTAGGTAAGAACAGTTAGGTAAGAACACACACACACACACACACTGGGATATAGTATATGAGATACTACCACCATGGTACTTTGCCGTAGGAACAGGAAATGCTGCATTTTGTTACATATATACATGATTTGCATGAAGATATTAACTCCACTAAAAATATTCAATGGTCCTGAGTAACCAGACATAGATGCTTAAAGAAACAGTAAAAATCCCACCCTGCTATACTGATATCTTGCATAATGGACATTTCATTATAACCCAAAATACAAAGAAATCCAGTCACGTAAATCTCTTTCAGTTATTGACCTGTTTCATTTTAATAAAATAAATAGAGACATAGATTAACAGTTGGAGACAGTTGTGTTGGATGTTGGGACTGGGATGACTTGAGAATGTCAGATCTGCTCTCTGGCTCTCAAGTACAGGCCTGCACATGCCTTTTCATGTTGATATTTGTACTTCCTACTTTTAACACGGGGTACAGCACTAGGATCAATGAATTAAAAGCACTTTATACTATACTAAGACAGACAGACAGACAGACAGACAGAGATGAAGACACAGTATATAGCGAAGCTGAATGGTCAGGAAAGCGAGAATATGGATGTCTTCAATAATCTAGGTACTGTGATGAACAGACGGAAGTTTAGATGATAAAGTGCAAGAAAGAGTAAAGTAGGGAAGGAAGCCTACAAGTACGCAGTGCACAGTGATAAGGAGCAGGAAACTTAGCAAGGAAGTAGAGTACGGTAGTTGTTGCTTGATGGTACTGTGATCCTCATCTTCCTGCATGAAAGTAAAGCTTGTACTCTGTTGAAAGGACACATATCCAGAGTAAGACATGTGGAAGTGAGTTATGTGACAAGTGGATGTGGAGTTGCATGGAGAAACAGATCCGCAAATGAAGAATTTAAGAAACGCTGTGGTGTTCATGCGCATGTAGTAGAAAGTGTTTGGAGAAATACTTTCTTGAGATGGGCTGGCCTTGGGGAGAAAATAAAGAATGAAAGTCTCGCCTGGGGAATGAATGTGAGTGAAATGCAAGGGAGAGGGGAGGGAAGAAACTGAGGATGTTATGGAGGGATGGAGTGGAGAGGTATATAGGTGAAGGTGATGTTAGCTGGAGAGAGGATAACCTGATGACGAAGGAAATATTGGCATGAAAAACGATTCGCATATGACCACCATTTCCCAGGTTAAGGTGTCTGGCTAAAGATCGATGGATGTATATAAAAGGAAAGGGCAAAATAATGATGTGTTGCCTTCCTTGTATAAAGACTGAAGGGAACATGTTCCCTCATCCTTACCCCTCGCAACCAAACTCACGTTATAACGTGGTGTTCCATCAGACTCGGTTGTTGTTGAGTGTGTGTGGGCCACAGGAGTACACATGTGACGATGGCCGATGTGTGCCGCTGTCAGCGCGTTGTGATCACCGCCACCAGTGCCCAGACCTGAGCGACGAACACAACTGCACCATCATTGTCCTGCCAGAAAGTTACTCCCGCCAGCTGCCTCCGCCGTCAGAATTCGATGTCCCAGTCCAGATCAATGTATCTCAGGAGATCACCTCTGTTGGCCAGTTTGACTTGGTCGGTTTCAGGGTCAGTCTCTATATTATTCAACAGGTCACATGGAGAGACTCTAGGATTCTTTTTCATAATCTCAAGAAGCGGAGATCCTCTAACAAATCCAAGGTATGACAGTAGTGAAATGTATATTAATTCTGTTGTGCAATCTACAATCTACAAACTTTTTTACCCTTCAGTAAAATGGTGTAATTGTTTTATGTTTGTGATACTGTCAGATGGTTATAATTATGTAGTTTAGTGCAGATTCACTGGATTGGCGAGGCTAGGTACCGACTTATGTAATTCCAGAACACTTCAGACCTGAGTAAAAATTTAACAGCAGGAGGAACTGAACATAAAAAATAGATGTCACCGTAACAGAGAGGTTAAGTGCAGATATAAATGCAGCCAAAGCAAATTAATGGACGGCATAAATAATGATTAAAGCCTCCAAGAGTACCAACACTAGCACTGAATATCATCTCACTTTTTAGTTCTCGGGACGGTCAGAGTCTTGAGCAAAGTTTGCTTCCTCACTGTCCCTGTACATTTAGGAATACAAATGGGAACATGGATGTAAATTCGATTGCTTCATATTGTGTTCAAGGGGAAGGATGAGACTTTGGGAAAAAACTATTGCTTGGTTTAATGGCCCTTGTACAGTCGACTGGCATTAGAGCCATATTTGCTAAAGCTGAGGGTGCCAAGGTGCAGACAAACACTCACTTACTGACCATAATTTCTGACGCATGTGATGATGATGCAACATACCCGACCTTTCCCTGTTGCTGCTGGCTGATTACATCTACCAACTGTATGTGTTCCATAAATGACCATGAATATTTAGGAACATCTCTGCAACTTCTTGCACTTGGTTTTATTAATACAGCTGTTAATCTTGAATACAACTTTGTGCATTTAATTTCAAAAATAATGCAGTTAATCTTGTGCCTCTTTCTTCTGTTGTGTCAGGTACCAAGAGACCTGTGGCTGCCAGACTTCCAAATAGAGTCAAGCAGCAGAAGTCCAGCCAAAGTGACGGAGCAACGTTCCTCCCTCCTGGTGCAGCGGGACACCGACCCTCTCCCGGAGGACCTCAGTCAGCCCAACCAAGGTGTGTCAGTCACGCCAGCAAAGACTGGGTGTTGGACGGGTCGTGAAGGTACTTTTATTAGCGTCAGATACAGTAGATGACAGGATAGTTTTGAATAGTAAATTTTACCAACAAGAGACACTTGCTCCTGTTGTGTATGACAGACTTGTGAGAGCTTTAACACTACCTCACAGAGTGAGAGCAATGGAATGTGTGCATAGATTGCTTGGAAACCATTAGCTTACAGTAATATAAATTATAGACTAATTGACCTTTGGATTCTGTTCCAGTTGTCATTATCCAGATATTCAACAAACAATAAACATGGTGTGATATTAATGTGGTGTATTACAGACGAGGTGTATCACGGGAAGAACAACACACTGATACTGGTGCAGCAGTACTCAGTCACCTTCAACTGTCAGTTCCTCCTCGGCAAATACCCCTTTGACACCCAGCGCTGCTCTCTCGTGTACCGCCTGTCCGATGCTGGACACCGCTTCACGTACCCTAATGTTAGTTTAACTGAGTTTTTTTCATTTTGAACCCAAACCATGCTACATACACACTGTTAATAGTTACATTCTGATAATATTTCCCTCTTCAGCCAGCACTTCACTTACTGCAATATGGGTTTCTTTGGTCTTGAACACAGCTCATGACCCATAACTACTAGTGGCATCTGTCGATTAACAACGGGGTTGCACTACTCAAACCTGTATCATTAACCGAATTATCATTAACTTCTCCACTACATGGCTTTTCCGTGACATTTGTCACTCAGATGGAGATTTTGGGACAAAGATCAGTTCTGTCAGTACTAATCTCTTTCCATATGAAATAATGGAACATCACATAGAATAAGGAAATACATATCCATCCTTCTATGGAAGTTTTCCTGGCGCTGAGGCCACGCTAAAATGACCAACATGGTAAGTTGACTTAAAGTGCTATATCAAGGACTGCAGTCATAATGTGTAACAACTGCATTATAATCACCTAAGTTGCACAAATAAGTTCAAAGAATATTTACAAGTGGTTTTAATTCAAGTAAAAGATGTATATTTATTACAGTACGTAGTATAAGACAGGGCTTTCACTCATTGCAAAACTATTTGAATTTGTTCACCACACACCTTGCAAATCAAATACAGACACTTGCACCTTCTGTAAAGACTTTATTTCAGTATTTGGTCATGTATCTGTCTTTTCACTTCATTATCGTCCATATACTGATAAGTAAATCCAGTAGGCATGTATGTCTTCACTCTCTACCTGCCTTTTAATGACTGAAGAGGTGGATTAAGGTATGGGACTACAAAATGGTAGGAAGACGCAATTGTTGGGACCAGTTGGCAACACCAGACTTCAAACATTGGTGCAAATCCCAAACTCTACATATACATTCCCCAGTTCGGACATCTGTGGGATTCGTTTATCTAATCCAGGCCTAAAATCAGCCTAAATAACCACCTGAAACACCACATATGTTCTGCCACAATAAACCACTGTAGATAAATATTGACCATAAAACATTGCGAAACTGTTGTGCGATATTTCCCAAGGTTTCCTTCTTGTATGTTAATACATATATTTGCTTGTACTCCATAAAATGAATATATTACCTAAGAACTAGGCTAGAGGGCCCATCAGATCAAACTCTTACCATAATGAAATCACGTTCGGAGCCAAATGGAACCCGTGCTGGGACTGGAATGGTTGTTCTGGTGTCTGGTGGTTATGGGTCGGTCTTTTTACACCTTTGAGGATATTTAACTAATTCACGATAGCCAACCTTCCCAAGACAATGCACGATTGTCTCGACACAGCTATGGTTCGTAAACATACTTCTTTGTAAACTGCCATGATCATTAATGAACAAACAAAGACAAAGGATTCTTAAATTAGCGTTTGTGTGGGTTGATATTGATGCCACATATCCCTTGCCCAAAGAAAAAAAAAAATAAAATGATGTCGTGGATACTGGCCCAGGGAACAGTTGTGTCATGTATGCAGTGAAATGTTGAAGAAATAAACAAATAGCACTCAGATGACGACTGTTTGAAAGGAAAAAGAAGAAGAAGAAGAAGAACACGAACAAGAAGAAGAAGAAGAGAAAGAAGAAGAAATAAATAAAGAAAAGGAGAATACAGCAGGTCTCCTGGCTATGGCATGGAGACCTAACTGAAGACCTTTAAAATAAACTGAGGAAGACATCTCACGATGGCTGGGCCAGGCACATGCATTGTAATTTTTTGGCATACTATCCCGGAAATAATGGCGTCAGGCCACGTCAGCAAGAGTTTGTAAGAACAGGATCACAAACACAGACACCAAGGAGAAAAAAAAATCAAGAAAAGTAAAAAAAAAAAAACACCAGAGGCAACACGCTTCAGGTAATTTGATGATAACAACTCTATATATCTATAGCCAGACGCCTTCATCCCGTTGTGTTAGACCACAGGCAAATTAACTCTATGTCGTCCTGTCCCCTGCCTTTACTCTGCCCTCCCCTCGCTTCGTACCTCCCTCTTTCATATACCTTTCCACTCCATCCCTCCATCTCATCCCCGGTTTACCCCGTCCTCCTTCCCCACCAGCTCATCCCCGGTTTACCCCTCCCTCCCCCCCTCTCCACCTCACTCACATACACTCCTCATTAGTCTCTCACTTGCCATCCTTTCCACATGGCCAAACCATCTGAATGAATTTCCTTTACACTTTCCATCACATCCACATCCACACCACAAAGTCCCTTCACTTCGTCATTTGTCATTCCGTCTTACCACGTAACTCCACATGCTCCTCTCAAACAGCTCATTTCCACTGCTCTCACCCTTGACTTGTGTCCTTCCAACGAAGTCAAAGCTTCGCTTCCATACGTAAGAGCTGGTATCACAATATTAGGCTATCATGCAGCGACTTTTTTGCTTACATGCTCACTTCCCTAATTCTCATCAATGTTTTCAAAGATCCAGCAACCTTTCTTCGTTGTTGTACCCTTTCATGCACTTGATCCTCTAAACTTCCATCCTTACTCATCACACTATCCAAAAACTTAAATGCACTCACATTTCCCATTTCCTAACCATCCAGCCTCACTTTGCATTCAGTGATTTCATATTCTTCCCTACATTCACCTTTGGATTCCGTTTCGGATCGTTTGCTTGTTGTACGTTCTCTGATTTTTATGTAAATTTCGTCACTAATACATTTTTTTAAGCTGATTCCAAATTTGAATTTATTTTTGGGGGGAGAAATTACTTTTTACAAGTTAGGTTAGGTTAGTTCGTTAATAATTAGGTTTGTTGATAAAAACAAATAATATTTAAGTATAACATTTATTTCAAAATAACAAAATTTCGATGTTTGTTTAACGCTTAAACTCAGAAATGCACTACAACATCTTTTTGAATAGGTCAGAATTTTCACGTCTTGGATCATTTGTGTTTGGTGCACGTTCTCCTATTTTTATTTAAATTTCGTCACTAATGCAGTTTTGAAGCTGAGCTAAATGTTATATTTAAATATTATTTGTTATTATTATTAACTAACCTAACCTAACTATTTGAAGAATAATTTCTCCCCCCAAAAAAATTGAATATGGAATCAGCTTAAAAACGGGTATTAGTGACGAAATGTACATAAAAATAGGAGAACGCGCACCAAACAAAAGATCCTCCGTATCATACACAATCTCCCAAACTCATTCACCAACCCTTGCAGTTCCCCTTCGTCTTCACTTAACAATACAGTATTATCTGCAAAAAACAGAACAGGAAGTTTCCAAATGCCTCCTTCACTCATTACGGCTGCTCCAATATCCACTGCCGTACCTTGCATAACTTTTTTTTTAACTCCATCCATATACAGATTGAACAACCATGCAGACATGACACATCCCCGTTTCAATCCGACATTCAGGTAGATAAATTCACTCAGTTCACCATCAACATGAGCTGGAGCCCTAGCGCCCTCATACATACTCTTCACGGCATTCAACAGTTTCCCATTCACTTCTTATATTCTTACATTTTCCACATTCCTTGTCTATCCACTCTGTCATATGTTTTCTCCAAATCCATGAAGGTCGCATACAGTTTCTTTTCCTTCTCAAGAAACTTTTACACTAAACACCTAGGATGGATATCTGGTCTACAAAACCTCTTCCCTTCCTAAAGCCTCCCTATTCTTCTCTGACACATTCCTCAGTTTTTTCCTTATCTCTGTAAATAAATATCCTACCATATACAGAGTACAGAGGGAATGATTGCTGATGAGCAGTGTGGCTTTAGGAGAGGGAGAGGATGAGTGGATCAGGTGTTTGCTGTGAGACAAGTGTGGGAAAAGTATTTATCGAAAGGCAAGGATGTGTTTTGTGCATTCGTGGATTTAGAGAAAGCGTATGATAGAATTGATAGGGAGGCTTTGTAGACTGTTTTAAGATTGTATGGACTTGATGGTTGGTTACTAAAAGGGGTGAGGAGTTTTTATGTAAATAGTAGAGCATGTGTAAGAGTGGGAAACGCTGTGAGTGATTGGTTTCCTGTGAGAGTGGGGCTGCGACAGGGATGTGTGATGTCGCCTTGGTTGTTTAATATCTATATGGATGGTGTTGTAAGGGAGGTGAATACAAGAGTTTTAGGTGGAGGTCTGAGTCTGGTGAATGTTGATGGTGGAGAGTGGAATCTGAAGCAGCTGCTGTTTGCAGATGATACTGCACTGGTGGCTAATTCAGAGGAGAGATTGAGACAGTTGGTAGAGGAGTTTGGAAGGGTGTGTGAAAGGAGGAAATTGAAAGTAAATGAGAATAGGAGTAAAGTGATGAAGTGTTCGAGGTTGGTAGATGGTAGGGGAATGAATATAGTTTTGAATGGCGAGTTCCTTGAGGAGATAGAGTGTTTTAAATATTTAGGGTCACATGTTGCTGTTGATGCAAGAATAGATGCAGAAGTGAAGTTAGAATGAATGAAGTAGGAAAGGTGCTTGGAGGAATGAAAAAGGTGTTTAGATGTTGTTCACTTAGAATAGATGTAAAGAGAAGGCTGTATGAGGGTGTTTGGTACCGACTGCGTTATATGGGGCTGAAACATGGAATATGGGTGTAGCAGAGAGGAAAGTTTGAGTGTAATGGAGATGAGGTGACTGAGGAGTATGTATGGAGTGATGCGTATGGATCGAGTGCAAAATGATGAAGTGCAAAGGAGAACTGGAGTTGTTTGGGAGATGGCTGATAGAGTTGAGCAGAGGGTGTTGCGATGGTTTGGCCATATGGAAAGAATGGATAATGAGCGATTGGTGATAAAGATAACTAGATCTGATGTGAGAGGTGTAAGGCTGAGAGGGAGACCACGAATAGGATGGATGGACAGTGTGAAGAGAGCGCTGGATGTGAGAGGGATGTCTGTTGAGCAAGGAAGAATGGCTGTGCATGACAGAAATAAATGGAGAGATCCTGTGAATGAATAAATGATGAAGCAGCCCTGAGGGGACATTTTCCCACATTTGGTCTGGTCAGCTAGTCAGGTCAGGTGCGGGTAAGGGGATGGGTCTATTATGATGTGGCAGGGGTAAACCAGCTCTGCTGCTGGGCCCTGCTGCGGTTGTCACTGATTGCACTGCACAGTTGACCCTTGTGTGGTGTGGTGCGGTGAGGATCTGTCCCTTCTCCCCTTTGGGGCTAAGATGCGAATGAATGTGTTTGAATGGATGAGTAAATGGGGAGTGTGTCATCCTGTCTCGGCTACCTCCCTTTCCTTGGGGGAAGCAGCCTAGGTATATAGATATATAGGTAGACCATATACTTTTCCTATTACAATAAAAGGACAACTTTCCCTTTGATTACCACACACTTCTTTTTCCTCTTTTCCTTTGTACAGGGGAATAATTATGACTGACTTCCAATCCTCTGGGAGACTGCCTACCTCCTAAGCCAATCTGCAGATCTTCCATATCCATTCTACTACTACCTCTTCCTCGTGCTTCAGCATTTCACCACACTCTCCATCATTTCCTGGGGTTTTCTACATTTTGACTATCTTCATTGCTTCCACTACTTCCATCCCTCTGGTCTCTTCCTCCCATCTCATCTTCCTCCTTTTCCCACCCATTCCCCAGCCATTCATACTCGCGTTACTTTCATTTGCTATGTTTAACAACGTAAAGTGTTCTCTCCATCTGCTCAGTTTTCTCCCTTCTTTATTAGAAATTTGCCATTTTTATTTTTCACTCCTCTACACCCTTCTTTATCACCCTATTTATCTCTCTTTTCCTCCTTCTAGAACATTTTCTTACATTCCTACCACTTTACACTGAAATTCCTTCCAAACTCCCCATCCACTCTTTTCCCATTCTCTCTTACTAATCTTTTCACCTCTCTCTTATACTCTGCAAATAACTCTCTATTTCATCATCTCAACTTCCTCCATGTATCTGTATCCCATCCACTCACAGTATATTTTCTTCTTTTGTGCCTCACCTTGTCTCGCTTCTTCATTCCATCATTTTGTTCCTTGCATCCCAGTTCGACTTCTCTTTATCCTATACACCACCTCACATGCTGCACAGGTTTCTTCTGTGAATATCTTGCACACATCTTCCACCTCCAACATCCCCTCCAGATCATATTTATGCAGTGGTTCCTCCACTTCTTTCATATTCTGACTTTTTTCATCCTCGTGCAACCTTTCTACCCTCTTTGTATAGATTGCTTCCTCCTGCCCTTCTTTCCTTCTGTTAATCCATCGCGTTTGTACCTTGACTTTCACCACCACCAAGAAGTGGTCAGAGAGTTCACTTCCCCAACCTCTGTATGCTCTCGCATCTAGCACATAATTATCTTCTAACTTTCTCATCATACATATATAATAAATCACTGCCTTCCGTTCACTCAGTTCACCACCCACCCTTTTCATCATTCTCCGTTTATACATGAAATACCGGTCATGGCAACTCAGGTCGCCACCACACCCCCAGGAGGAGCCTACGGAGGGGTATATGGTGCGCATGGCATGTCCGGTCAATACGGACATAAGTTCATTTGGGCCGAGTGCCCCTATTCCCTGGAGTGCGCCCAACGAAACCACCCCAGTCCGAGTGCACAACCTTTTGGGCAAGCTAGCCCTCACTGGGATCAGTGTGGAGCTGACCCTACAGCTCCAGGCAGCACCCCAGTGACGCCCCAAAGCCGCACAAACCAGGAGACAGCCCATAGCCGCACTGCTAATAAGGAGATGGCCCATAGCTGCTCTGATCAAAGGGCCATGGCCTATAGCCGGGCCCCAGTGACGTCCAAAACCCTCACAAAAATGGCCATGGCCTATAGCCGGGCCCCATTGATGGCCAAAACCTGCACACAATAATGGCCACGGCCTATAGCTGGGCCGCCAATAAGGAGACGGCCCATAGCCACTCTGTCAGGTGCTACCTAAACCCCCTGCAGAACCTGTGACGGCCCAAAGCTGCATGAGGGGAGAGACAAGTATGCCCCCTCTCCTGCAATTGCCTCGAAGGACACAACACAGGCAACGGCCCATAGCCGTGTCCGAAGACAGGAGATGGCAAATAGCCACTCCTCATCTGCACATCACCCTCCATATAGGACTTTAGTGGCGGCCCACTGCAGCGCCGACAGGCAAGCGACGGTCCATAGCCGCACTTCCTCTGCGTTCCCGTCAGGGAGTTGGGCCCCGGTGATGGCCCAAAGCCACACCTACAGCAAGGGATGACCCATAGCCACCCTCCGTTTGTTGCCCAAGGAAACCCAGTGATGGCCCATAGCTGCACCGGGGAGGGACACCAAAGTCCCTCACCCCCTGTGACTCCGCAATGCAAGGGTGACCTGCAATCAGCCCTGCCTGCCGGCAAGAGCGCATGCCACCCATCTGTTCACTCAGAATGAGGCAGCCTCCAGGAGGAGGATTTCTGCCCTAAGGACTGGTGGAGAGGCCCGGTGCTATCTCTGGGGCTATTTTCCATCCAGTTGGCCCCCTAGGAGGACCTCCACCTGACGGACCCTGGCCGGGAGCGACGTCATGGGCCCAACCTGACGGCGACACCACGGGAAGGAGACTACAGCCAACAGACCTCTGAGGGCGCCCCCAGGACCCCGGGGCGAGGCCTCACCCCTCCCCAATGAAGGCAGCGCCCTTCCTCCACCAGGCACCTGAAGAAGCTCTTCCAGGATCTGTTTGGCTTGAGTCCTAAGGGCCAGACCCCAGTCCCCAGCCCCAACAGAGAGGGGCCCTTTACCACGCCCAGCCCAAACCCTCGACGAGAGATGATGCCCCTGCGAGTGGTCCCGTGGCCGTGGGACAAAGGGACTCCTGAAGGGACTCTGCCTACCCCAGGCCAACGACTGTGAGTCCCCAGACCTCCCCCCTTCCCTTTTGCCTGATCATCGACATTACCTAACAGTGACAGTGATATATGGCTCTTACAGACTGACAGTCAGAGGCCATGACTGTGCAGTATAAGTGAATAGTGGGGATTCAGTAAATAAGGAAAATACCTGAAACAGTGCATATCTATACTGTGTAAGACGAGAGGCAAACGCTCAGTGTCATTATTATAACTCTGCGTCAGTGTCCATCCACCCTGTGTGAATCGAGAAACAGAAATTAGTGACATCATGCATATAACCATCGTGAAACAGGAACCAGAGTCAGTGTCAAAGCAAATTCCTTTGACCTAGTAAAACCTTTACTTTGCCTCCCCACCGGAAAAGAGCCTCTTGTGCAGGGATTGTAAAAGTTGTGTATTGCCCCCCCCCCCAACCCATACCAAGACTCGTGTCTACCTAGTATCCTGTGCAATACTCCAAACGCACATACCAGCCTATGTATTAATTTTGATTAGCATATTGTGTAAACTGTCTTCCTGTTCCATAGCAAAGAATTTGTCAATACATGTATAAGGTTGTTGCCCTGCATTTTTATGCCCTGTTCCTCCAGTCTAGAAAGTCTAGAAAGAGATCCCAGCTACACTCTGGGCATTCTGGGGATGGGAAGCTGACCCTTAAAAGCCTAGCATAACACTGGTGGACAGCTGTGGTTCTTGACCCAGGCATACACAAAGAGGAGCAAACAGGGAAGTCAGTAAAATGGCAATGAAACCGCATGTACAATTGCCCAAATTCGACCCAGAACAGTATGACATCCACACATATCTATCAATAGTTAAGCCATTGTTGGATATTGGGTTCAAAGATGACATGCAGAAAATAGCTGTCATGCTACCACTACTGGGCAAGGTCACGGCCAATATTGTACCAAAAGTCGTCCCCGGGCTAACATGGGCGAACTTCACAAAACTGGTAATTCAAGCCATCACACCCTTGTTAGGAAGGGTAGTGGCATTATCCCAATTGGATAGTTTAACATACGATGGCAACCTGGACGATACTCTGATCCAGGCCAGGTGACTCATCATCGCCGCTTACCCAGAGACAGACACAGAAACCCGGGAACAGCTTATGTTTAACATACTCCTAAGGATCCTCCCTGGTTTCATCAAAAACATTTTATAATACATGACACAATGGGAGACCTGGATAAAGATATCCAATTAATGAGATGCCTTCTAGCCATCCGCTCCACCCCTCAACACATCGGCGCAATCAATCAGTTCCCCACGAATATCATCACGATTAACCCGTGGGAGTTTTCTGCTTGCAGCCACAGATGCCTTATCCACGACATCCATGAGCAGCTAAAAGCTGCTTGGCACAGAAAAACGACCCAAGGGCGCCTACAAGCCTCCCCACCATATGCCGATTGCCCCGAACCTGTGGGAAACAGAGCTCGACAAAAAAGACACAGAAGGCGCCCCCCACCGCCCCTGCACCTCCCCATATTGACGGGGGCCACCCCAAGCACCAGAGCACCCTCACACCCCTGCACACAACCCCCTGCCGCCTCCACCCCCATGTCAACTCCCCCCATCATTCCCCCACTTTCCCCCATCACCAACAGGCCCCCACCTCCAACACCACCCACCCCACCCCAACGCCCTGCACAACCACAAAGCCACAAGGCCGCACTCCCACCTCGCCACCCATGACCACCTTGAAAACCACCATCACTCGCTCTGGCCACCTTTCAAGCCCTCCCGTCAGATACACCACCTCCACAGTCGCCAGTGTTCAGCTGAGACCCTCAGGAGAGCAACAATCTACGACCATGAGAATACGTGGCGCCACATGGACACAATCTTCAGCAGGAAAAATTGCATCCGTGGACCCCGTCATCTCCTCTAGCTCCTCTGCACGGCCTCAGAGCCCTCCACCCTCTTCCTCATCTGCAACCCTCACCTCGACGAAAACCTGGTGACAACACAATGGAACACCCTCCTACAACACCTGACACCAGTCCGTGTCACCAGCACCACCAAGACCTACTACCTCCAGCCACGGGGACGTGACTTTTTCCCCGATGACGGTGGTGAAATACCGGCCATGGCAACTCAGGTCGCCACCACACCCCCAGGAGGAGCCTGTGGAGGGGTAGATGGTGCTCACGGCATGTCCGGTCAATACAGACATAAGTTCACTTGGGCCGAGTGCCCCTATTCCCCGGAGTGGCCCAACGAAACCACCCCAGTCTGAGTGCACTACCTTTTGGGCAAGCTAGCCCTCGCCAGGATCGGGGTGGAGCTGACCCTACAGCTCCAGGCAACACCCCAGTGATGGCCCAAAGCCGTGCAAACCAAAAGATGGCCCACAGGTATGCCTCTTCTCTTTCTGCAGTTGCCTCGGAGGGCTCATAGCTGCACCCGTAGGCAGGAAACGGCCCATAGCTGCTCCTCGTCTGCACATCGCCCTCCATATGGGACTTTGGCAACTGCCCACTGCCGTGCCGACAGACAAGTCACAGCCCATAGCCACGCTTCGTCTGCGTTCCCGTCAGGAAGTTGGGCCCCGGTAATGCCTCAAAGCTGCACCAACAGAGAGGGACAGCCCATAGCTGCCTTCTGTCTGTTGCCCAAGGAAACCCAGTGACGGCCTATAGCCGCGCTGGGAAGGGACACCAAAGTCCCTTGGCCCCTATGACTCTGAAATGTGAGGGTGATCTGCGGTCAGCCCTGCTTACCTGCAGGAGTGCATGCCACCCCTCTGTTCACTCAGACTGAGGCAACCTCCAGGAGGACTTCTGTCCTGAGGACTGGTGGAGAGGCCCGGTGCTATCTCCGGGGCTCTTCTTCGTCCAGTCTGCCCCTGAGGAGGACCTCCACCTGACTGTCTCCGACTGGGAGCGACTCTGCAGCCCCAACCTGACAGTGATGCCTCGGGAAGGAGACCACAGCCAACAAGCCTCTGAGGGTGCCCCCCAGGACCCTGGGGCGAGACCTCACCCCTCCCCAATGAAGGCAGCGCCCTTCCTCCACCAGGCACCTGAGGGAGTGCTTCCAGGATCTATTTGGTTCGAGTCCTAAGGGCCAGACCCCAGTCCCCAGCCCCATCAGAGAGGGGCCCTTTACCACGCCCAGCCCAAACCCTCGACAAGAGATGATGCCCCTGCAAGTGGTCCCGTGGCCGGGGAATGAAGGGACTCCTGAAGGGACTCTGCCTACCCCAAGCAGATGACTGTGAGTCCCCAGCCCTCCCTCCTTCCCCTTTGCCCGATCAGTGCCATTACGTAACAGTGACAGTGATATATGGCTCTTACAGACTGACAGTGAGAGGCCAGGTCTGTACAGTATAAGTGAATAGTGGGATTCAGTAAATAAGGAAAAACACCTGAAACAGTGCATATCTATACTGTGTAAGGTGAGAGGCAAACACTCAGTGTCATTATTATAACTCTACGTCAGTGTCCATCCACCCTGTGTGAATCAAGACACAGAATTCAGTGACATCATGCATATAATCATCGTGAAACAGGAACCAGAGTCAGTGTCAAAGCAAATTCCCTTGACCTAGTAAAACCTTTACTTTGCCTCCCCACCGAAAAAGAACCTCTTGTGCAGGGATTGTAAAAGTTGTGTATTGCAGCCCCCTCCCCCCCGACCCAGACTAAGACTCCTGCCTACCTAGTAACCTGTGCGATACTCCAAACCCACCTACCAGCCTATGTATTAATTTTGATTAGCATATTGTGTAAACTGTCTTCCTGTTCCATAGCAAAGAATTTGTCAATACACATGTAAAGTTGTTGCCCTGTGATTTTATGCCCTGTTCCTTTCATACTGTGTCTAAGCTCCGGTCTAGAAAGGGAACCCAACTACACTCTAGGTGTTCTGGGGATGGGAAGCTGACCCTTAAAAGCCTAGCATAACAATACCTATGGATCATTTTGTGTCTATAGAGAGTATTAGCTACCACAAATCCCCTTCCCACACAAATGTCCAAAAAAGCACTGCCTTTTCCATCTACATCTGTAGGCACATCCCTCATCAGCTATTCCATCCAGCTTCACATTCTCTACTTTGCCATTCATATCTCGTCGAAAACACTCTCACTCCTCTTAAAACTTTTCAGTGCATGCATCCACATTTGCCCACACTGACTAACCAGGCCTAATTTCACATAGATATCCTCCCAGCAACATTGTTATTTTATGATAGTTCATCATCATCATCTATACCTCCTTTCCCACTCTAGGGCAGGGTGAGGAGTAGTAATGTCAAGACAGACCAAATTTGCCCAATCCAATGGGCCACGCTTCCATTCAGTCATCATTCAAGCCCCCAGAATCCTGGCTCTATCGGATATGCCAAAAACATTCACCACGTTCTGTAGCTTCACATCGTATCTGACAGAGTCAATCCAGACACTGCCATGTTATAATGGGGTGCCAAAAATCCCTGATCATGCACTCCTCACAAAATTCATTCAGCCAGGTCGATCTCCTGTCAGTTCCCTAGCCTCACCGACTTCCAAACCTCTCTTCCTCAGCCTCACCGACTTCCAAACCTCTCTTCCTCACACATTCATCCACCAGATTCTCCACCTTCTCCTTGGACTACCTCGCCTCCTCCTTCCTTCGAATTCGCTCAGATATACTTTTTTCACCACTCTATTGTTATCTACTCTCTCCACATGACCATACCATCTCAGTACACTCTCTTCAGTTCTGCTGTCCACCGACTTTCTCACTCTGCATCTTTCACGAATCACATTATTTCGTATCCCATCCACCCTCTGTACTCCACATACATTCCACAGCAGTCCCATTTCCACTGCTCTTACTCTTGACTTTTCATTTTCATGCCACACCATAGTCTCACATCCATGTGTTAAAGTTGGCACTAATACTCCTTCATTTTTTTTTTTAAATAAATAACAGAATGGAGGAAGGAAAAACAAATGAATAAAATAAATAATAATCCATACACTAGATTACTGGTGTCCTCTGTTCATAAAATATCTGTAACAATTAAACTTGAACAGTTGTGGGTTGAAATTTGGAGGAAAACAACTCTGGGGAAGCGAGTTCCAGAGAGAGATGCAGTTCGGGGAATGAAAGAATTCTGATAGGCAGAAGTTCTGCAATATGGCTGAGTGACATTCCAGTCATGAGAGCTACCAGATGCCCATGTAGCACGAGGAAAGGCATGGAGAGGTGGCACCATGGATGCAACTTCGTTTGAGCATTTGCCAAAAAAAATATCTGTAAAATAATGCAAGGGAAGCAACGTTCCTTCCTACTTGCAGGGGAGGTAGTGTATATGTAATGGCAGGGTTGTTAATGATTCTAACAGCTTTGTTCTGAATTTTGTCTAGTTGTCTTACCCCCCCCCCAACCCGACGTTTTCTGGGCAGTGGTACGCCCCAGTCCCGACATTTTTGGAACTTTTTTTTTTTTTGCTCAAACATCCGCTTTTGGTGAGAAACATCGAAAATTCATAGAGAAATCGCTCACCTGAGTTTTAAAATACTCGATCTAGGTAGGAGTACCTCCTTACCTTACAGGGTTTTCTATCAGGCTGGCTGCAAAGAAAACGAGTTCTATGGGAGGATAACTATTCCACACCACTCATAAACGGTATTTATTTATTTATTTGGTACGAATTTATATGTAGTACGAGAGTATATTGGTTTTCAAACGGTAATATAGGCATTATAAGCATTGTTTCACTTAGTAACTCATCACCATTCCTGACCTTTTTTTGCCACATTACCTGATCATCATTTCTGACTGTTTCTTCCTCTAATGTTTGTCCTCCACATTGTCATCGATTGGGGAATCACTCTGGCCCTGAATTTCGTACCGTGGCATGACATGGCTTTACTGGCCAGGTCACTGATAACAGGTGAATTGCTGAGAAAAGGGCATGCAGGTGGGGGGGAGAAGGTCATGCTGGGTAAGGCATTGTCCCTGCCTGGCATCTTGTAGAGGAAGATGTCCCGTGTATACGTACCAAAAATCACTTGCGAAAATTGAAAATTGTGCAAATTAGGGACCTTGCAATGTTGCTGCATTAATTTACGTCTTCATGATATGAGTGCACATCATGTGAGGACGTGAATTCACGTCTCCGGGACGGCGTGGGTTAATGCAACCTC
The DNA here is from genome assembly GCF_032717465.1 of Coenobita brevimanus. Lineage (NCBI taxonomy): Eukaryota > Metazoa > Arthropoda > Malacostraca > Decapoda > Coenobitidae > Coenobita > Coenobita brevimanus. The sequence continues at coordinate 15,377,341 of NC_137026.1, read as the reverse complement.
TCCACAACCATTGCAAAAGGGTGAGCAATATTCAAACTGAGAGCACATATGACTCTTATAAATTATTGCTAACTGCTCATCGGCGAAGAAGTTACAGACTCTATACAATAACCCAAGTTTCTTTGAGGCGGTTTTAGCAAGTGATCTGACATGAGAGGTCCAGCTGAGGGCACTGTTAAGTGAGATGCCAAGAATTTCAATACTTTTGGAGATGGGAATATTAGTAGCACTGAAGGTAATGTACGAATCTGGCAATATCTGTCTATTAGTAAACTGTATATATTTAGTTTTACTAGCATTAAAAGAGACAAGGTTGTTTTGTCCCCATTCACTGATTGTAGATAGATCTTGATTTATGGAGATGGCTGTACTGAGTTGAGAGGTGGAGATATTAGACTTTGTAAATGGATGTCTGAGTGTGAATGAACTATGTAGTGTTGAGTCATCTGCATATGAGTGAATGGGATTGTGGGTGACAGATAAGAGATCATTAATATGAACCAGAAATAGGGTTGGTGCCAGAACTGGTCCCTGCGGCACTCCGGTGTTAATTGAGTGGAAATTGGACTATACATCATCTACTTTTACTCTTATTTTCCTGTCACTAAGGTATGAAGAAATCAAAGGAACAAAGGACGTTAGTCCATAGCAAGGGAGTTTGGTGCCATACTCTGTCGAAAGCTTTAGAGATATCAAGAGCTACTGCATGAGTTTCTCCAAAAAGATCAATTGATTGATGGATGGTATGAGTTAAGAGATTGTGTCAATGGTGGATCTTTCATGGCAAAAACCATATTGTCTATCACTAATTAAGTTGTTGGATTCAAGATGTTTAACAATGTGCTTCTTAATTAAAGTTTCAAATACCTTACCAAGAGAAGATGTGACAGCTATTGGTCTGTAATTGGAGGGGTCAGACGAACTTCCTTTCTTCGGAATTGGGTGGATATTGGCTTCTTTCCATGTATTTCGGAATAAAGAAGTACGTATGCATAGTCTGCATAATTTAGCTAGGACAGAGGCAAGTTCAGGAGAACACTTTTTCAAAACAATTGCCGGAATTCCATCTGGGTCTGGAGCTTTGTTGGTAGGTAAATTGTCTAGGATGGATTTTACGTATCTTGTCTGTATTTTAAGTGGGGCAATTTCGGGAGAATCAAGTTCCAGTACTGGGACATTTTGGCTGGTATCGTCTATGGTAGAGTTTCTGGCAAAGGTACTGGCAAAGATATCTGCTTTCCCACGTGGGTCATTTGTAAGCCTCGTGCAGCCGCAACACTCAAGTCTCTTTTCTCATCAAGGCCTTCATTGCACCAGCTACTTTTCTTCCTTGTGTCACTCTACTTTCAACTTCTTTTGCACAGTTTCCACTCTTTTCTGTCACTGTACCCAGGTATTTGAACTCTCTCACCAATTTCAGTCTCTCCAGTCACTGATACATTGCACTGGGAGTCACCTTCCCTCTCAATAACGTTCACTTTACTCTTTTCTACATTTACTCTCAAGGCACGACACTGACAGACATCTGCAAAACTCTGCACTAGCCTACCAAGTTCTTGTCCGCTACTTGCAAGCAGTACTGCATCATCAGCATACAACAAATTTGAGATATTCCATCCATCACCATCCATTACCAATGCCTTCCCTCTCTCCATTACTCGTGTTTTTACTTCTCTCTTTACCCCATCCATATATATATTGAACAACCATGGGGGTACGGGGGGTTTTCAAGAATACTCCCCCAGTATCCCTGCTTGTCGTACAAGGGTTGGCGGAGGGTTACTGCCCCTCCCCAGAAAACAACTAACTAAAAAGACGAACAAGAAGCCTCGGATAAGGACTGACCAAACGATGATGACCCAGGACCGGACAAAGGTCATGGTAATAGCAACATGGAATGTAAGAGGTGCGAATGATGAGGTGAAAGAGAGAGAGATTCTCCAGGTGCTTGAAGGTGCGAAAGTTCATGTATGTGGAGTAACTGAAACTAAATGGCGAGGTGAGAGTGTGAGAGAATGGGAGTATGGATAGGGTATATGTGCAGGAATAGGTGAGAATGAGGGGGCACAAGAAGGAGTGTGTATAGTTGTGAGTAAAAGGTGGAAGAAGAACATAAGAGAGTATGGATCAGTTGGGTCAAGTATTGTGTGGGTAAGATTGAAAGTTGGAATACAAATGTGGGCGATTGTGTGCGTGTATGCGCCAACGCAAGATCGTGCAAGCAAAGTGAGAGAAGAGTTCTGTACAAATATGGAAGTGTGCATGGAAAAGATTGGAAAGAATGAGAGAGCGTTTTTGATCGGTGATATGAATGGTAAAGTAGGGAATGTGAAGGTGGATGGAATAGTTGGTGAGTGGGGTGTGCTTGCTAAGACAGATGAGAATGGCAGTGCGTTAGTGGACATTTGTGTTGGGAGGGGGTTGATGATAGTCAATACCCTCTTCAGGCACAAAATGATCCACAGGTATACATGGCGAGTGATGAGAAGGGTGGGTGGTGAACTGAATGAAAGGAAGGCAATAATTGATTATGTGCATGTGGATGAAAGGATGCGAAGATGTGTAATGGATGCAAGAGTTTATAGAGGTTGGGGGAGTGGACTTTCTTGTCACTACTTGGTGGTGGCCAGAATAAAGATCCAAATAAGATGGAGAAATAGAAGAAGGGAAGGACGGGAAGAAGGAGTATCTGCAAGGAGAGTGGAAAAGTTACAAGAGGATGAGAAAAAGGCAGAATATAAGAGAGAAGTGGAGGAACAATTGGGCAAATATGAATTGGAGCAGATGGGGGACGTGGAAGGTGTGTGCAGGATATTCATAGAAGAAATATATGCAGCATGTGATGTGGTGTGTTGGATGAAGAGAAGACGGAGGGGGGGGGAGTGCAAGGAACAGCATCATGGAATGAAGAGGTGAGACAGGCTGTGACAAAAGAAGAAAGCATACAATGAATAGATGAGAAATAGGGCCGGGGAAGAAGTTAAGAGGCAGAAGAGAGAGTTATATGTAGAAAGAAAGAGAGAGGTGGAAAGATTAGTAAGAGAAAGAAGAGAGTGGATGAGGAATTTGGAAGGAGTTTGAGTGTAAAGTGGAGAGACTGTAAGAAAATGTTCTGGAAAGAGGTGAAGAGAGTAAGACAGGGTGGAAGTGAAGTTAGCAGGGGAGTGAAAGATAAAAATGGTAGATTACTGGTGAAGAAAGGAGAAAAGGTGAGCAGATGGAGAGAACACTTTAAGGAATTGTTGAACATAGAGGATGGCAGTAATGCGAGTATAAGTGGCTGGGGAATGGCTGGGAGAAAAAGGGAGGTGAGAAGACAGAAAGAAATCAGTAGGATAGAAGTTGTGGAAGCAATGAAGAAAGTTAAATTGGGGAAAGCCCCAGGAATTGATGGTGCTTCTGGTGAAATTGTGAAGCATGAGGGAGAGATAGTAGTAGAATGGATGTGGAAGATGTGCAGAGTGGCCTGGGAGGAAGGTAGAGTCCCGGAGGATTGGAAGTCAGGTATAATTATTCACTTGTACAAAGGAAAGGGGGAAAAAGAAGTGTGTGGTAATCATAGGGCCATTTGTCTTCTTAGTATAATAGGAAAAGTGTATGGTAGGATACTTATTGGCAGAGTTAGAGAAAGGACAGAGGAATTAGTTGGAGAACAACAAGGAGGCTTTAGGAAGGGAAGAGGTTGTGTAGATCAGATATTCATTCTTAGATCTTTAGTGGAAAAGTTTCCAGAGAAGGGAAAGATGTTGTATGCGGCTTTCATGGATTTGGAGAAAGCTTATGACAGGGTCGATAGACAAGGATTGTGGAAAGTATTAAGAATAATGGAGTAGATGGGAAGTTGTTGAATGCTGTGAAGAGTATGTATGATGGTGCTAAGGCTGCAGTGCATGTAGATGGTGAACCGAGTGAATTTTTCTCTTTGAAGGTTGGGTTAAAACAGGGATGTGCCATGTCTCCATGGTTGTTCAATCTGTACACGGATGAGGTAATAAAAGAGGTACAAGGTAGGGTAGTGGATGTTGGAGTGGCCCTGGTGAGAGAGGATAGTGTCTGGAAACTCCCTGTACTGTTGTTTGCAGATGATACTGTGTTGTTGAGTGAAGACGAAGGGGAGCTGCAAGGCTTGGTGGATGAGTCTGGGAGAGTGTGTAAGAAACGGAATCTAAAGGTGAATGTAGGGAAGAGTAAAGTGATGGTCTTTGAGAGAGGTGAAGTCAGTGAATGTACAGCGAGGTTGGATGGTGAGGAATTAGAAAATGTGAGTACGTTTAAGTACTTGGGTAGTGTGATGAGTAAGGATAGAGGTTTGGAGGGTGAAGTGCTTGAAAGGGTACAGCAGGGAAGAAAGGTTGCTGATTCTTTAAAAGCAGTGACAAGAAACATGGAAGTAGTGAGCATGGAAGTGAAAAAATTACTACATGACAGTATTGTGATACCAACTCTAACGTATGGAAGTGAAGCTTGGATGTTGTTGGAAGGACACAAGTCAAGAGTGAGAGCGGTGGAAATGAGTTGTTCAAGAGGAGCCTGTGGCGACACATGGAGAGATAGGCTGACAAATGAGGATATAAAGGAGCATTGTGGTGTGGATGTGGATGTGATAGGAAGCATTAGGAGGAATACACTGAGGTGGTTTGGCCATGTGGAGAGGATGGAGGGTGAAAGACTGACGAAGAGAGTGTATGTGAGTGAGGTGGATGGGGGGAGAGGGAGGGGGAGGCCGAGGATGAGATGGAGGGATGAGGTGGAGAGGTATATGAGAGAGGGGGGTGTGCATTGGGAACAGGGCAGTGAAATGGCGGGGTCAGGGCTCCGTGGAGACGATTTGTTTGTGGCCACCCCGAACGGGATTGAGGCGTCTGGCAATAGATAGATAGAGAACCATGGGGACATCACACAACCTTGTCGCACGCCCACACTGATCTTGAACCATTTACTTAGATACCCATTAACCCGTACACATGCTTCACTACCATCATAAAAACTCATGACGTCACCTAGCAGCTTACCCTCTACACCATACATGCGCAAAACTTTCCACACTCCTTCTCTGTCGACTTTGTCATATGCTTTTTCCAGATCCATGAATGCCATAAACACCTTATGGTCCTTCTCACAAGCCTTCTTTTCTATCTGTCTCACTGCAAATATTTGGTCCACACATCCTCTGACACTCCTAAAGCCACCCTGTTCATCACTCACTAGGACTTCTGATATCTCTCTTGCTTTCTCTATAATAATTCTTCCATATACCTTCCCTACCACACTCAGTAAGCTTATGCCACGATAATTCTTGCACTCACTTTGCTCACCTTAATTTTTGTACAGAGGTACAATCACAGTCTTTTTCCACTCTGCAGGCACAGTTTCACTCACCTATGCCATCTTACTAATCTCCAACAAGCACTTCATTCCATTCTCTCCACTACACTTAAGCATCTCTGCATACACCTCATCAACCCCAGCTGCTTTCCCATTTTTCAGCGGCTTCACAGCACTCTTCACCTGTGCGAGTGTCATGTCTCCTGGTACTGCATTCCTTCTCTGCACACCCCCAAAACTAATCATGTTTACAGCTGTTCTGCTCTCTCTATTCCCATTCATCAGGTTTTCAAAATATTCTTTCCATCTGGTCCTTATTTCATCTCCATGGGTTAATAACCTACCACCTGCATCCTTCACACCATCACAAGTCTTTCCGCTTTCACTTCTACATTTCCGCAGCTCTTTCCAGAATTACTTTCCATTTTCAGAGTAGTTTGCATTCATTTTTCTTCCTAGATCCTCATTTACCTCCTCCTTTTTTCTCTTCACTAGTCTCTTTATGTGCTTCTTGCTCTCAACATATTCAGTTCTTATTTCAACTGAACCCCTGTTCTGTAACCACTTTAACCACTTCTTCCTCTTTTCCTCCACCACTCTCTTTACCTCCTCGTCCCACCATGCCGTACCTTTCTTCTTTGTTGTTACTCTTGCCACATCACACACCGCTTTAGCATTCCTAACTAAGCAATCCCTATATGCATTCCACAGGCTGTCCAGATCTGTTTCATTCCAATTCAGTAATTCTAACTCCTCCTCTACTTTGGTCCTGTAATCATCTGCCATTTCTTTGATCTTCAGCTTCTCAACTTTCAGTCTTTCTCCCTGAGTGCTCCTCTCTCTCCTGATCCATCTCACTCCTTTCAGCTTGATCTTGCATACCATAATCATATGATCTGACAGACCTCCACATCGTTCTCTCACGGCCCTCGTATCAGCAACCATTCCCACCATCGACCTCTCTACGAGCACGTAATCAATCAGGCTTCTTTCAACATGATCCCTGTTCCCTCTATACCATGTATATTTATGAGCATCTCTGTGTTTGAAATACGAGTTACAAATGCACAACCTCCTCACCTGACACATATCCTTTAGTCTCTTCCCATTATCATTTTCTCCTGGTACTCTACTGTATATCAACCCATTATGTCATCCTCAGGACCAGTGCCTACTCTTACATTCATATCTCCCATCACAATCACTTTATAGCTCCTGGGCATTTCTCCCACTACTTCACCCAGTTCATCCCAAAACCTGTCTTTCTCACTTACTATAATTTCCAACTCGAATACACACACACACACACACACACACACACACACACACACATTTATATATATATATATATATATATATATATATATATATATATTATATATATATATATATATATATATATATATATATATACACGGTATATATATGCACGAGGTGCCACCCAAAAGTTCCCGAAATTTGACTAAACAAGGAAAGAAACTTATGTCACGTCCTAATCACCATCGTTCCTTTCAGCAGACATCGATCCCTGTGCTTCTCCCATGATCAGGACGCCTTGAGCATGAGCTTGTTCAGGATCTTGTACGATTTTCTCCTGGATCTCCTCAGTGATGTCAAACCTTGTTCCTTTCAACTGGATTTTAATTTTCAGAAAGAGAGAGAAATCACAAGGGGGCCAAATCCGGTGAATGTGGGGGGGTGGGGACAAACAACATGTTTTTTTTATGCCAAAAACTGCTGACGAACAAAGGCTGTGTGTGCAGGTGCATTGACTTGGTGAAGCACCCATTTGTTTGTGCGACACTTGTCTGGACGTGTTCACCTCACGTCACCAGATAAAATACGTTGGCAAGTTCCATACAATAGGCTAACAATGTCACAGACATCGTAGATAGTTCTGCAATATTCGAGGATGGTTGCATGAGCTTTGACCACATTGTCACGAGATGAACTGGTGGAAAGGCGACCAGAAAGAGCATCGTCATCTGTTGATGTTCGTCCATTTTTTGAACGTTTAAAAAAGGTAGTAATTTTACGTAACCCCAAAAGCACTATATATATATATATATATATATATATATATATATATATATATATATATATATATATATATATATATATATATATATATATATATATATATATATATATATTAATCGCACATGTTTGTCACTGAGTTATTGGTAAAGTAAAAATGGAGGTAACTTTTACTGGTGGGTACGACTGAAAAAGCAAAGTACTGTTAACAGGACTCTATCTAATCCATCATATTTTCCTCTGCCTCATTTCTGAATATTGCACTTATTATACCTGATGTCACCGTCCGAGTTCATGAAGCCGCTCCCACTCACCCATCCCCATTGACATTTCTTTTTCCTACTTCTACATTCCCTCATATTCTAAGATTAGTAATAAGGTGAATCATACCATACTGCCAAGATATTGTGGTAAACTACCATACATTCATGAGATATGACCTGCTTGGTAACCATAGCTGCACAGCTGCGATGTGTCATCAGTGACACACAGGTACTTGGCATCAAACTCGGCTGTAGCGGCGGGAACTGACTGCTGGTTCTTTTCAAATCTAATTTGCTTTAGTTATCCAATTTTTTTGCTACTTTTGTTATTTAGATAAGAACTTAAAATTAAAAGAAAAAAATGATATTATTTCGTGGCACAGTTCACTCACCTATTCATTAGATTATAATTCGCAAACAATCAGCGATGGCTACAGATAGAAGAGGACAGGGCTTAAGAAGGGGGCGAGGCTTCATGGACTGTCGGTTGTACCCACTCAAGATCCTCTCTTACCCACTCAGTAACTACACCCTGTACATAATATACTGATATCTGCCTCAAGTTACTCGATTAATTTATTATCCAAAGAGTTCCTTCTACAATAAGCATTATCTGTCTCTACCTGAATGTTTTGCTTCGTTATCCATAATTTCCCCTAACGCTTACACATCTGTATGTCTTACAGCTGTACCATCAAATCTGAGAGTGTGAAAGTTTGCACGAGCCCTACCTTTTTACAACAAATCTGAATCAACTGAGACAGAACATATGACTCCACTCCGTAATGTGGGACGCAGATTAATATAAGCTAACAAATGAGGGTCATGGGTGTTGTATAAGTACAGTAATCATTAAAAACAAGGCCTTCTTATATGTTTGTGCACTCACGTGTAGTGATAAGGCTAGTGATATATGACATTTTACTCTAAGGCTTGTTGTTGCCTTACGACAACGTTCATTTTACTGCTCAGTGCCCCATGATATACAGTAATGTTATCAGTGTAAAGCAATGCATTATATCATTATCAGCCACTAAGGTAACTTTTTTCCAGGTACAAGTGACGTTTGAGGGCGACCGAAGACTGCTCGAGTATGATGTGGTTGGAGTTACAGGAAGGAGCAATACTTCTGAGGAAGATTCCTCTATTAAAGTAAGTTTACTTTGTTTTAGGTGTCAGTAAGTTTATATTTTCTCCTCTTTTTGACAAGTTTTTCCATTTGCACTGATGATATGCAGGTTACCATGTACATTTTCTCCTAAACCTTTCTGGATTTTCATGCACATTTCCCACTCATGAAGACTATTTCTTAAACAGGGTGTTTTCATGTGGGAAAAATGCGCATGAGTTCTGCCCTGTTTTAGTTTAAATAATTCATGTAGGACGTGCCTTTATACTAATTTTGATTTCTTATGCCTCTCGCATCGCTGTAACGGTTCATGCTAGAGAAGAAAAGTTCATGTGGGGAGGATGGAGGGGGTGGGGGATGTTACACAACGTGGCTGAGGCAACAAAGCTTCAACACGCTTAGTGAACTGCCCTCGTACCTTATGAGAGTTAAACTATTCTCTTCACCTCCTCTCTTCCTCCTGGCGGTGCAGGTGGAGGTGACATTCAGGAACCAGTTCGGGTACTACATCGGTAACGCCTTCTTGCCCAGTGTCCTTCTCGTCACCATCTGCTACCTTACCTTCTGGTTCAGCCTACACGATTTCCAGGTCAGGGCATGACATGGCAAGCAGGGCAAAGCAGAGCAGGACAGGACTGAGTTTGGCAGGGCAGGGCAGGGCATGATAGGGCAAAGTACGGTGAATAAAACCCACACTTGTAGACGAAGAATATAATTACCAAACAGTTTCGGTGGACACTGCCACCATCTTCAGTGGTCAAGATAGGGAGAGGGAGTGACATATTGACAATACAAGGGTTCCTTTTTATGCGTGTATGTGTGGAAGGGTGGGGTAAAACTTAAGGTATCCCAAATGGTTCATTAAAAAAGCATACCTTAAAGCTAGGCGATCTTACTACGTACCTAAAGACCCCACCACAAAAAAGAAACGCTTCCTCACTTTGCCTTATGTTGCAGACTTGAATATGTTAAAGTTAATAGGTTACAGCAGTGATGTAAATATAACATTTAGGTATACCTCCACCATCAAAGCATTGTTAGTAAAGAACAAATGTACAACATATTCAGAAGCAGGCATATATAAAATTCCTTGCAAAGATTGTGAACTAGTTTACATAGGAGAAACAGGTCGTAGTTTGGAAACACGGATTAAGAAACACAAGTATGCCATAAGAACATGTAATTTAAATAATGCAATATTTAACCATGTTTGTGAAGCCAACCACAGAATTGACTGGCAAGGAAGCCATCTATTGTATAGAAGTCATGAGTTTCGGAAACGATAAATTATTGAAGCCATGTGTATCCAAAAATAAGAGAATTTCAACCTTAGTGAAGGTATGTACAAGATATCCTATAATGAGGTCCCTAGTGGAAATGTCCCTTCCCGCACCGACACAGGTAAGGTCAGATAGGAAATACACCTGATCTGTTCGGTAATGTACCCCCCCATTCCCCTTTGGGTTAGTCCCCGTTTACAATCCACCCAACCCCACCTCACCTTTACCCCACCCTTCCACACACACACACGCATAAAAAGGAACCCTTGTATTGTCAATATGTCACTCTCTCTCACTATCTTGACCACTGAAGATGGTGGCAGTGTCCACCGAAACTGTTTGGTAATTATATTCTTCGTCTACAAGTGTGGGTTTTATTCACCGTCTTTGATTATCACGCAAGAGTGATTCATCCAGCCAATAGGGCAAAGTAGTTCATGGTTCACTTGGTTCAGTCAGGCACCGGTCTCTAGAGCAGTGGTACTTAACCTTTTTTTTTTTTTTTTTTTTTTTTTGTATGTCTTCAGTTTTCACAGTATCTTCTTGCACCGCTTGCCAGAAATTAGTTTTAGTTTCTTCGTACACGTATCTATTTTAACAACAGTTCTACACTACATTCAAGATGGTACAGTAATACAGTAGCGTCACATAGCAATCTAATATATTAATAATACAGCCAACCATGGAGACACACTCACTGGCTAAGAACTTTATTTTAGCAGCTTTGTAACTGAACTGACTGACACGTTTCGCATCTCCCAGATGTGACGTTTCGCACTCTAGGTTAACATACACTGCTTTAGAGCGATGGAGGCAAAACTTATCGCTAAATCCAGCTCTAACTATACGGGTATAATCATTGTGTACGGATGATCATATAAATACCATTACAGGGGTGGGGGGTACGATAAGTACTTAAATGATCAGTACTGCTTATGACGTTCTAAGAAAATTGGCCGAGTTTCGTGGATAGAACAGAAAATATGACTCGCAAACTATAATTTGCATCCCCCCAAAGCACAGCTACTAATATAGGGCACAACCAGTGGACACAGTACAGCTCTTATAGTCTGTAGTTGTTCACCGATGCCTGTCAGATCAACTGTATGGCAAAAGGCAAAAGTTCGTAGGCTTTTCAGCCTGGACATACCATAATATTACTGTGATCACTTGGTGGTAACAGTAACGCAGCTCTCACTTTGTTTATCTCGCTCTGAACCTCGTGAGTGTCATCCAAGTGTGGGTCCTGTTGTCAAGTGATCGCATAAATATTGTGGCGGTACCAGGCTAAAAATGATACAGACTTCTACTTTTGACAAGACATTCATACTGATGTAACCGCTAAATCAGACACTGTCACTGAAAATACGTGATTAAATTATTATTTATAAAATATTTTTTACATACCCTTGTTGGCTCATTCATTTCTTTGTTAGAGGCCATATAACATACCCAGACTGACAACTGATTTTTAAACTAGCAGTTTCCAGATAATGTGAGTAGTGAGGCAAGTTATAACAAGAAATCATAACGGTGTGTGCCGTATAACTGATTGTTGACTTCACAACAGGACCGCATCATGGTGTCGCTAACCTCGCTGCTCGTGCTGACAGGGCTGCTGACCCAGACCTCTCAGTCCATCCCCAAGACCGCCTATCTCAAACTGATCGACGTCTGGTATGTCGCTCTCATCTGTGTCGACTTCCTCATCATCGTGATTCTGGTGGTGATTGAAAGTCTAAGGCGACATGTCAGCTCCTCGACATCACTCAGACCACCAGCAACGATCATGAAGATTGGCACGAATAACCAAGGAAAAGATTCGTCAGTCAGACTGGTGAAGGAAAACCAGAATAATAGCGGTGCTGATAAACTTAATAAGATTTCCATCATAGTGTTCCCCATCTTCTGCCTCCTTTTCTTTACATGCTTCTTTCATGTTGCTTCTGTGTAGTGTGTTGCCCTACCATGCTTGAGATAAAGTTTCAGTCCTTGTTCTGTGCCTACCGTTGATTCTGTACTCATATATTTTATGCCTTCATGCTAAATGTTGACCGCCACACCAACCGCACTGGATGGTAATCATGATGTGGACAACATATTATAGAAAAGAGTGAGCACAAAGTGTAAAAATTCTGAGCATTTTTCCATGACAGATTAATGTGTGAAAGGTCCTACTCCTGCTTATTGTTAGAAATTCTAACACTGAATGGCTTATTCCTTTTTTTAACAGTAGTGTCAATAAAGTATAATTCACTAGTACTAAGTTAATGTTGCAAATAATTTGCCATTATGTAATGAAAGGCTGAATTTCTTAGTCTCACTGATTCGGGTCTTTAATAAATACTCGTGTGAATATTGTCAAAGGATCTATTTTTCGTTCTTTTTTTCCTCACTGAGTCTTCTTCTTAACCCTCAAGATGTGGAGAGTTTCTGTCTGGCGAACATAATCGTCCATCGTATGCTGGAACTTAATACAGTTTTCTGTACTCGGGTAAAACAATCATGGCAGTTTTTAGCCTTTTGGTGGCTTTGTTTCTTTCTTTAGCATAGTTGTTGTTGTTACTGTTGCTCGATGCCAGTTTGTCTTGTCGAGCAGATTCATCGACCATCAGCAAACAGCTGTCTTCCTGCTGCAGACAGTGCCTCACCAGGATATGAACAGAGTTCTTCCACATGGTAGTGTGGGGATAACTGGGGAGGCATAGCCCCAAACAGGATGAACTGTTTATAGGATATATATATTAGCAGCAGTCTCAGCCCGGACTTAGACTACTTGCTAAATTTGGTTGAGTTTCCCGCCTGGGAGTGTTGTGCCAGGTCAACTACCGGATCTTGTCCCCACGTCACTCCCATGGTGATACCTACCGGGACAATGGTAACCATGTACCTACTACCTTTCGCAGGGTAACGGGTGCTACACGCCCTTGCCCAAGGGTGACCCGGGACAATGCAGGGCGGGGGTATACATCGTCCCTGAGCCAGGCACATGCTCTGGCCGCATATCCCACCTTCATTCCAGTAAAACTGTACCGTTAGCCACACTACACAACAAAATAAGTCATTTTCAGGTTAATGATAAGCTCTGAGCCATGTGATTTCCTAATCTTTTTCTTCTTTACAGATAGTTGTTTAGCATACACATTTATACATCTCCATCTATCAACATAAATCTTACATGCACAGTACAAGTGTGGTCAGAAAGTGTTGATAGTGGTTGGCAAATTCAGCTTATTAAGAATCTGACATATATTTCAGTTATTCCTTGCACAGTATTCCCTTCCAGCATCCACACACTTGACAACATTCCGGCCACATACAGAAGTATCACTGGAGTTCTTTCTTGAGGCTCTTAAGGATATTTAATACAGTATTTAGATCAGACGTATTCATCCGTGTCAACGTGATGTCTTTTCATCACGAGCATTACAGTAGTTTGGGGAACTGCCATTCGCAGCATGACGATGAAGCAGGGAAGTAATGTGGATGTGGAACTAGTAGATTTATTTGCCCCACAACAAATAAATAAATAAATAAATAAATACGTTCGGTAACAAGCACTGCGTGGTTGAGCGCATTATCGTGATCAGAAGCCACCAGCCACTTCACTTTTTGAGCTTGAATCCGGGTGACGTTATTTCTTGCTGATCATTGTTGCTATTCGACGGTTTTTATCAGCTCAGGAAAGGCCTTCGATACTGAAGGGCTTTATTGTAGCTACAACTATCCCCTTAATTCGAAAACTTTACCATAAGGTAAACAAAATCATCATGAGAATGAAAGAATGATATGAAGAAGACATCAGCAGGGTTGTTAAGTCCTAGTACTGCACACACACACACACACACACACACACACACACACACACACACACACACACACACACACACACACACACACACAAGAATTCATGTTTCCATTTTGCCTGACTTTATAAGAACATGAAAAGAAAGGATAACTGCAGTAGGCCCGTTGACCCATGCTAGGCAGGTCCTGTAAGAGTAAGACTAAAGTATTTTAGTTAAACAAGGACAGTAAAGCAGAAAACTCTCCCTCGCCCACCAGTGGAGGCCAGGAGAGAGAGAGAGAGAGAGAGAGAGAGAGAGAGAGAAATGGAGAAATGAATTCCCCGAGCTAGGCAACTAAGGCCATATAGCCCCGCTGGGGTTACAGGAGGGAGCTACCCCTCCCGGCAACGGAAGCCCGGGCGAGGCTCGAACTTGTGACCTCCCGATCACAAGCTCAGCGCGCTACCACTGTGCTACCGCGCCCCCCAGAGAGAGAGAGAGAGAGAGAGAGAGAGAGAGAGAGAGAGAGACCACACAGCATGGCAAAACTTGTGTGGAATTTTTACGGTAACTAGACCAAAAATCATAACAAATCTTTACCTCGCAGAAGCTTATCTACCTTTCTTTCATAGAATTCAGTCATTGCTCCGGCCTCAAATTGCAAATATGCCTCTTCTTTGATGTTTATATTTTAATATTCTTATAACTTAATTACTTCCTGGTAAAATTTTGATAACGTGCATGTTTAAAGTTCTTTTGGGTATATTGATGAGTCTATCTGTCTTATCAATCAATCAATCAATCTACCTATAGATAGATATAGTGTGACTGATTAATTGATATCATTGTGCTGGCCTACTATGCTTGTCTATTTGGCAGCCACCTGTAAATGCAGAGATTAAAGTGCCATTACCACAGTGGCAGTTGGTTACCGGCAAAACAGTGCAGCACTAAATAGAGCATGGCTTGCTTTGGAACATATGAACTGCCGGAAATCTCTATGGATGCTCCACCACGCATACACGTGTATAGTGAGAGAGAGAGAGAGAGAGAGAGAGAGAGAGAGAGAGAGAGAGAGAGCATGTGGAGAGGGCAAGTCTCTTGCGCCCCTCCAGGACAAATTTTGAGCTTCCATACCACGATCACCACCACCATATGAGTGTGCTCTTTACTTGTTGTATGCAAAGTTTTGATATCATAATCTCTCTATACAGTAAAACTAGAAAGCACTCAGAGAGCGCATACCTCCGCCAATGTCACTGCGGGATACGGATCCACATCTACCCCAAAATTCTTTCTTGGCCCATGACCTACCCTTTCACAAAACTGCATTGAAATTCACAGAGAACTTTTGGAGATATTGTGTGGTCAAACAAAAAATTCCTGGATCCGGATGATGATCCAGATCACCACCAGACCCTAATGGATTATTCCTTGGGCCATGCCCCCCCCCCCCGCCCTTCCCCCAAAAAAGCAAGATCCTGTCTTAACTTTCTGAGTAATCCCGCTAACAGATAAAACTATAGCACCAGTCGAGCAGGGCAGTACTCCCAAGGTGGATGGAAAGCTGATGACAGGGAGAGCTGGAGCTCCCGTTTCATCAGCCTTCAGGACTAGTTCTTGACCATCCCCTTTTGCTGAACTTTTTCAGTGTTTCAGTAACACAGAGAGTAGGCCACCATGCTCTTCAGTGCAAGTTTCTCTATCAACACCAAACTACATGCACAGTACACACTACACTACCTTTTCAAAATTTCAAAATTAGAAAAGAAAAATGGCAACAAATAACCAAGCCTAGGAGTCCCCAAGGGGGGGGTACCATAAATGCCCCCACCATCCACCCCTGTCCCGGTGACGACTCAACGAGCTGCCTGGAACCACTGTCTGACTCACTTCTTCACATCTGCAACATTCGTGGCCTTTCCTCTAACTTTCATTCTGTTGAGCACTACCTATTCTCCTCTAAACCTCAACTTTTCCTAGCTGAGACTCAGCTCTTAGAGGCAACTGATAGCAAACCCTTTTCTGTATCCACCTACTTTCTCTATATTCATTTCAAACCTAAAGGCGGCTGTTGCGTATATGTATGTAACAACATACCTTGCTCTCGTGTTCCTGAACTTGATTCTTCTAAATTCTCTACTCTCTGGCTTCAGCTTTCCTGTCACTCTCTGACTAAATATATTTCCACAGTTTACTTATCCCTCAATTCTACTGACTATGAAAAATTCTTTGACTATCTTATTTCTACAATGAAACACATTCTATCCATTTCTCCTTTTTCTGAAATCTCCATTCTAGCAGATTTCAATGTTCACCACTACCTTTGGCTCTCCTCTCCTTTCGCTGATCCACCTGGTGAACAAGCCTACATCTTCCGATCCTTAATGACCTAGAGTAGATTGTACAGCACCCTACCCGTATCCCTGACCATCTTAGAGAGAGATCCAACGTACTTGACCTCTTACTTACAACTAATCCTTCTGCTTACACTGTTAACCTTTCCTCTCTGTTCTGCTTCTCTGATCACAACCTTATTACCTTTACTTGTCCTATCACTCTGGTACGGCTGGTGGACCCTCCAAAGAAACGTCGATTGTGGCACTTTGGAGCTGCGGATTGGGAGGCCCTCAGGCAGTATTTCTTTGATTTTAACTGGAATGATTATTGCTTCCGTGGCTGAGAGCCATCTGAGTGTGCCTTGCACATTACAGAGGTTATTCTCTCGGGCATGGAAGCATACATTCCCTTCTCATATCCTTTGACTAATGCAAGAAAGCCTTGGTTTAATCACGCTTGTTCTAGTGCTGTCCATAACAAGGAGGGACCTATAAAAGGTACCAGAGCCAACCCTCCCCTAAATCACATCTTTTTTTATGTTTCTGCCCGGAATCGTGCTAAGTCTGTTCATTGCTCTGCTAGAAATAATTTAATCCATACTAAATGCTCTAAACTCTCCAACTCGAATTCTTCCCACTCCTTCTGACACCTTGCCAAACACCTTTCTAACAACTTTGCCTCATCATCCTTCCCTCCTCTTTTCTATTCTGATGGCTCTGTAGCTATTTCTTTTACTGTTAAAGCAGATCTCTTCACTCAGACTTTCTCCTCCATTCTTGATTCCAGTGCTGTTCCTCCATCACTTCCCCTCTCTGACTCCCTCATGGCTGACATTAAAATTTCTTTAGCTGATGTATTTTCTGACATCACTGGCCTCAATACTAACAAGACATACGGGCCTGATGGAATCCTTCCTGTAGTCCTCAAGAACTGCGCTTGTGTGCTTACACCCTGCCTAGGTAAACTCCTGTGCCTTTGTCTATCAACTTGTACCTTTCCTTCTTGCTGGAAGTTTGTTCTTATTCAGCCAGTCCCAAAGACGGGTGACAATTCCCAACCGTCTAACCATCGTCCAATTGCTTTAACATCCTGTCTCATAAGTTCTCAAGTCAATTCTCAACAGAAAAATTTTAAAGCATCTTTCCTATCACAACCTTCTTTTTGATAGTCAGTATGGGTTCCATCAGGGACGCTCCACTGCCGATCTACTTACCTACCTTTCAGACTCCTGGTCATCCTCCTTTCGGGACTTTGGCGAAAGCTTTGCCGTTGCACTTGACATCTGAAAGGCTTTCGATTGAGTCTAGCATAAATCTTTAATTTCCAAACTGCCCTCTTACGGTTTCTATCCTTCTATCTGTGCCTTAATTGATAGCTTCCTTCCTGATCGTTCTACAGTATAGCCGCTGTTGTAGACGGCCATTGTTCTTCTAGATCTATCAATAGTGGTGTTCCTCAGTGCTCTGTCCTATCACGAACTCTCTTCCGTTTATTCGTCAACGATTTTCTGAGCTGTACATCTAACCCTATCCGCTTGTATGCTGATGATTCCACCCTTCACCTTTCCATTCAGTTCTCGCAACGTCCAGCTCAGCAGTTACTTCAACAAACTAGGGATGAGGCTATGGCACACCTAATGACTGACTTGGCTCGTATTTCTGAAAAGGGTAAAAATAATCTTATTGTTTTTAATGCATCAAAGACTCAGTTCTTACACCTATCAACCCGACAAAATTATTCACAGGAGTACCCACTAATGTTTAATAATATCCAGCTCAATCCTGTATCATCCTTGAACATGCTTGAGCTTTCATTTACTCAGGACTTATCTTGGAAAGATCATATTACACCTCTAGTAAAATCTGCTTCCAAGAGATTAGGTGTGCTAAGCCGACTCTGTATCTTCTTTACCCTGAACAGTTGTTGACTTCATACACTGGTTTTATTCGCCCCTGTGTAGGGTACAACTCTCATGTGTGGGGAGGATCTCCACATACAACTCTTCTCAATAGGATGGAGTTAAAGGCTTTTCGTCTCTTTAACTCTCCTCCTCTTCCTGGCTTCCTTCAACCTCTGTCTCTTTGCTGCACTATTGCATCTTTACCTCTTTTCTATTGCTGCTTCAATGGTCACTGCTCCTTTGAACTTTCTGCTTGCATCCCTCCACCTCTACAACAGGCACGTAGCACCCGTCTAGCAGCAAACTCTCATCCCTTTTTTCTCCAACTCTCTAATGCAAGAGTTAACCGTTATTCCCACTCCTTCATTTATACTACTGGTCATCTCTGGAACTGTCTCCCTCTGTCTGTATTTCCTACTTCCCATGATCTCCAGTGTTTCAAACGCAGTATGTCCAGGCATCTCGAAATGAACGGGTCTTGAATATGGCCCTGTTTTGTAATGTTTTTGTTTTTCCTTGGCGGGAACAGTTTGTGGGCTCATGACCTTTGGTTCCTTTTTCCTTGCATAAAAAAAAGACAACTAGACAAATAAAATTACCATAGACTAAGCACTTGCTGGATTGATCCGATTCTGTCTGCTTAGTTTCCACCCGCATGCAAGCAGTCATGTGTCTGCTTAGTTTTCATCAGCGTGTTGGCAGTCACGCACCTGTTAAGTTTTTCCCAGGCGTGCAGGCAGCCATTTGGCGAAATTTTTCGTGCTTCATTGCAAAGCACAGGAGGGTTTAGAAAGTCAAAAATTGCATTGCCAGGTGCACCAGAAGTTTCTCTTTAATTTTCTTTTGTAAAAATGATTTTCGTATTTTGAAAAAAAATAATGGCGCCTGGGCCGGCCACTGGGTCCCGACGTTTTCTGGACGCATGGCCATTGAGGGGTTTCAACCCCCACCCAGTTCAGAGCCTTTGAACGATTTTGATGCAAAACAATAGGCTTTATAGGATTATGGATATCTGACTTCTGATTTTTTTTTTTTTTTTGAATGATTGTTGCAAAATGATGACCTGTAGAGTGCAGACAAACAAAGAGACAGAGAAACATAAGGAACTGACCAACATGCTTGCCAAATCTTTCGATTCCGGCAAGCAACAAACCAACGCGGGCAAAAGCATAACCTTCTTGGCGGAGGTAATAAAATTATGTACTTAAATGTTAATGTTTATCCCAGACACCAATTCATAGCCTATTGATCGTACCATTGCTCTGAATACAGTCCAAACACACTCCAGGCAAATCCTCAAAAGTTTATATTGGAAAATAAGTATTTATAAGTACCAAAACATCAATATATAGTTTGAAATATGCCTATCAATATAATTATTTGTACCTTTAAGTCAATATTTATGCAGATGCATGCCTGACAAGACGAGTTGGCAATCTAAAGGGGAAGCACAATCTTTTAAGTTTAACGCATTTTCACACTGTCCTTATTTTTCTCATGAACAGTTAAATTCAATAGCTTTTTTAACCGAATATCAGATAATGAGCTTTATTTGACCCTACACTTGACCCTATATTATATATATATATATATATATATATATATATATATATATATATATATATATATATATATATATATAAATATATATTAATATACTTTTGCAAGAAAAATTGCAGTTCACTGCAGGTTTAGCAATTCAAGTGCCAATTATATAAATGAATGCCGATTCAGTATTCGTTGAATCACTCACTCACTGCATTCCTAGCCCACACAGGGCTCCTAATCCTTCTTGAAGGCAGCCCTGGGTAAAGCCTGGGCTTTTCCTTGAAGGCCCTTGGATGACCGTGTGGCCTTTACTTCCTCTGTGGTCGTGGCAGGTGAGTTGACCTTCTGCAGGTCCTGAGCACATCGCTAAGGCACTACCACTGTTTCTTAGTGGTTGGGGGACTGTACCAAGGTCTTCTGGGTTATGCAGTCTTCCTGGAATGCATTTCAGTGGTGTCCCTGCCCTAGCCATGAGGACTTTCACCGTCGTAAGGATGGGGAATGGAAGAAGACACTTAACCAGGCTTGGCGCTCTGCCTGGTTTGATTAGTGCTTGAGCCTCTCATTCTCCAATTCGTCATCCCAACATGGTCCTTTATTTGGACAATAAAGGACAGCCCTGCCACCCATTCATATCCCGTGGTGGAGGAGGGTACCCTCCTCATAGTCTACCAGGACAAGGCTGTCTTCTTGGTCAACCTTTTGGGGTCCAAGTTGGTACCTGTGCTTCACTTCGAGGTCTCCAGTAGTTGCTATGAGTCACTCAGGCTGGTATCTCCTCCCCTCCTCCTTCATGCTTGGCCTTCCCCTTTACCAAGGCGGAGCTTGCCTCTCGTCTGTGACTTTTACCACTTAAGTGTGTGCCTCAGATTTTGTCCCCAGTGAGTTTCTGGCCCATATCTCCCTGCCCCATCAGGCCTCTCTTCTTGATATCTTTAATGATACGTGGGCCCTGAGGGTCTTCTCTTCATGCAGGAAAGCCTCTCACCTTCCCACCCTCTCCAAGCCAAGGAGGGACCCTTCTTCTCCAGCTTCATACAGGCCAACAGTGTTACTATCCAAGGCACTGTTGGGAAGGTGCTGAAGTGGATGGTGTGCTGCCGGCTTTCTTGGTGGCTTGAGCATGACTGCCGCATGCCTGTGATTCATTGTGGATTTCTCCCTGGGAGGGGGGCACCTGATGTCCTCCAGTCTGACCATCACATTCACTGGGCATACTGTCACCAACAGATACTCCTGTCAGTCTTTGTGGATTTCCAGAAGGCCTCTGACTCTGCCTTTCATGATGAGATCCTTTACAAAGCATGTTGTCTTGGTGTCATTGGCTCTGCATTTGCCTGGGTCTGGAGTTATTTGAAGGAGCTCCCTAGGGGGTACTGTATTTACTCCTCCCCCACCCCGGTCAAGTGAACAGTACCACAGGGATCTGTTCTTAGTCTCCATCCTTTTATTGTCTTAATGTCTGGCCTCCTTGTCCTCCTGGAGTGTGTCTTGGTTTATGCTGATGATGTTTTCATCCTTTGAAGTGCTGCTTCATTTTTGGAGGCCCAACATTGCCTCCAACAGGCTGTGGATGCTTTTGCCACCTGGGCTGCAGACTGGGGATTTACAGTTAATGCACATAAGAGTGCTCTATGTTCTTATGTGCTTCAGCCATGTTGGCTTCCATCCATGTTGATGGTTGAGCTTGTTGGGAAGCCTTTCACCCTGCTGATCAGTCACAAGTTTCTGAACCTTCATCTGGACAGTCCCTGTTTCAACTGGACCCCTCACATTGACTGTCTGCCGTCAGCATGCCTTAGGCACCTGGACATCATGAAGTGTGTCACAAGAGTTCCCTGAGGTGCTGTTCAAAGTACCATCCTCTATCTATATCTGACGTTCATCAGCAGCAAGCTTCCATATGGTTCCCTCCATTATGGATTGGCTGCTTAGACTCATCAACTCACCTCAGGAAGTTTTATGTTGCACAGAACACAACACTTCGATTTGCCTTTGGTGCCTTCAGGTCTACCCCTGTTGTTTTAACTCATGTGGAGTCTGGAGTGATGCCCCTCTCCATCTATTGCATTGGAGTTGGACTGACGGCTGCTCTGTCGCATTTCTGCCCTTCCCTTTGGCCAACCAGTCTCCTCCTTTTACTGCATTTTTATGGTCCTTTGCCAGCCTCTGGAATGAAAATGAGTGCAGTTTCCCTTCATTCTATGCGGCATCCAGGCCTGCCACACCCGTCTCTAGAGCTTTCCTGGCCTGCCTCAGTTGCCTTGCACCTCTCTGTCCCCCCTCGGATGGATTCGTCTGTGATTATCTCCCTCTATCTCCCGGTGCCTTTCTTGAAGTCAGTTGATGTAGTCTTGGCACAACAGCTCTTTCTTTCCAAGGATTCCTGTTTCCATGGAAATGCTTTTAGAATTTACATGGATGGGTCCCACTCTCCCCTCCCCCCATTACACTTTGCCTTTGTGGCCTACCTTGATGACCTTTCCTTATGCCAAACTTGGTCTTTCAGTGAGTGACATGATGTTCTGACTGTGGAACTCCTAGGAACCCTCCAGGCCCTTGAGTTTATATGTACCATCCACCACCCTAACTGGTTGTTTTATATATTAACTTACAGTCTTCACTTACCCTCCTGCTCACAGATCATTCAGTGACTCAAGTCAGGGTTATCCATGCTATTTTGGAGCACCTCTTTCACCTTGCCCCTCCTGCCCCCTGGCTCTTTCCCCTTCAGTGGATCCTCTCATATGTAGGCATCTGTGACAATGAAATTGCAGATGCAGCAGCAAGGTGGGCACTGATCCACAGCACGTTAGTAACTGTGGCACCTGATCCTGCTGCATTCCCTAACCGCACATGAAGTGTCTACATGTCGTAATGGGATGCAAACCTTGTGACTGACCCTGCCTATCACCTGGGGCATTTTGGCACTGACTCTTCTGCACATCCTTGGGTTCACCATCCCCGTTGGGATGTTGATGCTGTCATCACCAGGTTGTAATTGGGCCATATGGGCCTCATAAGTCTCCTGTATCATTTGGGTATGATAAGACATCCTTGATACAAGTGGTGTCCCCAGGTTAGAGACCATAGGCCATTTTATGCCGTGGTGCTAAAGGTTCCACTCCCTCCACACACTCTTGAGAGACTGCCTGGCACATCTGGGAATTTTCAACCTGTCTCTAGATATCCTCTTGGGGAGAGGGGAGGGTGATGTGGATCCTCGGTTATGGCAATGTGTTGTGCAGTACACATCTGACTTTATCCATTTATCTAGGCAGCTCTCCTGCATTTTACATGAGACCCTTAACAGTTTGCACTGGAAAGGCATTGGGCCAATGTTTTTGCTGTGTACCTCAAACCCACAGGAAGAATAAAAAGAAGAATCCCTAGCATCCTCATGCATACATACTCCTAACAACATTCAACAGCTTCTCATCTGCTTCATATATTTTCAGTGCCTTCCACATTCTTTATCAATCTACTCTGCCATATGCTTTATCCTGACTCATGAAGGCAGTATACAATTCCTCTCCTTACTTCTCCGCTAAATATTTTAGAGTGAATATCAGATCAACGTAACCTTTCCTATCCTAAAACGACATTGTTCTGCACCAACTAAATCCCTATAGTCGTTTTTTTCCAGCTGATGTAAATGTCGACAATCGACATCCCACCCGCCAGAGTTAGCAATCATAAACATTACCACTTGCCTTCGGACAATGGTGCCGTCAACACCTCTGTATGATCCTTGCTGATTTCCGTATTCTTTTGTGTATACACATAATTTTCACATATGTGTTTTCCCTGTCACCTACCTAGTCAAAATAGTATAGTAAATATGTGCGGATTCTTAATCTCATTTAATATTTGAAAAGGATAACATGTCCTGTCATTCCACTCCAGCCCACAGCATGTTTCCTCGGTGAGTGCAGCTAATGCTACAACCAATCATGCATGGAGAATCATTGAACAACAAGGAACAACAACAAAAAAAGTTGAAGTATGACTAATAAATGCATCCCCTGTCACATCGTGGTGGATACTGAGTGAACTAACGGCCAATGGTTAAAATGTCACGATCTACTGAGCAAAAAGTTGCCACATATTATAATATTCGTGTATTAACCATCCCAGGCACGTTGACGCAAATCGCGTTCTTTGTGGTTTGGCAGATAAACGCACGTTGATGCGAACTGCGTGAAAAAGCAGAAAACACGCCGTCAAAAGAAAAGTTTTCAGCCGATTTGCATCAAATTTGGACACGTTCTAGCAGGCGTGTTTCTCATCCGAGGTAAAGATTTGGCAACACTGTAGAGCCTCCCAGGAGCCTGCCCATAGCGAGAAACCTCAGTGGATCACAAGGAGCCAGGCCGTGAGGCTGCGTCATGTGTGCTGTCCCTTTAAATCACCCTAATCCTCCCCCTCCTGCCTGAGTTGAAGCCCCAATGGACTGAGTGTGATAATATATTATTTCTGAGCATAATTTGAAGTGATCTTGTCGATGGAACATAGATATATGTCTTGAGAAGAAATGGTGCCCGTTTTCAGTCGTTAGGCCAAGGGACAAAATGCATGTTACTGCAGAGAGGTTTCGCCACTCCACGTCCCCTGGTACCTATGCTGTGACTACACATACATATAGAGAAAAGCTAATGCCTAAACTGTATAGTGCGTGAAAGCTATAGCAGCTTGCTCTGTGATATATTGGAACTAGCATGCGTTATGTACCCCATAGCCAGAGTGTGGAATGGGGCAGGCATTACCTGTATGCCGTAGTTGGGAAGGGATTATTAGAGGTGTTGAGGGATGGCTATTGTGGTTGTCATACTGTACAGTATATGCGTATGAATTTGTGTGAAATATAAGGCCAACATGCTGCTAGCATTCATGAAGGAGTGTGGTGTGTGCCAACATATCACTGAATCGTAAATCTCAAGGCAAAAGTGCTGCATCACAGTCACTTTGAACCGAAGTAAGGAACATAAATAACAGCAGAGGTAGGAGTGGAATAATTGTGGTAGTCATGTATTTGCATATGATTTTGTATACAGTGAATGTGAATTAAGCTGCGAGTGTTTGTGAAGGGATAATCTTGGGGTGCATAGTGTAGATTGGTGATACCTTAGTGGCAGGTGTGCAGGGATGTCATGATGCTGGGCAACCACGTGCATCACTGAACAGGTACTGTAACTTGCCAAGACATTCAGTGAGAAATTATACTTTATGTACAATGAACGTGAAATGTGTAGCGAGTGTTCGTTGTGGGATATTGCGGGAGCGTAGCGTAAGTTAGCAATACCTTAGCGGCAGGTGTGTGGGGACAAAAGAATGCTGGGCAATGACATATGTCATTGAACAGATACTGTAACTTGCTAAGACATTTAGTGAGAACTTATACTTTATGTACAATGCACTTGAAATGTGCTGCAAATGTCCTTGAAGGGATTCTGTGGGTGCATAGCGTAGGTTAGCGATACCTTAGCAGCAGGTGTGCGGGGACGTCAGGACACCAGGCAACCACGTGCGTTGTTGAACAGGTACTGTAACTTGCTAAGACATTAAGTGAGAAGTTATACTTTATGTACAATGAACGTGAAATATTCAGCGAGTGTTCATTGTGGGATATTGTGGGTGCGTAGCGTAGGCTAGCAATACTTTAGCGGCAGATGTGCAGGTGATGTAAGGACGCTGGGCAACGACGGACGTCAGTGGACGGGTACTGTAACGTGCTAAGACATTTGTTGATTATTTATGATTTACATAAAATGTTTGTGATATGTGTCATGAGTGTTTGTTGTGGGATGTGGGTGTGTAGCGTATGTCAGCAATATCTTAGCAGCAGTTGTGCAGGTGATATAAGGACGTGGGGCAATGATGGACGTCAGTGGACAGGTACTGTAATGTGCTAAGACATTTGTTGATTATTTATGATTTATATATAATCTTTGTGATATGTGTCACGAATGTTCATTGTGGGATGTGGGTGCATAGCGTATGTCAGCGATACCTTAGCGGCAGGTGTGCAGGTGATGTAAGGACGCCGGGCAACGACGGATGTCAGTGGACAGGTACTGTACCATGCTAAGACAATTGTTGATTATTTGTGATTTATAATAAAATGTTTGTGATATGTGTCACGAGTGCTCGTCGAGAGATATTTTCATGTGTTGGGGGAACCTTGGGGGAAGGAGGGAATATATATATATATATATATATATATATATATATATATATATATATATCTTTGGCACACACCCACGGACGAAAGTGCACAGGTATTACACCGTGCAAAGACACTGAAAAGTCGTTTATATGAACTGTTCGTAAATGGTGCAGCAATTGGCCATACAGAACTATATAACGTCACTTGTGTAGTGTTACTATCAGTGGAAGGTGTTGCATGACAGTGAATAATATCTCTTGTTTTTCAGCCGAGAATCTAAAAAGCTCATACTGGACTTTGTGTGTCAGTGCTTGCCACAGTGGAGAAGAGGGGTTTGTCTTCTGACAAGTGGCAAAAGGTTCTCTTCGAAGAGGAGACTGAGAGCGAGGAGGATGAGGAGCTGAGTGATGCTTCAAGTGAGGAGGTCTGGGACGATGTCCAACGCCATTCCCCTCAGGTAGCTTTGCCCCCATCCCTACCACGATGGGAGCAGACACCACCAGTGTCGGGACTATTAGCCCAGCCATCATCTTCACTTGGATGACAGGCATCGCCTTTGCTTGGACCTCTCACTGCAGCATCCAATGCAGTCGCTCCACCTCAACCCTCCAGTTCCCCCTTGGCCAAGCCCATGTCACCAGTAGCAGGACCTAGTTACGTGACACTGGCACCTGCAAGCAGCACAGTGTCTGTGTCACAACTGGTGCAGGATACGACGATGTCATCATCCCCTGCCCAGTCAACAAGGGCTCTGTCTCCGACAGCATTCATCCCCCCCGATGTTTTGCATCAGCAGGAGACAGTCTTGTCGTCCTCATCTTCGGAACCCTCACCACCTCGACGAGACCGGCATGGTCCATGGCCCGGCTATGGGGGGTTGCCAAGGGGTGTCTGAGGAGTACGAAGGGTGTCGGTAAGCCAACCCACTCCCACCAATGCAGGTGTTACCGCAGAGGATCCAGGGTGGAGCAGTGGCCCATTCACACCAGCTAATGGACCCTTCAAAGGATCCCAAGGAATGAGGGTGGATCAGCCAACATCGCCTCTCCAGTTCTTCCAGCTGTTTTTCACCAGGGAGTTGTTGACATATCTCACCTGCAAGACCAACAACTACGCATCATTCCCGGGGACTGTATTGGACGCATGGTTCATCTGCAATGACGAGGAGATGGTCAAGTTCCTGGGGCAGTACTTCTTCATGGGGGTTGTGAATATGTTGACCATCAGGCATTAAGGCCATGTCACACAGTATGTCCACTGCACGACAAAGGATGACTTGCACTTTTTTGCCGAGTCAAAACGAATCACTCAACCACCACACGAGCCTCCCACCACACGATAGCCACTCGACGGTCGTACGACACCCATTCGACACCCACTCGACACACATGCTACTCACACGTTACTAACACAATCGCGAGACAATAAATAGTTTAATGGCCAGGATTCTCACTCAACTCTGGCATGCATTCAACACAATAACAGCACAATAACTATGTATTTGGTCGTTTGCAATACGACATCTTCACGACGTGCTCACGGTCGTACACGACATAAGCACGATTGCGAAACGATCACTATGACGATAGTACCCTACACGGACTCGAGCCATGCCATCGACAAACGGGACCAGGACCTGCCAAGGCTGTGAGGGACTACCTCATGGACTACTACAGCTGATCAGAGAACATGCTGCCATGGCAAGAGACAGTCGACAAATCACAAAGCAAAAATAATCTAATAGAAAATAACCATGACCCTGTATGCAATATCTTTAACATTTTAACATCCCATTGAGAATTGTATATTTTCCTGATTGCAAAATTTGTGTGCTGTCAGACATCATTTGAATACAAAGTTTTCAGATATTGTTAAGGTGTTTTGTTATTTGTATGTTTGTCACTTTTCAATTCTCAATGACTTCTTTTAAGTTCAGTATAGCCATAAATATTAACTTGTATTCCCATTAACTTGTATAATATTGTAATGTTTCCACAATAATTTTTATTCTTATTTAGTATTCTTTAATATTGTAACATTTCCCAATCTATTTTGTAATCTCATTTATACTTCAAAAATAATTTTAATGTTTCAATAAATAGTTTTGTTATTACTTGTATAATATTGTAACTTTTCCAATGATCTTTTGTACACATAAACCGTGTGTCACAGGAGAAACGAGACGAGTGAGTTAGCCTGTATATATTTACCCCTGTTTTTGTAACCATTACATGTTTAGTTTTTATAATAGCATTTGTAATATTATTTGTCTTCCAAATATTTCTTATTTCATTTCATTTGATGATTTTCAAAATTATTTTCTATGTATACTATGTACAATAAAAATTAATCGCAATATTGGAAGGATATAGTAGAAAATTTGCTAGTTGAAAATCTGTTAACATTTATTTTTATGTATTTATAAACATATCATTTATTTATGAAAATGTAACCTAACATTGCTGAAAATGCTACACCTGGCAGAGAAGACCATATGTCACTTAAAAAAAAAAAAAAATTGTACCACCTGACAAAAAAGGCCATATGGAATTAAACAGAAATTAATGAAACAGTAGCACCTGGCAAAGATGTTAGAGCACCTGTCAATGAAGGACATATAGATGGAGGTTCTTAAACACAAACGTTATCTATGTCTCCTATGTTCCGCTCCTGGGAATTGTCACATATCCTCGGGGTCACAGGATGGGGTACCTCGTCCACTACTGCCCTCACCTCAGGTCTCCCGTAGGTGGGGGTGCTCGTTTTTCCAGGACCTCGGTGTACCTGGTACAGTGATTTGTTTACCACCATTGTAAACAGATGGCCCTGCAACGGAAAGTGGCTCGTACTGAAGTTTGGTGGCATGTTGAGGTTGTTCGGGACACTGCATTGGAACTGGCTGAGGAGAGTCAGGGGTGATGACCCTAGGCGTGGGTCCAGTCCCATGTGTGTAACTTTTAAATCCTTGGACCAGCTTGAAGAGCTCAGTACAATATTGGTCCTGGTCCCTTTGCTCCCAGTCCAGCACACTTGATGCAGCATACTGGTGGATGTGCTTGAGTTGCACCTGACGCTGGTTTTCCGGGAGGTGCACTGCCTTCCACTGCTCCAAGGCCGCAGCATGACTTTCCTCCGCCTGACGCAGCTGTGTATGAAAAAGAAGATGTGATTAGCCATATGCTCAAGGTACGGTCACCTCCTGAAGTGATGGCACAAACTCCATAATAAATTAATAGAAAACTGTTCCATCACTTCTGCAGGTGACTGTACGTGAAAAAGCACAAAACATAAGACTAAGTAGAAGAATTGCGAGTATAATGATCAATTTTATTAAAATTCTGGATGTTAACTTATTTCATAATAGCCACACCTTTAAACAATTATATATTGTCCAGTTTCATGTTGTATGTGTATTTGTATGTATGTGCATCTGTGTGTTTCCTTGTGTGTGTCAGAGAGATTGGGAGTGATGTTTATTTTTTTTATGGACAGTCTGGAAAAACTTACCGTTTCCAACAGTTTTTTTTCTTGCAATTCCGTTTCCCTCCGTTGCTGGGAGGTGCTTGTTGGCAGCTGTGAAGGGCATCTTGTGAGGCCAGACGTCCGCGGCTGTGGTTTGTCGGGGTTGTCCACCACCGCCACCTCCTTCTGATGTACTTGGCTCTTGCTGTTGCTGTCCGTTTGGCTTCCCTCCTCTCCGCGCGTAGTGTCCGCACGTGCCTGGTTGACCTGTATGGGAGTAGGATATTAATTTGATTAGAGTGCATATATTATATATATATATATATATATATATATATATATATATATATATATATATATATATATATATATATATATATATATATATATATATATATATATATATATATATATATATATATATATATATATATATATATATCATTATCTATCTTTCTGTATCTATCTATCTATCCATCCATCCATCCATCTCTCTATCTATCTATCTATCTATCTATATATATCATTATCTATCTATCCATCCATCCCTCTCTCTCTCTCTCTATCTATCTATATATATATATATATATATATATATATATATATATATATATATATATATATATATATATATATGTAAGAAACTGAACAAAGTTTTTAAAACACTGACCATCGAGACAGCCCAGAACAGGGCTGCCTGTGGTAAATGACACTGTAGATTTAAAAAAAAAAAAAAGTAAATACAAAATAAAAAGGATACATATTGCAAAATACCTTGCTTTTCCCGGTAGGACACCTGACGATGTGGGGTCGCAGGAAAGAGAAGGCCTGTTTAATCCACATTCCCCTCTCCATCAGCGCCTTCGCCTCCTGGCCGGACATCAACTGAATGAGTTTAGCGAACCTCGTTCGCATACTTTCAAGCCATTTATGGAGACATTGTTCTGAGAATTAAAGAAAAAAATTACTCTAGAGGTATAAAACGGATGTATTGTACACGGCAGAAGCAATGATGAATGCATTGAATAATATGTATCAAGGTACTTCACTTTACTTAGTCATCAAATATATATAATCACTACCGCTCCTGTACGTGTTCGAACACCTTAATCTGTGGCTGCACCGCACTACATATAAATTTGGCACATTTCACAAAAATAATCTTAAATAATCGAACAGTCCACGTATAAACAGAGTCTAACGAAGCACATTTCTTGTATCAGTTTGATAAATTTGTGAAAGACAATATTCGTATAACACATATGGCATATCCCGGTACTTTATGAAGCATATTACTGAACATGATAAAACACTGTTCAGTATTTTATATCAAGGTACTTTATATAATCAACAAATATATATATATATATATATATATATATATATATATATATATATATATATATATATATATATATATATATATATATATATATATATATATAACTGTTCACCTGGCCACAGAGGTCACGCATCTCATTAAAAAAAAAAAAAATGTGGTGCACTATCATAATCTGATAAATTCCACAGAACAATTACAACACAGGCTAAAGCACTGGTACATATATAAAAACAAAACTCGAAAATTATAAAGACACTTTTCACTCACCTGTTACATTTAGCTTCTCAGCCATCTCTCGGTACGTTCTCGCCTTCTTCTCCCTGTCACGGTAGGATTTCAACTTGTTATAGAGGTGTTCCTGCTCCCGGTACCATTCCATCACTTCTATATGCTTTTTTCCCGATAGTATTGAGTATGTCCTTTTGCGCTTGTTGGGAGGGTTCTTCGGTCTACCAGATGTTGATGGGTCGATGCTGTGTGCTGACCACTGTGTTGACTCTGACCCCTGTGTAGATCCCTCGTCCTCGCTATGGTCCTCGGTTTGTGCTACGGGATGTCTAATGGGTGATGTAAAGATGTGTGGTCTTCATGCAGGAAAAGGGTCTGAGGGACATCTTGGTGCAGGAGAAGGGTCTGAGGGACGTCTTGGTGCTGGAGAGCGGTCTGAGTGGCGTCTGGGGCTGCATGATGGTCTTTCAGGGTTTTCTTCAGGCACGGTTGACGGGGTGAATCGTTGCCCAGACTCCATCTGAGTGTCACTGTCGCCTTCCACTTCCTCTGCCTCCTCACCGGCATCGTCATCGCCGTCCTGCAGGTCCTGTGATGCAAACAGGTCAACTGATGCCTGTGGGTCGCCTTCTTCCTCCTGCTGTGCTTCATAACCCTCTTAAAAAGTTTCTTTCCCTTGCTCAAGATGGTTGTCATCTCTGCTGCAGGCAGGAGAGGAATAGCTGTTTTCACTGCCCGAGGGTGTTTATATATGTGCGGCCACTGCCAGCCGCACAATTAATCACGCCACTGTTGAGTGTGTTGTGCGCATATTGTGTGTGTTGTGTGCACATCCAACTGAGCTCGTGCGCCTATCCTATGGGCCGTGTGCAAATCGGGTGTTTGTCATGTAGCCCATCTGGCGCCATACACGACAACGGCGGTATATCATGTAGCAATCCAGTTGTTATTGTGCAGTCATCATGTAGGTTGAGTGGCAATCGTGTCTGCCACACAATTACCCGGTTTCACACACGTGATTACTTGTGTGGATATTGTGTTGTGACTGGACGCTCATCATGCTGAAGTACAGTGACTCTTACAGTTGTTGAGTAGCGATCTGGTTGTTGTCGTATAGTGGTTGTGGATGTCAACTTTGGGAAGATATTTATCTTGTTGTTGTGTTGTTGTCGTGTTGTGATCATTTAAAGATCGAGTTGTGGTCGTGCTATTGACGTGTCAGTCGAACACAGATCGGGGTCGATGAAGTTGGCTGATCACAGGACAAAAACTGCTCTTCCCACACGATCGTACTTTGAAAACAACGCGATGGTAACACAACAAAAAATAACGTATTTTTGCGTCACACTGTCGGCCAAAAAATAATGCATGCACTATTTTTTGGTCGACCACAGCCGATGATTTTCAACCCGTACGATACCCACTCGAAAAGGACGAATCAAGGTGATCTTTTTAAACGATAAACAGACGATGTTAGCCGACTAGGAAAAAATTCATTTTTTTTAAAAAGATCGGCAGTGATCAGGTACTATTGTACTGTGTGTGACACGGCCTTTACTGGAGGAGATCCTTTCTCCATAACTACCCCCTTTTCCAGGAAGTGATGAGTGGGAGGTGTTTCAGGGCCATCCTGAAACACTTCCATGCCTTCAACCCACTTGCTATACCCCAGGACAATCGCCACAGGCTCATCAGGGTTCGCACGGTGATGGAGTACCTCCTTCAGCGGTTCCAGGACACCTACCCACCCAAGGAGCACCTCAGCCTGGAAGAGAGCTTGCTGGCGTCGAAAGGGCGCCTCAGCTTCTGCGTCTACAAGCCCATGAAGCCCTTGAAGTATTCCATCAAGATTATATCGTGACTGAGGTTTACTTTGTTTTCTTCTGGAATTTCGAGGTGTATACGGGGCAGAAGAAGGTGCTGGAGACCACCGTTTGGAGCCTCTTAGAGCTGCTGAAGGATCAGGGATATAAAGTTTACATGGACAACTATTATAACTCTGTATCCCTGTGTGAATGCCTCCTCAGTGCAAGAACCTATGTGTGTGGGTCCCTACGCCTGGCCAGAGGAGCATCAAAGTGGCTGCAGGACATTGCCAGGACCAAGAACCTGCCAGAGGGGGGCATGGCAGCAATGCATAAAGACAAAGTGATGATGTTGCTGTGGGAGGACAAGCGCATCATCAACATGGTCTCCACCTTCCACAGCACAAGAACCGTCCAGAAGCATGTTCGAGGGAAGACCAGGGGTCCTGACGGGAGGACAACCTATGTCCGGAAGACTGTGGACAAGCCCGTCGTGGTGAAGAATTATAATCGATACGTGGGTGGGGTGAACCACTTCATCCAGATGGTACAGTACTACCCCATTCAGTGGCGGACCATGAAATGGACCGAGAAGATAACATTCTACTTCATCCAGATGGCCATGTTCAATGCATTCACCCTGTACAAGAAGGGCTTGGGCAGGTCAGTCAGTCTCCTGGACTTTGTGGGGGAGATAGTGGACAAGCTCCTCCACTTTGATGAGACAGAGTGGCCTGCATCAGGGCACGTCATCCACCATGCCCCTGACCTTCCAACCCGATGGCCAGCAGGACCTCCGGCACTTGCAGCACCTGCAGCAGCACCAGCACAGGTGTCATAACCACTCTCTCCTGGGCCAGCACAGTCTCCTGGACAAGCACCAGCACAGGTGCCACCACCATCTCCAGGAGAAGGACCAGCACAGGAGCCAGCACCACCATTGCCTGCAGGACCAGCACAGGTGCTGAGATGACCAGCAGCAGTTCCTGGTCCATTGGGAGAACCTGCTGCCACTGCCATGCCCGGCCCTGCAGCTGCACCTCCAGGACAACAAGACCGGGGAAGACCAAGAGGACACCCAACCAAGTGTCGTAGAGTCATCAACGACAGAGTGCAGCTGGATCACACACTGGACCATAGATAGGAGAGGATCCCCAACCGGAGGAGGCTCCGGTTCGCCCTATGTGCCCTGGTGAAGATGAGGAGGGATACAAGTCACATGTTTCCTGTTTGTGATGCGCTGCTTTACGTGGGTGATTGCTTCGAACGGTACCATATCGAGCAACGTATTCCATAGTGGAGCGTACACACACACACACACACACACACACACACACACACACACACACTACATAACTCCTCATCTTCAAATCCCACAAGGTCCTTCAAGCCCTTGAACACCCCTGGAGGAAGTGAGTTTTCCGAATTTTGTTGATTTATATATTGACCTATTATCAAGACCCCTATATTTTTCACACAAATAACGATTTTCTCCTACATATTACACATATGACAAAGTACAGCTTCATTAGCAGTAACTAGAACAAATTAGTGTTTATGTCTATTAGGTTATAACACTAAAAAAAAACAACTCTTGGAGATTTTACAGTCTGTACATAAAAGGAAAAAAAAAAAAAAGCAAAAAGGCTTTGGGAGCATAGTATTCAGGCAAAAGGGGGGGGGGGAAGACAGTGTTTTATTTTTTCGCCTGTGGTAAACCTAGGCAGCAATTGGAAGAGTAATCTAGATTTGTCGTCCTTTTATTTGAAAACTATTGGACATATCGACTACCTGCAAGAACCATGATAAAGAGTATTAAATTCTACGAATGTTCCTTACGAAAACATAAGACTTTGGGAGCATATTTTGTAGGAAAAGGCGAGGGAACGGAGTGTGTTTTTTTCTCGCTTGCGGTAATAGTCGAAAACGCTCGGTGGAGTAATCTCACTTTATCGGCAAATTACTCGAAAACTATTGGATGTATCAACTTCCTGTAAGAACCTTGATAAAGAGCAGTAAATTCTACGTATGTTCAGTACGAAACTATAAGCCTTTGGGAGCATATTTTGTAGGAAAAGGAGGGGGAACGGAGTGTGTTTTTTTTTCTCGCTTCCGGTAATAGTTGAAAACGCTCGGCGGAGTAATCTCAATTTGTCTGCCAATTACTCAAAAACTATAGGATGTATCAACTTCCTAATAAAGAGCAGTAAATTCTACGTATGTACAGGGCATAACAATATAATATCTCTGATAAAAAGTCATTGTTCCGTAGGTGGGAATATAACATTTGCTGTTCGCGCATGACGAAAGTGACGCACGGCCGTGAGTATCCAGTCTTTTTTTGCGATTAATCGGAAACTATGAGGTGCATCGAAAATCTGTTTTGCCCAGGAGAAAGCTCATGAAATTCTACACAATATTAGGAAATAAAAACATAAGATGTGCGAGAAAACTTTTGCAGGAAAACTCCCTGTACAAAAATTTTTTTAAATGGCTTTCAGTTTTTGGCTATTTTCTCGAAAACTACAAATCGTCTCACAAACAAATATATCTCATTAGAAAGCTGCTGAAATTCTCTATCAAAACTTCTAATAACATTTTCCTGTATGATGCAAAGCATTCAAATGGTGATGTTGGGAAGTGAAATTGATGTTGCAAAATGTTTATTCAGGACCACCTAATGTTGTTTTATTCGTGTTTACCTGTTTGTGTGTGTGTGTGTGTGTGTGTGTGTGTGTGCGCGCTTATCAGCTGGAACAAACATCGCCGAATAAGATCATATAGGTTTCATGGCAGTATATTGAGGTTTGGGTGGCGAAAATAAGGCAAGAATACGTGTTTTTTGCCTGACAGCCAGGCCGGGTGGCCAGGCGAGTAAAATCGTGTGCCGGAAACTTACTAAAACTGATGCGTGCGCTAGAGGGTTAAAAATTATCTGGTGGCCTTTAAAGCAATAAACAAGCAAAAGTTACTAGTGAAACATAAATATAATTATATTGTACACTCTTACGGTTGTGAGGGAAGGGAGGGGTTTTGGGAGAGAATGGTAGGAGTGGATATTGGAAGAGGAAGTGGAGATTGGAAGAGGAAGAACTATACTGGGATACTTGCCAATAGAGTTAGGGAAATAACTATAGTCGTTTTTTTTTTTTTTTTTTAGCTGACGTAAATGTCGGCAATCGTCATCAACCACCTGAGTTAGGAAGGAAATACAGAATCTCTTTATTTCCCTACAAATCCTTCCAAGCACAAGCACATTCCAAGCATTTTCACTCTCTCATGGTGGTTATGAATAAGTGTAGGAGCAATCTAGAAAAAAAAAAAAAAAATGTTTATCAAGCTTAAATGGAAAGAAAACAAACGATTTTAAAAAATTAGGTGCATAAACATCTCCGCGACGAGACTCGCTTTTTTGATCATCCAGAGGCGCTTACCATATCATCGTTCATGACTGAGATGACTATGGATTTTGTTTCATATTAATAGTGGTAAATACAATGAGCTAATGTGAATAAATATCAGCATTTCTAGTGTCTGATTTTAAGACTGAGGTAACGATGGATTTTGAATCAATGATAAATACATTGAGCTAATGTGAAGAAGTTAATTCCTATCTGCATTATACAATGAAAATAAAAATTAAAATAATACTTCAAAATATGTTAATCAGGGAAAAATACAAACAAAAGGAAAACTGGCCACCAAAGTTAGTGCCTCTGCAATATTTTGAAGTTTACCGTATCCCACTATTGGCGGGAAACGAGCGACACCGAACTCCCTGCCTCCCACCCTTCTCTCCACTTCCTCTTCCAATCTCCACTTCCTCTTCCAATATCCACTCCTACCATTCTCTCCCAAAACCCCTCCCTTCCCTCACAACCGTAAGAGTGTACAATATAATTATATTTATGTTTCACTAGTAACTTTTGCTTGTTTATTGCTTTAAAGGCCACCAGATAATTTTTAACCCTCTAGCGCACGCATCAGTTTTAGTAAGTTTCCGGCACACGATTTTACTCGCCTGGCCACCCGGCCTGGCTGTCAGGCAAAAAACACGTATTCTTGCCTTATTTTCGCCACCCAAACCTCAATATACTGCCATGAAACCTATATGATCTTATTCGGCGATGTTTGTTCCAGCTGATAAGCGCGCACACACACACACACACACACACACACACACACACACACACACAAACAGGTAAACACGAATAAAACAACATTAGGTGGTCCTGAATAAACATTTTGCAACATCAATTTCACTTCCCAACATCACCATTTGAATGCTTTGCATCATACAGGAAAATGTTATTAGAAGTTTTGATAGAGAATTTCAGCAGCTTTCTAATGAGATATATTTGTTTGTGAGACGATTTGTAGTTTTCGAGAAAATAGCCAAAAACTGAAAGCCATTTAAAAAAATTTTTGTACAGGGAGTTTTCCTGCAAAAGTTTTCTCGCACATCTTATGTTTTTATTTCCTAATATTGTGTAGAATTTCATGAGCTTTCTCCTGGGCAAAACAGATTTTCGATGCACCTCATAGTTTCCGATTAATCGCAAAAAAAGACTGGATACTCACGGCCGTGCGTCACTTTCGTCATGCGCGAACAGCAAATGTTATATTCCCACCTACGGAACAATGACTTTTTATCAGAGATATTATATTGTTATGCCCTGTACATACGTAGAATTTACTGCTCT
Source organism: Coenobita brevimanus (assembly GCF_032717465.1). Lineage (NCBI taxonomy): Eukaryota > Metazoa > Arthropoda > Malacostraca > Decapoda > Coenobitidae > Coenobita > Coenobita brevimanus. The sequence goes on along the minus strand of NC_137026.1, from coordinate 15,340,025 downwards.
TTATTAGGAAGTTGATACATCCTATAGTTTTTGAGTAATTGGCAGACAAATTGAGATTACTCCGCCGAGCGATTTCAACTATTACCGGAAGCGAGAAAAAACACACTCCTTCCCCCTCCTTTTCCTACAAAATATGCTCCCAAAGGCTTATAGTTTCGTACTGAACATACGTAGAATTTACTGCTCTTTATCAAGGTTCTTACAGGAAGTTGATACATCCAATAGTTTTCGAGTAATTTGCCGATAAAGTGAGATTACTCCACCGAGCGTTTTCGACTATTACCGCAAGCGAGAAAAAAACACACTCCGTTCCCTCGCCTTTTCCTACAAAATATGCTCCCAAAGTCTTATGTTTTCGTAAGGAACATTCGTAGAATTTAATACTCTTTATCATGGTTCTTGCAGGTAGTCGATATGTCCAATAGTTTTCAAATAAAAGGACGACAAATCTAGATTACTCTTCCAATTGCTGCCTAGGTTTACCACAGGCGAAAAAATAAAACACTGTCTTCCCCCCCCCCCCTTTTGCCTGAATACTATGCTCCCAAAGCCTTTTTGCTTTTTTTTTTTTTTTCCTTTTATGTACAGACTGTAAAATCTCCAAGAGTTGTTTTTTTTTAGTGTTATAACCTAATAGACATAAACACTAATTTGTTCTAGTTACTGCTAATGAAGCTGTACTTTGTCATATGTGTAATATGTAGGAGAAAATCGTTATTTGTGTGAAAAATATAGGGGTCTTGATAATAGGTCAATATATAAATCAACAAAATTCGGAAAACTCACTTCCTCCAGGGGTGTTCAAGGGCTTGAAGGACCTTGTGGGATTTGAAGATGAGGAGTTATGTAGTGTGTGTGTGTGTGTGTGTGTGTGTGTGTGTGTGTGTGTGTGTACGCTCCACTATGGAATACGTTGCTCGATATGGTACCGTTCGAAGCAATCACCCACGTAAAGCAGCGCATCACAAACAGGAAACATGTGACTTGTATCCCTCCTCATCTTCACCAGGGCACATAGGGCGAACCAGGAGCCTCCTCCGGTTGGGGATCCTCTCCTATCTATGGTCCAGTGTGTGATCCAGCTGCACTCTGTCGTTGATGACTCTACGACACTTGGTTGGGTGTCCTCTTGGTCTTCCCCGGTCTTGTTGTCCTGGAGGTGCAGCTGCAGGGCCGGGCATGGCAGTGGCAGCAGGTTCTCCCAATGGACCAGGAACTGCTGCTGGTCATCTCAGCACCTGTGCTGGTCCTGCAGGCAATGGTGGTGCTGGCTCCTGTGCTGGTCCTTCTCCTGGAGATGGTGGTGGCACCTGTGCTGGTGCTTGTCCAGGAGACTGTGCTGGCCCAGGAGAGAGTGGTTATGACACCTGTGCTGGTGCTGCTGCAGGTGCTGCAAGTGCCGGAGGTCCTGCTGGCCATCGGGTTGGAAGGTCAGGGGCATGGTGGATGACGTGCCCTGATGCAGGCCACTCTGTCTCATCAAAGTGGAGGAGCTTGTCCACTATCTCCCCCACAAAGTCCAGGAGACTGACTGACCTGCCCAAGCCCTTCTTGTACAGGGTGAATGCATTGAACATGGCCATCTGGATGAAGTAGAATGTTATCTTCTCGGTCCATTTCATGGTCCGCCACTGAATGGGGTAGTACTGTACCATCTGGATGAAGTGGTTCACCCCACCCACGTATCGATTATAATTCTTCACCACGACGGGCTTGTCCACAGTCTTCCGGACATAGGTTGTCCTCCCGTCAGGACCCCTGGTCTTCCCTCGAACATGCTTCTGGACGGTTCTTGTGCTGTGGAAGGTGGAGACCATGTTGATGATGCGCTTGTCCTCCCACAGCAACATCATCACTTTGTCTTTATGCATTGCTGCCATGCCCTCTGGCAGGTTCTTGGTCCTGGCAATGTCCTGCAGCCACTTTGATGCTCCTCTGGCCAGGCGTAGGGACCCACACACATAGGTTCTTGCACTGAGGAGGCATTCACACAGGGATACAGAGTTATAATAGTTGTCCATGTAAACTTTATATCCCTGATCCTTCAGCAGCTCTAAGAGGCTCCAAACGGTGGTCTCCAGCACCTTCTTCTGCCCCGTATACACCTCGAAATTCCAGAAGAAAACAAAGTAAACCTCAGTCACGATATAATCTTGATGGAATACTTCAAGGGCTTCATGGGCTTGTAGACGCAGAAGCTGAGGCGCCCATCGACGCCAGCAAGCTCTCTTCCAGGCTGAGGTGCTCCTTGGGTGGGTAGGTGTCCTGGAACCTGCTGAAGGAGGTACTCCATCACCGTGCGAACCCTGATGAGCCTGTGGCGATTGTCCTGGGGTATAGCAAGTGGGTTGAAGGTGATGGAAGTGTTTCAGGATGGCCCTGAAACACCTCCCACTCATCACTTCCTGGAAAAGGGGGTAGTTATGGAGAAAGGATCTCCTCCAGTAAAGGCCGTGTCACACACAGTACAATAGTACCTGATCACTGCCGATCTTTTTGTAAAAAAAAATGAATTTTTTCCTAGTCGGCTAACATCGTCTGTTTATCGTTTAAAAAGATCACCTTGATTCGTCCTTTTCGAGTGGGTATCGTACGGGTTGAAAATCATCGGCTGTGGTCGACCAAAAAATAGTGCATGCATTATTTTTTGGCCGACAGTGTGACGCAAAAATACGTTATTTTTTGTTGTGTTACCATCGCGTTGTTTTCAAAGTACGATCGTGTGGGAAGAGCAGTTTTTGTCCTGTGATCAGCCAACTTCATCGACCCCGATCTGTGTTCGACTGACACGTCAATAGCACGACCACAACTCGATCTTTAAATGATCACAACACGACAACAACACAACAACAAGATAAATATCTTCCCAAAGTTGACATCCACAACCACTATACGACAACAACCAGATCGCTACTCAACAACTGTAAGAGTCACTGTACTTCAGCATGATGAGCGTCCAGTCACAACACAATATCCACACAAGTAATCACGTGTGTGAAACCGGGTAATTGTGTGGCAGACACGATTGCCACTCAACCTACATGATGACTGCACAATAACAACTGGATTGCTACATGATATACCGCCGTTGTCGTGTATGGCGCCAGATGGGCTACATGACAAACACCCGATTTGCACACGGCCCATAGGATAGGCGCACGAGCTCAGTTGGATGTGCACACAACACACACAATATGCGCACAACACACTCAACAGTGGCGTGATTAATTGTGCGGCTGGCAGTGGCCGCACATATATAAACACCCTCGGGCAGTGAAAAACAGCTATTCCTCTCCTGCCTGCAGCAGAGATGACAACCATCTTGAGCAAGGGAAAGAAACTTTTTAAGAGGGTTATGAAGCACAGCAGGAGGAAGAAGGCGACCCACAGGCATCAGTTGACCTGTTTGCATCACAGGACCTGCAGGACGGCGATGACGATGCCGGTGAGGAGGCAGAGGAAGTGGAAGGCGACAGTGACACTCAGATGGAGTCTGGGCAACGATTCACCCCCGTCAACCGTGCCTGAAGAAAACCCTGAAAGACCATCATGCAGCCCCAGACGCCACTCAGACCGCTCTCCAGCACCAAGATCGTCCCTCAGACCCTTCTCCTGCACCAAGATGTCCCTCAGACCCTTTTCCTGCATGAAGACCACACATCTTTACATCACCCATTAGACATCCCGTAGCACAAACCGAGGACCATAGCGAGGACGAGGGATCTACACAGGGGTCAGAGTCAACACAGTGGTCAGCACACAGCATCGACCCATCAACATCTGGTAGACCGAAGAACCCTCCCAACAAGCGCAAAAGGACATACTCAATACTATCGGGAAAAAGCATATAGAAGTGATGGAATGGCACCGAGCAGGAACACCTCTATAACAAGTTGAAATCCTACTATGACAGGGAGAAGAAGGCGAGAACGTACTGAGAGATGGCTGAGAAGCTAAATGTAACAGGTGAGTGAAAAGTGTCTTTATAATTTTCGAGTTTTGTTTTTATATATGTACCAGTGCTTTAGCCTGTGTTGTAATTGTTCTGTGGAATTTATCAGATTATGATAGTGCACCACATTTTTTTTTTTTAATGAGATGCGTGACCTCTGTGGCCAGGTGAACAGTTATATATATATATATATATATATATATATATATATATATATATATATATATATATATATATATATTTGTTGATTATATAAAGTACCTTGATATAAAATACTGAACAGTGTTTTATCATGTTCAGTAATATGCTTCATAAAGTACCGGGATATGCCATATGTGTTATATGAATATTGTCTTTCACAAATTTATCAAACTGATACAAGAAATGTGCTTCGTTAGACTCTGTTTATACGTGGACTGTTCGATTATTTAAGATTATTTTTGTGAAATGTGCCAAATTTATATGTAGTGCGGTGCAGCCACAGATTAAGGTGTTCGAACACGTACAGGAGCGGTAGTGATTATATATATTTGATGACTAAGTAAAGTGAAGTACCTTGATACATATTATTCAATGCATTCATCATTGCTTCTGCCGTGTACAATACATCCGTTTTATACCTCTAGAGTAATTTTTTTCTTTAATTCTCAGAATAATGTCTCCATAAATGGCTTGAAAGTATGCGAACGAGGTTCGCTAAACTCATTCAGTTGATGTCCGGCCAGGAGGCGAAGGCGCTGATGGAGAGGGGAATGTGGATTAAACAGGCCTTCTCTTTCCTGCGACCCCACATCGTCAGGTGTCCTACCGGGAAAAGCAAGGTATTTTGCAATATGTATCCTTTTTATTTTGTATTTACTTTTTTTTTTTTTTTTTAAATCTACAGTGTCATTTACCACAGGCAGCCCTGTTCTGGGCTGTCTCGATGGTCAGTGTTTTAAAAACTTTGTTCAGTTTCTTACATATATATATATATATATATATATATATATATATATATATATATATATATAGATAGATAGATAGATAGAGAGAGAGAGAGAGGGATGGATGGATAGATAGATAATGATATATATTGATAGATAGATAGATAGATAGAGAGATGGATGGATGGATGGATAGCTAGATAGATACAGAAAGATAGATAATGATATATATATATATATATATATATATATACAGGTATATATATATATATATATATATATATATATATATATATATATATATATATATACAGGTATATATATATATATATATATATATATATATATATATATATATATATATATATATAATATATGCACTCTAATCAAATTAATATCCTACTCCCATACAGGTCAACCAGGCACGTGCGGACACTACGCGCGGAGAGGAGGGAAGCCAAACGGACAGCAACAGCAAGAGCCAAGTACATCAGAAGGAGGTGGCGGTGGTGGACAACCCCGACAAACCACAGCCGCGGACGTCTGGCCTCACAAGATGCCCTTCACAGCTGCCAACAAGCACCTCCCAGCAACGGAGGGAAACGGAATTGCAAGAAAAACTGTTGGAAACGGTAAGTTTTTCCAGACTGTCCATAAAAAAAATAAACATCACTCCCAATCTCTCTGACACACACAAGGAAACACACAGATGCACATACATACAAATACACATACAACATGAAACTGGACAATATATAATTGTTTAAAGGTGTGGCTATTATGAAATAAGTTAACATCCAGAATTTTAATAAAATTGATCATTATACTCTCAATTCTTCTACTTAGTCTTATGTTTTGTGCTTTTTCACGTACAGTCACCTGCAGAAGTGATGGAACAGTTTTCTATTAATTTATTATGGAGTTTGTGCCATCACTTCAGGAGGTGACCGTACCTTGAGCATATGGCTAATCACATCTTCTTTCATACACAGCTGCGTCAGGCGGAGGAAAGTCATGCTGCGGCCTTGGAGCAGTGGAAGGCAGTGCACCTCCCGGAAAACCAGCGTCAGGTGCAACTCAAGCACATCCACCAGTATGCTGCATCAAGTGTGCTGGACTGGGAGCAAAGGGACCAGGACCAATATTGTACTGAGCTCTTCAAGCTGGTCCAAGGATTTAAAAGTTACACACATGGGACTGGACCCACGCCTAGGGTCATCACCCCTGACTCTCCTCAGCCAGTTCCAATGCAGCGTCCCGAACAACCTCAACATGCCACCAAACTTCAGTACGAGCCACTTTCCGTTGCAGGGCCATCTGTTTACAATGGTGGTAAACAAATCACTGTACCAGGTACACCGAGGTCCTGGAAAAACGAGCACCCCCACCTACGGGAGACCTGAGGTGAGGGCAGTAGTGGACGAGGTACCCCATCCTGTGACCCCGAGGATATGTGACAATTCCCAGGAGCGGAACATAGGAGACATAGATAACGTTTGTGTTTAAGAACCTCCATCTATATGTCCTTCATTGACAGGTGCTCTAACATCTTTGCCAGGTGCTACTGTTTCATTAATTTCTGTTTAATTCCATATGGCCTTTTTTGTCAGGTGGTACAATTTTTTTTTTTTTTTAAGTGACATATGGTCTTCTCTGCCAGGTGTAGCATTTTCAGCAATGTTAGGTTACATTTTCATAAATAAATGATATGTTTATAAATACATAAAAATAAATGTTAACAGATTTTCAACTAGCAAATTTTCTACTATATCCTTCCAATATTGCGATTAATTTTTATTGTACATAGTATACATAGAAAATAATTTTGAAAATCATCAAATGAAATGAAATAAGAAATATTTGGAAGACAAATAATATTACAAATGCTATTATAAAAACTAAACATGTAATGGTTACAAAAACAGGGGTAAATATATACAGGCTAACTCACTCGTCTCGTTTCTCCCAGACACACGGTTTATGTGTACAAAAGATCATTGGAAAAGTTACAATATTATACAAGTAATAACAAAACTATTTATTGAAACATTAAAATTATTTTTGAAGTATAAATGAGATTACAAAATAGATTGGGAAATGTTACAATATTAAAGAATACTAAATAAGAATAAAAATTATTGTGGAAACATTACAATATTATACAAGTTAATGGGAATACAAGTTAATATTTATGGCTATACTGAACTTAAAAGAAGTCATTGAGAATTGAAAAGTGACAAACATACAAATAACAAAACACCTTAACAATATCTGAAAACTTTGTATTCAAATGATGTCTGACAGCACACAAATTTTGCAATCAGGAAAATATACAATTCTCAATGGGATGTTAAAATGTTAAAGATATTGCATACAGGGTCATGGTTATTTTCTATTAGATTATTTTGCTTTGTGATTTGTCGACTGTCTCTTGCCATGGCAGCATGTTCTCTGATCAGCTGTAGTAGTCCATGAGGTAGTCCCTCACAGCCTTGGCAGGTCCTGGTCCCGTTTGTCGATGGCATGGCTCGAGTCCGTGTAGGGTACTATCGTCATAGTGATCGTTTCGCAATCGTGCTTATGTCGTGTACGACCGTGAGCACGTCGTGAAGATGTCGTATTGCAAACGACCAAATACATAGTTATTGTGCTGTTATTGTGTTGAATGCATGCCAGAGTTGAGTGAGAATCCTGGCCATTAAACTATTTATTGTCTCGCGATTGTGTTAGTAACGTGTGAGTAGCATGTGTGTCGAGTGGGTGTCGAATGGGTGTCGTACGACCGTCGAGTGGCTATCGTGGTGGTGGGAGGCTCGTGTGGTGGTTGAGTGATTCGTTTTGACTCGGCAAAAAGTGCAAGTCATCCTTTGTCGTGGCAGTGGACATACTGTGTGACATGGCCTTAATGCCTGATGGTCAACATATTCACAACCCCCATGAAGAAGTACTGCCCCAGGAACTTGACCATCTCCTCGTCATTGCAGATGAACCATGCGTCCAATACAGTCCTCGGGAATGATGCGTAGTTGTTGGTCTTGCAGGTGAGATATGTCAACAACTCCCTGGTGAAAAACAGCTGGAAGAACTGGAGAGGCGATGTTGGCTGATCCACCCTCATTCCTTGGGATCCTTTGAAGGGTCCATTAGCTGGTGTGAATGGGCCACTGCTCCACCCTGGATCCTCTGCGGTAACACCTGCATTGGTGGGAGTGGGTTGGCTTACCGACACCCTTCGTACTCCTCAGACACCCCTTGGCAACCCCCTCATAGCCGGGGCCATGGACCATGCCGGTCTCGTCGAGGTGGTGAGGGTTCCGAAGATGAGGACGACAAGACTGTCTCTTGCTGCTGCAAAACGTTGGGGGGGATGAATGCTGTCGGAGACAGCGCCCTTGTTGACTGGGCAGGGGACGACGTCACAGTCGCATCCTGCTCCAGTTGCGCTGCAGACACTGCGCTGCTTGCAGGTTCCAGAGTCACTTAACTAGGTCCTGCTACTGGTGACATGGGCTCGGCCAAGGGGGAACTGGAGGGTTGAGGTGGAGCGACTGCATTGGATGCTGCAGTGAGAGGTCCAAGCAAAGGCGATGCCTGTCATCCAAGTGAAGATGATGGCTGGGCTAATAGTCCCGACACTGGTGGTGTCTGCTCCCATCGTGGTAGGGATGGGGGCAAAGCTACCTGAGGGGAATGGCGTTGGACATCGTCCCAGACCTCCTCACTTGAAGCATCACTCAGCTCCTCATCCTCCTCGCTCTCAGTCTCCTCTTCGAAGAGAACCTTTTGCCACTTGTCAGAAGACAAACCCCTCTTCTCCACTGTGGCAAGCACTGACACACAAAGTCCAGTATGAGCTTTTTAGATTCTCGGCTGAAAAACAAGAGATATTATTCACTGTCATGCAACACCTTCCACTGATAGTAACACTACACAAGTGACGTTATATAGTTCTGTATGGCCAATTGCTGCACCATTTTCGAACAGTTCATATAAACGACTTTTCAGTGTCTTTGCACGGTGTAATACCTGTTCTCTTTCGAGCGTGGGTGTGTGCCAAAGATATATATATATATATATATATATATATATATATATATATATATATATATTCCCTCCTTCCCCCAAGGTTCCCCCAACACATGAAAATATCTCTCGACGAGCACTCGTGACACATATCACAAACATTTTATTTAAATCATAAATAATCAACAAATGTCTTAGCATGTTACAGTACCCGTCCACTGATGTCCATTGTTGCCCGGCGTCCTTAAATCACCTGCTCACCTGCCGCTAAGGTATCGCTGACATACGCTATGCACCCACATTCCACAACGAACACTCGTGACACATATCACAAAGATTTTATATAAGTCATAAATAATCAACAAATGTCTTAGCACATTACAGTACCTGTCCACTGACATCCATCATTGTCCTCCCATTGTCCTTATATCACCTGCACAACTGCTGCTAAGATATTGCTTGATATACGCTACACACCCACATCCATCACAACAAACACTCATGACACATATCACAAACATTTTATGTAAATCATAAATAATCAACAAAATGTCTTAGCACGTTACAGTACCTGTCCACTGACGTTCCGTCGCCATTGCCCAGCGTCCTTACATCACCTGCACATCTGCCGCTAAAGTATTGTTACAGCTTCTACGCTACGCACCCACAATATCCCACAATGAACACTCGCTGAATATTTCTACGTTCATTGTATTGCATAAAGTATAACTTCTCACTTAATGTCTTAGCAAAGTTACAAGCACCTGTTCTACAACGCACGTGCTGCCTGGTGTCCTGACGTCCCTGCCTAAGCAAGACACCTGCTGCTAAGGTATCGCTAACCTACGCTATGCACCCACAGAATCCTTCAAGGACATTTGCAGCACATTTGCGGCATTGTACATAAAGTATAAGTTCCCTCACTAAATGTCTTAGCAAGCCACATAGTATCTGTTCAATGACATATGTCATTGCCCAGCATTCCTTTTTGTATCCCCACACACACTGCCGCTAAGAAGTATTGCTAATCATTCTGACGCTACGCTCCCGCAATATCCCACAACGAACACTCGCTACACATTATCACGTTCATTGTACATGTGTAAGTATAATTTCTCACTGAATGTTCTTGGCAAGTTGACAGTACCTGTTCAGTGATGCACGTGGTTGCCCAGCAATCATGACATCCCTGCACACCTGCCACTAAGGGTACGTCACTCAATCACACTATGCACCCCAAGATTATCCCTTCACAAAACACTTTGCAGCTTAATTCACATTCACCACTGTACACAAAATCATATGCAAATACATGACTACTTCCACACAATTATTCCACCTCTACCTCTGTTTTTTGTTATTTTTATGTTCCTTACTTCTGGTTCAAAGTGACTGTGATGCAGCACTTTTGCCTTGAGATTTAATGATTCAGGTGATATGTTGGCACACACCACACTCTCTTTCATGAATGCTAGCTAGCATGTTGGCCTTATATTTCAATAACACAAATTCATACGCATATACTGTACAGTATGACAAACCACAATAGCCATCCCTCAACACCTCTAATAATCTCCTTCCCAACTACGCATACATAGGTAATGCTCTGCCCCATTCCACACTCTGGCTATGGGGTACATAACGCATGCTAGTTCCAATATATCACAGAGCAAGCTGCTATAGCTTTCACGCACTATACAAGTCGTTTAGGCATTAGCTTTCTCATAAGGTATGTAGCGTAGTCACAGCATAGGGCACCAGGATGGAGTGCAGAGGCGAAACCCCTCTCTGGCAGTAACATGCATTTTTTGTCCCTTGGCCTAACCGTGACTGAAAAACGGGCACCATTTCTTCTCAAGACATATATCTATGTTCCATCGTACAAGATCACTTCAAATTATGCTCAGAAAATAATATATTATCACACTCAGTCCATTGGGGCTTCAACTTGGGGCAGGAGGGGAGGATTGAGGTGATTTAAAGTGACAGCACACGATGATTTCGTGCAGCCTCACGGCCTGGCTCCTTGTGATCCACTGAGGTTTCTCGCTATGGGCAGGCTCCTGGGAGGCTCTAAGCAGTGTTGCCAAATCTTACTACCTTCCCCGGATGAGAAACACGCCTGCTAGAACGTGTCCAAATTTGATGCAAATCGGCTGAAAACTCTTTCTTTTGACGGCGTGTTTCTCTGCTTTTTTCCACGCAGTTCGCATCAACTGCGTTTACCTGTTTGCCAAACCACAAAGA